>NC_063216.1:40624148-40928758 GCF_020740725.1 Corvus hawaiiensis
TAATTAAAAACACTTAATAATTTATTGTAAATACAACAAAGGCCTTACACGATATGGAACAAATTCCACATAAATATCGATCAACAAATTGCACATTATTTATCCTATGAGAAAGTATTAGGTTTGTTATCATTAGCAGAACATAACAAAGTGCTCAAGAAATTTTTCCATCAGCATAATCGAAGCAGTTCTTCCAAATTATTCCTGGTTCGATGGGAGGAGTTAGCTAACAGTAGCCTAGGATAACCCAACAACTGATGATTTGATTTTCCATACATTGAGGGGGAAGTATCTCGCAATTTCTTAATATTAATACCTCAGAACAAAGTCTATAAATCAAATACAGGGATGAATGATAAATCAAAGTGCATTAAAAGAAGGAGTTCGTTTCACATTTACGATATGGAGATGCCCCCCCTCCCCGCACAATATCTTCTTCAATTCTTCAAAGAATTCAAAATTTCTGCTCTGATTTTTTTGAGCTCAGTCTCACTAATCTTTCTAACCTTGGAATACCTCCATCTACATTAGTGATTTTGTGTACTGAAGATGTTTTTTTCAGGTGTGAATTTGTGGGTGTCATACATTCCAGTACACCAGTGTGGCACATGAAGCATCTTATCTCCAGAGGGAACCAAGGCTGAAACTGCACCCCAGTGCAGTATCTAAAGTACTCCACTTGCAATGGGGATATAAAGGTCTCTAGCATTTGCTCTTTGTCGTCTTGTCTCTGAAATTGAAACTGGAAATAGCTCGGATTGCTCTACACCTTTGAAATGTATCCATTATTTTTCTTCCCTTATCTGAGGTCCTTTCTGACTCCACTCATGCGATCTATTGCAGCTGGTCATCACACTTGTAAGGATTCCTCACCCACTCTCCTGATTTTGCCCTTCCCCTACTACATCCTACATGTCTGGAGAAGCATGCTAACCTGTTCTAGGGCTCTTTAAGACTAGCTGATGAGCCACACTGGTGGCTGCTCCATCACTGAGCAGTGGCATTTCACCACTTGTTCTGGACTGGTCCATGGGCCTTCCCTAGCTACCGTGCTCTAAGATTCTCCTTTTGGATCTTGTCCCTGACCACCTGTCCCCGGTCCTCAGGTTCCCAGCTTTGACTTGTATTTCTAATCAACTTGCCTTCGGCTCAGCTTTCTTCTATGCTAGATCCCAATTTGTGGAATCATCTCCTTATTCCTGACCATGCTTTTATTCTCTCTTTTTGGCTGGTTGACTGTTCCTGTACTGCTCATCTCAACTTCCCCAGGAGTCTTGGGAACACAGACTTGACTACGCAAGATCTTTACAGTTATTCGTGCCTACTTACAAGGATTTGAAAGCAATTCTCTAAATTTCTTCAGCCCTTCCTGCTTGAAAAATATAGCCCTTTGTCTTCTTAGCTTAAAATCTCTGAGCTGTGAGGACAAATGGATACTTCATGTTTATTTCCTCATTCTACTGCTTATTCCAGTTTGCTCCAGGAAGAGCAATACTAAAAGCCTGTCAATAAAAAGCTTTATTTTCTCTCAGGAATGTATTAGTCAAGTCTGTGGCCCTTAGTATTAAGTCCTGCGACCTCTGCTTCTCTTCCACCAAGCAGATCTGAAGGAGAAGCTTTTCTGCCCTTATGAAAATCATGCTGCTCTCAAAGGGCATTATATTAATCTTCTCCTCCAAGTTACTCAGTTGACTTACAGCTCCAAGTATGGCCTGTTATCTTTAATCATCTTGTCTCTAATACAAAATGAATTCTCCAAACATCACTGTGTTGAATATCCCTGTGGTTTTCCTTTTCATTATTTTCTCATTTCCGACTCATTTTTGCCTCTACACTATTCTTTCCTTCTCAGCTGAACTTCTGTGTGAAAAGAAATTTAGAGCTCAAAACTACTTTTCTTTATAATGTAATCTCAGAAATACTGTTAGTGAGATATACAAACACTGTGCGAGGTCTTGAAGAAAGTATGGTGAAAATTGCACACATTTGCTCCATTTTTGAAGCAAGCAGGATACCCTTGATAAACTGGCCCCTTAAGGATGAGTCATTCATTATATGCCTGCTCATTTTTTTTTTAGCAGAGCAGGGAAATCAGCCAACTGCTTCATCAGTGATGCCACACCCAGGTTCATCCCTTGTGATACCACTGAGAAGATGCTGTCAATCAGTTCACTCTTCACAGAGCCACTACTGAGACAACAAGCACAACTTTTTCTAGACACATCAAACAGAAACCTTCAAATGCAACCCAAAAGTTCAAGAAAAGGAGAAGTACTTTACCTGATCTTTCATGCTTTTCCCTAAATCTTTAACATCTTTCATGTTAATAGCGTTCTTCCCTCCCTTCTCCTTTCCCTTCTTCTTGTTCTTCTTTTTGAACAAGCATTTCTTGCAGAGACAAAAGCAGCAGGTGAGGATTAATAGGACTGCAACTATGGCTATGGCTATTAAGGCCCAAGGTGGCACTGGAAGAGAAAAAGACACACACACACAAAGAAGGTGGTAAACTGTTAGTAGGGTTAAATTTAGAAACAAGCACATTTCTCTCACAGATAAGCCTTTTTAAATGAAAATGCCTTGCAGAAATACCTGAGATCCTTTCTAAAATATCCTGTCATCATTTATATATTTCTCCCAACTGAGCATTCGCCCATACAATGCCAATTTAACACATCTATCTATATATAAGCCTGGTGACACATATCAAACTCACTTGCAGCTATTTTGATTCATCAACCATCTGAAAACAGTATATCCAAAATATTTATGCTGTACAATCTGTAAAATGCTCAGCACATTTAAGCAATTACTAGTTTCTTTCTTTAATCATCTCCCCAACCCACCTGGCATTGTGGCTGAATCAGGTGGAACTGACTGGAAATTTCCCTTTTCTGGAATGGTATCTGATCCAAGCAGTCAGTTCTAATGAACAGCCCTTTCCTCTGCCCACTGCTGCACTTGGCAGATTCGCAGATTCCTCGCAATAGCTGCAGGTCAAGGTCACCAGTGAAGACTGACAAAGGACAAAGGGCTGTCCAACCCATGGGCACTTGCCCTATTTGGCATCATGCCCTTAATACTAGCAAAGTTTCAGCACACAGCTATATTCTCACCTATACTTTCCTATAAACAAAAGACCGTGTCACATTTTTTCATTCAGTTCAGGATGCAGGATATGGCTGAAGCATGAATAAATAAGAGAGGACACTTAATAGGATAAAATGTTCTTGTTAAAGACCAGAATTTTTGGGAAAAAAGCAATTAAGATGACACTTAAACACTCCAGAAGACAATTATCTTCACACGAATCAGTTTTAATGACCACTGATGCCCACATTTAAGCAGAACACCTGACAAAATTTTAAATCTTGTAAACTGTCATTTTCTAGAAATCTTGAAATGCATTCAGTCGGTCTGCAAGATAGTCAGTGCATTACCTAAAGGTCTCTAATATGATACAGAGCTACAGAGCAAGGCCAAAAAGCGAATCAAATTTGACATGTTGACGTCAGTGAATCACAAAAGGGAATGGACAATATAAATAGAGAAAATTAATTGCCTAAAGGAGCTAAGCAGAGTGCAAAGCACAGTCACTGGAACTTTCACTACAAATTACCCATTCAGGAAGGTGACAGAGCATCTACACCTTCCCTACTCTATATTTAATGAACTTCTTTTCTAACTTTTATTCAAATGACCCTAATGACAGATAAAAAGGCAGGAGAATAGTTAAACAATAATTTCTGTAATATTTTTGTGCCTCCAATTGTTCTTTAAAAGCAGCTGCTACAAAAGGGAAGCTGTACCATATGTAGAACAAATGAGAACTGATTACTAAACAAATGAATGGTAAGAGACAAACAGTGAACAGATCAACAGCTGTTTATGGGATGTATTTTATGAAGCCATCAGCAGCAATTCTGCAGTTAAAGTTGCATTAGATTTGTACTTATCACAACTTAAAATCTGTATTTCATGCATTAATATTTAACTTTGTCTTCAAATCTGGCGTAGTAACATTTTGTATGTAGCACAACTGACTCTTCTACATTTTTTTTCACCCAGCACTCACAAATATAAAACCATCATCTTTCACAAGAACGATGTGTTCTACTCAAATTCTAAACTTCATATGTGTACTTAGTCTGTTAGACACTTAGCACCTGAAACAGCATTTACATAACACTGTATCTAAAATAATCCACAGGAGTTATGCCAAAAGGAAATGAATGATGTGCCCAAATTTATCAGCTTTTTGTTTCACTGATTTGTCAGCAGCGCCTGAAACATGAATATGGGGAGCAGCAAGAATATGGGATGGGGTTCTGCCAGCAGGATGCCTCTGTGTGAGGTAAGAGAAGAGGAACACATCAAGGGCAGGTAAACTGTGAGAACCAGTGGGTTGAGGAGACAGGAAATGTAGGCATTATTAGGATAAACACATATGCATCCTGCAGATGAAAAAGCTTGTGTATGTAGTGAATTCAGGTGCCTTTTTGGTGAAAGTGTTGTACCGAGTGGTATTCTGGCACTGTGGCCTTGGTTCTCTGGAGCATGAACAATGTAGGATACCTTGGGGAACATTTGAAACACTTGCAGATACCTCAGCTTCTTTTTTATCATGTGTTGTCTGCTCTCATCTGTTTGTAATTTAATTTCACCCAACAGCTCTTGTGATGCAATTAAATGATCATCAAATTAATATCTGGGACACCAAGAGTTATGCAGAATTCCTTATTTATCTCTTCAGAGAAAATATGCTTCCTTTTTTTTTGAATAAAGCATAAGCACTAAAGTAAAGAAACTGTGGTGGCATAAAATCTGGATATTTACAAACCCACTTCAAAATTCGAGTCTGAAAAAACAAAGAGGAATGGATTATTTTTCCCAATAAAAGTGTACTGTCTCTGTCAAGGAAATGGCTCATTTGAACATTGCCATTGACAGATTGCCCAAACCATGGATGTAAATAATAGATTTGAGACAAATGAAACATACAGTTACCCTTGGCTTTGAAGGGATGTTTGTTTCCTTTCAAAAGCATGATATAAATATTTAAAAAATACTTTACATAATATCAACAAGATTTTCCAGAATTACTAAAGACTTGGAGAGCTTTTCTACCTGTGCTCCCCAATTTATGATACTGCCAGAGGAGCTTTAACTTTGGAAAAAGATAAGGTTTTAAAAGCTACTTTTCTATAAAGTCACCTCCAGGTGGACAGACCAGAATCAAGTGATTGAAGTCACTAGCCAATTCGGAAGACTCAATTCTGCGGCCTTTAATTTTTAAGGCTGCTGTTTACCAACTGTGACTAGTATCTATAAAAGTCTTATCAACAGTGTAAGAAATTTCTGTTTATGCAGTGGCTCATTTTGAAGATCCATATTGATTAATTTCAGTTGGACTTTATCCATGCTTATACCAGATTTTTAAAAAATTATAATTTACCAGTGGACGAGAGTGGGAACGTACAGTTTGAAGACCACCTCCATCCATATTATACCAGTTTGATCAGGTTCAGCAGTTTGAAACCTCAGGAGGTCTTTGGACATGAACCATTGAACAGAAGACCTCTGTGGCAGATGAAGCAGGGTGGGTGACTTGGAAAACGCAGATCTTGACCCGGGGATCAAGGTGTCAGCGAGCCAGAAGCTTCCTGTACAACTTGTCTTACCGACTGCCTGCACAAGGGGGTGCTTTGAAACAAGCAATACTTACCCACCCAACAAAGCAAAAGCTATTGGTTTAAGGATAATTAATATATGTGTAAACTTTCTGGTGTTTCAGCGCTATTTTCTTTGTTCTGCTCCTCTGAGAAAATACAAAATACTTATTTTGAAGAAGCTGTCATGAATGTCTATGTGATTTGGTGATTCTACAAAGCTCTTAAAGACAAATCTGTAAGAGGGGATTTGCTGAGTAGCAGTTAGTAAATAAGGTCTTGAATTAGTGTTATTGATCCAGTCAAGAGTATGCTCTAGGACTTTACTCAGAAATGCAGGAATGAAGCCTATTTGTAGAAGGAGAGTGTAGAGAAAAACACACGGCTTACTCCTGGGCAATAGCAGGACACTGAAAGGAGTAAGCCCTAGCAATGTGTCGAATCAAGGCATTTTGGGTACCAATTTTGCATACTTCACTCATGCTGAACATGTCAGACATGGATGCAGCTAAATGTGAGCTCTCCTATCCCTCTCTGTTGCTTCCTTCCACTAATGCCAGCCAGAGTTGTGTGCATATTGTGGGTCATTTGATGCATTTGATACATTTCACAAATACAGCAGCTGTGATGACAGCTCCCAGATTATTGTTTCAGTTTGGAGGAGTGTGTTTACAAGGCTTATCTCCAGACCATACCCATAGATCATGCCTGTACTCGTGTTCTGCAGCAATCTGCGAGGGCACAATGGACTGAGTGGGAATACACCATTCCCAGAGGTCACCAAGTGGTGCCAACTACAAAAGGCAATTGGCCCATGGGAGCAAACCTAATCCAAAGCACTGCCCCCACAAACCTTGAATCCTCAGGACTAACTGCTTCATTTCACTGACTTGCTTCTATTGAGCTGCACCAGGTACAGCTTGTGTCCCAGCCTGTCATTAAATCTTGGTCCTCTGAGCATGCTAGATTCAAAGGAAAGGATGTATTACTGAGTTATTAAATTTAAGAGCTACAAATTTTGTCCTTTATATAAAGACATCCTTACTTGGCCTTACAAAAACACTTGGAAAGGTACAGGCCTTGGGTCTAAAACTGACATTTCTGTTAGATGACCTAAAATTATCAAATGCCTTGGAGGACATTTGACTGCAGAGGAAAGACTTCAAGGAGGAAGTCACAAAATGCGTAACAGCACCAAAGTGCTACAGTCTGTGAAAGAGAAAAAAATCCTTAACCCTAATGATTTTCTTCCCTTTCTGTGTGCAAGGTCAGAGGAAACTCTGCTAACTTAGAACCCAAACATTGGGAAGGTCAACAAAGATCTGAAGAAAAGAGCTGAATTAAAAAGTGAAGACTTCCATACCAAGAACACCGTTCACCAAAAATTCCCAATTAATCAATTAAGCAGCCCCATTTAAACTGTGACTTTGTGATAGTTCTTTGTGATAGAAAAGGACTATCAGATGATGGCAGCTTCCATACCATTCTGCAAAAGAGAGCCATAGCATGTTGGAATTGATAAATACTAATAATCTACGTTTCAGAGGGCATGATGCTTAACAGGAGGCTGCGACTGCCGAACAGTTGTATATGAAGCACACTGCTATAATCTAAAGCTCTGGTAGCCTGACATGGGAGCATGTGCAGTTTTAATTTATTAGACCATAGTTTTATCTTAGCTTTTTCCACTTAGAGCTTCTAATCAGTGAGAAAATTCCATATATAGCCATATTCAGACTTTCTGTATAGAAATTCCCCAGAGACTATGTTCTGGAAATCAATCTGACATTCATTAGAAGTTACTTACAGAAAATGTCCTGAAAGCAAGGACCCAGGTAAAAGATATCACTACCACAGCAGAAGGAATACAAAGGTGATCAATGCAAAAAAATGAAAATGCTGATACATGGTAAAATGACTCATGAAAGACAAAAACTGACAATACATACTTGCATACACTGATGATTTCAATACTAGCATTCAGGCTTATACAGCTACATTTCCACCCCGGAAACTCTTACGTGTGACCTCTTGTTTTAATAGCATGTTTGCAAAATATTATTTTTACTTTCTTACATTTGCTGCAACTTTTTATTTTGTGGTTAATGATGCTACCTTTGACCCATCACTAGAAAGAACCACTACTAAATAACTTAATGCATGTGCTCACGCTTGTATTTCTCCCCTTTATTTTTTGAGCAGGTGCAGTTACGTAAGACTCTCCCTGTGAATAGTTTATGGAAGTTACTGAAGCTTTAACTCCACTAAAAGAGGCATGTTCTAACAGTGAAAGCTCTCCACATGCAAAACAGTCCATGGAAGTACACTGATCAGATGGGTTCACTGAATATACCCCTGCCTATGGCTTTTTAGACATTACCATGCAAAATTATGCAAAATTTGTATGACTGAACATTCCATTTTTGAAATAAACCCACACGGAATTTAGCAGGAATCCTTGATATGGCTACAAATGTAGCCAAAATGCTTGGGCTGTTTGAGAATATGATGTGCCTACTGTATGCTCACAAATCTGGAAGTCAAAATGCATAAAAGAACTAAGATATTTACTTGAGGGCAAAACCACACCCACTATTGTAATTTGCAGGTCATTTATGTTTATTACTGCTGGTATTAATTGGCCTTTTACGGCACGTGATATGTTCTCTGTCAAGGTAAAACACAATTACCTGACACTGTATCTTCCTTCTGCAGAGCACAACTATCTGTCTGTGCTCCTACCTCCTTCTTCCCAATGTGTTTTGCTCCCTCTCTCCTCCAGTTCCTCACTGCTTAGTCTCATCAGCTCCTCTGCCTCTTGTCTCTTGAGACACATGGGGGAGAAAGCAAGAGAAAGCAAGATGGGAGTTTCCAAATGAGACAGAATGGTGAAGCAGCCAGAGGGAGGAAGTGAAGCTGCTGAGATGTCTCCTTCCTGAAGGAAGTACCTCAGAGAGACTGCGAAGGCCTTCAAGCTTAAATGTCAGGTTTTATCTGTATAAATACTACAATGAAAACAGTTCCTCGGTTAACCTCCACATTGCCCTCCAGCCCCAACCAAAATGAGACAGAATAAGAGCAGAAGAGTTTTAGCACAGCCCTGTGCTCTGCTGGCTCTGTCACTGTCGCTCGGGGCTGCTCTCTTGGGCTCATTTCCAGCTCAACCAAGGCATCACCTCTTTGGTGGCCACATGGCTCCTCAGGACGGTCCCTCCTGTGGTCTCTGGCTCCTGGCTGCCCTTCCCAGCAGTGCCATGCTTCTGTGGGGATGTCAGCTCTCCTCTTACCCTTTCACAGCTCTCAGCGCTCCTGCCTGCTCCTGCTTACCACTTCCTCCAGCAAATACAGCCACTTCTTCCACTGCCCTCTATGAAAGATGATACACCCCACCCAGCACACAATGACCCAGAGGAGGAAC
Organism: Corvus hawaiiensis; assembly: GCF_020740725.1. Classification (NCBI taxonomy): domain Eukaryota; kingdom Metazoa; phylum Chordata; class Aves; order Passeriformes; family Corvidae; genus Corvus; species Corvus hawaiiensis. The sequence continues at coordinate 40,633,233 of NC_063216.1, forward strand.
CAGCAACCCAGCTTCCTGCTGCACAGCATGTCCCTTGGGAATGATGGCGACGCTGGCCAGTGTGACAAATAAAATAGTCCCTCCTTTTCAGCAAAACCTCTAGGTCACTTAATACAGAAAACAGGGTAGGGAAAGGAATGACTTAGGTGAAAGACGTTTTCTAATCCAGTAGGTGGTTGCAGCCAGGCAAGGGTTGGTCTCTTCTCCCAGGTGACCAGTGACAGGACAAGAGGACACAGCCTCAAGCTGTGCCAGGGGAAGCTTAGGCTAGATATCAGAAAAACATTCTTCACAGAAAGAGTGGTTTGGCATTGGAATGGGCTGCCCAGGGAGGTGGTTGAGTCACCAGCCCTGGAGGTGTTTTAAAAAGCCTTTATGAGGCACTCAGTGCCATGGTTTAGCTGGTAAGGTAATGTTAGGTCACAGGTTGGACTCGATGATCTCAAAGGTCTTTTCCAACCTAGTTCATTCTGTGATTCTGTGAGATAATATTTTTAGAATGATGATTCTTATCGGTTCATGTATCTGTTACCATAAAACTTTCAAAATTAAAAAATGAGTTCAGGATCTAGAAAATTGCCAGAGACAGTGCTAGGGTACACTGAGCAGCTGGGACAGATGAAGAAGGCTGAAGCCTCCATCCAGACCTGGAAACCAGAGAGGTTTGCTGAAGACTTTCCAAAACCTCTATGCACTAATACCAGTTGGGGGCCAAATACTTCCTTGAGAAGGGACAAAATAGTCCATGAGGCTAATATTCAACTATGACAAACAAATATGTAGAAGTCTGAGATGACTGCTTTCCATTATGTGGACAATTCTATTTTGTGGTTAAAACACCTTTCACTTTTCTTGCAACATCCACAATATATTGCACTTCTAACTTCAATGGATAGACAGTAAGAAAAAAAGAACAGTAAAAAAAAAATCTGACTTGGAACTGAAAGTTTCAAAGGGACAAAATACTCCAGTCATATCAATCCTAGGACTCAAAAATCAAGAGAATAAGCCTCAAAAATAATGAAACTGATGGGAAAAATGAATTATGCCTATGTATGTTTGATTTTATTGTTTATTATTTCTTGCCTATACATCTTTGATTTTACTGTACGCAATGAACACTGGTCTTACACTCCATTTCAGTTTTTGAACATTTGGACATATTTGTATCACATTTTCCAGGTTTGCCCTGTGAATGTGAGAGTCAGTCTTGTATTTCAATGTTTGAAAGTGGAATCACGTTTCTTGCATTCTAGAATTAGTCATGCATACTACATATGAATATTATAAATTCCCACATCAGGTATGAACTCCATTGCCTATGAAGAAAAAGCTAATTTGCACACCTTTTTTATAAAATACTATGCAGGGGTAAAGTCCTTTAAAAGATGAACAGATTTGCAAATTCTGACAAGATGAACTTTTAGAAACTCTGTGTTTGCCAATGTTCTGTTAACATACACAATCTTAACACAGGATGCTATTACACAATGGCTCAGGATTTAAAGGAGAACAGCTACTATTAAAAGATAACAATCACTAGAGTAGTACATTAATTTCCCAGTGAAAGTAAGAACCAGTTATTTATTTCTGGTATTTAATATTAACATAGAAGTTCTCAAATAGAAACGGCACATATATAGCAATTTTCCCTAGTAGATCACGAAGTGTCTTATAAAGGAGGTAGGTAATAATATCTGAACTTCACAGGTGGAGACACTCATACATACAAAATAAAAGTACATTGGTTAGAACACAGAAAACACTGTGGGAGCATTGGAGCAGCAAAGTTCATGTCACCTGCAGGTCCTAGGCACGCACCCACAAGTACAGGGACCTAAGGGCTGGAGGATGTCGTGCACATGGTGCAAGCAAGGCCCTGGGGTGCAGAGGCAACCTTGGATTCCACCACAGGAGGCACCTGCAGCGCCACCCTGGGGTGCATGCACACTGCGTGGGCCCCTGGCAGCACAGAGGCAACACAAACTCACACCCAGAACGAACCCCTTCAGCACACCAAATCATCAGCGTCGCGTGCCACGTAAGACAGCAGAACCACATGTACATCAGAGTGTGGATGCCCTGCATCCTAGCATCAGGCCCCTCAAGGTTGTGATCTTTCCAACACATCTCACTGGCACCTCAGCTACTGCAGTGCCAGGAGCCCTGCTCAGGCCTTAGGGCACCTGCTTCTCTCTGCTTCCTCCCAAGCAGCAAGTCAGAGGACCACTTTCAGATTTTCTGCATGGATGTTTCATACAGAAGAGTGATGCTGCTGAGGACTGAAACGTGGCACTTCCTACCCTGGTGTGAAACAGTATCTGTTACTACTGCTACTCTACTGTGCCGCAGAGAAATGTAATGACATGCCATGCTCTGAAAATGTTCCATCGTTGCAGAAGCCTTTGGGACCTTAAAACTGAATTTTACCATTATAGATCTGTAGCAAAACCAAAGAGACTTGAGTTTCATTTGTCATGCTCTGCTACTGTGGTGCATTAACCCTGGACAGATTCTAGGTGCCCACCAAAGCTACTCTATCCCTCCTCTTCTCAGCTGAGCAGGGGAAAGTAAGTAACACCAAAGGTCCTGGGTCAAGATAAGCACATGGAAAGATCACTCACCCATTACCTTTGTAAAACAGACTCAGCTTGGGGAAATTAGCTTAATTTATGACCAATCGAGTAAGGTAATGAGAAATAAAACCAAATACTAAAACACTTTCCCTCCACCCCTCCCTTCTTCCTGGGATCAACATCTCTCCTAACATTCTCTACCTCCTCTTCCTCAGTGCTGTGGGGGGACAGACAACAAGTTCGTGGTCAGTTCATCACATGTCTCTACCACTCCTTCGCACTCCTGGAGGGGGGGCACTCACCACACTTTTCCCTTGCTTCAGTGTGGGGTCCCTGCCATGGGACACAGTCCCACAAACTTCTACAATATGAGTTATTCCCACTGCCTGCAGTTCAGTTCTTCACAAACTGCTCCAGTGTGGGTCCCTCCCTCAGGGTGCAGTCCTTCAGGAACACACTGCTCTGGTGTGGGTACTCCATGGGTCACCAGTCCTGCCAGCAAACCTGCCTCCAGTATGGGCTTCGTTCCTCATGGGACCACAGCTCCTGCCAGGACCTTGCTGAAGCCCAGGTTTCCCATGGGGTTACAACCTTGTTCAGGCCTCCACCTGCTCCAGTGTGGGGTTGTTCATGAGCTGCAGGTGGATCTCTGAATTCCTGTGGACCTTCAGGGGCTGCGGGGTCACATCCTGCCTCACCATGGGCTGCACCACCAGCTGCAAGGGAATCTCAGCTCCAGTGCCTGGAACACTCCTCCCCTTCTGCCCTGACCTCAGGGTCTGCTTCTTACTTAAAGCTTTAGAAAAAATCTTTTTTCTTCCCTGATTCCTGATTGCCATTTTATTATCCAGACAGCAATACTGCAACCAGAATCCATACGCTCAGATGAAACACTGAATTATGGGATACCACAGAGTAAACAGAATTCCCTTCTCATGCATACCAAACTGATGAACCTGACCACTGAAACAGGTCTGATGTTCCTTAGCTTTGTTGCCAGTTCAGATTTTAGTTTCCCACCTCATTAAAACATTTGGTGAAATTCTCAGTGAAATTTACTGCCTCTCCATGTGAAATAAGGTCAAATGTAAAAATGTAAGGTACTTCTATTTTGTAAACAATCAAATTGTCTTCATAAAGGTATGACAGCCTTTCCTTTAGGACTTGATCTTTTGCCTCTATCCATTACCCACCCCAGGAGAGCTACAGTATTGCCTTTGAACAGATACTAAGCAGGTTCTTATGTCTGTTTTTATCCAGCCCTTGAAAAGGCCTGTGATGAACCTGGTTTTTTTCTCCCTCTGAAAGGTACGATGAAGACAGATTAAAAGGACTCTTCTACAGCCTAGAATGTAATATATATATGCATTGTATGTGCCCTCCACTCATAAAAGAAACATGTATTCTGCAGTTAAGGATTTTGGGAACAGTCACTTTCAAAAATTTATTAATACTTTCAGACATAAAAGCCTTTGTTGGTGTTTTTCATTTTTTCAAATTGGTTCAACAGGAAGCATTCACATACTTAAGTATAGTCAACAGTAGGAAAGGCCAATTTTTAATAGGCTGGGGACCTTTTTCATACCTTCAATGTTCAGAATGACTTTAAAAAAATTAATTGCTTAGCTATAGTACTGATAAATGAATTATAAAAACAATCAAAGAGCAAAGCAAAACCAATCTCCTTCTTCCAGACAGAATTATGTTAGTACAATTGCAGTACGTAGGCAGCAACTGACCATGTAAGAAACCATATTTCTTTCTGTGACAGGAATGTATCTGTAAGAGCATATTTCTTCTGCTGGACTAGTGTGTGCTCAGTGAAATCAACCAAATATCTGCATTTCTTGATCTGTTACTTTAAATGTGCAGCTAAAACTTTGAACATGATTCTTTCATTAAATATTATCATTATTAATAGACATTCATTTGTGTGTGGGTAGTGCCTACAGGCACTGACTCAGAAGAAATGCCTCACCAGATCAGACGCTTCACACAGATGAAATAAAAGGACAGTCTTGCCTGAGAGGCTTTTCAGTTAAAGGGCCCAAGCCTGTGTGGTGGGCACGTACCCTTCTTGGTCTGACTGGTCACAAGAGCTGTGCCCTTGCCCAACCATTAGCCTACAAGAATGCACCAGACAAGCACACTGCCAGATCGAGTGTGTCCAAGATCACAGTGTTCCCCTGTGCACGGCCCTTGCTAAATAGCCCTTCTGTCTTCCCAACAAGATCCTCCTAGGATCCTGTTCACCTAGGACATGAATGCCCTCTTTCTGGAGGGAATCCACACAGACAACCTGGCAGCCTCATATCTCACCGGTGGCCAAGCTTATGGCTATGACTGGGCCCTGAAACAAAGGCCACAGAAAACAAAGCAGCTCTCTTTGCCAGAACCCCCCAAAAGAAGTATCTAAGCTGACTGTGCTATTGAGGCACTTGCAGTTTGCCCCAGGTAAGACTATACAGTCTTGTGTAATTTTTTGCATAAATGGTTGTATGGCAAGCACTTTCATATTGAACCTTCAGTGTGAGATTAAATTCCCTGTCCTTAGTCACCATGACTGAAACATCACATGTGGTTCATCATTTTTGTTTATAGGGTGTCGGTAACACCAACATTGGTCCTATAATATTTAGGTGCCACTGTTGCAGGTACAATTAGCATGAGCCACACACATGTTCATGGAGATCATCAATAAGATGGACTTTTTTGGTTCAGTGTCCTCTCAAATCTGAACGCCAAGCGGGTGCTAAGATTGCTAGGTAATCGTGGTGTTGGTGCATGGCCAGCAATGCCTGAGGTGCACCACACACAGGCAAGAGCTCAGACCGTGTATCAGGCATAGGAAGAGGCAGAGCAGGGTGCTGGAGTTGTGACTGAGCTATTCCACCTCAGGCTGGCTCTGCTCACCGCAGTAGGACTAAGCGAGGCTGGTCGTGGTTATATGTATGCATCTTTCCAAGGGACCTCAGACTGTGTATCAATAGTATCAATCATGCAGGGGTATGCAGGAGTGAATTCTGGGCAGGCACTCTGCTCAGCTCAGGAAAGGGCATGACACTGCTTCATGAGATGCTGTGGGCTCTCCTGCACTGGTTCATGGTGTGTGCCTGGCTGGTCAGGGCAGGTGGGCCATCTCTTCTGCAGTGTGGTCTGCCAGACTGCCTGGGAGTATGTACTGAAGGACTCAATGGCCCCAGGCTGGCCCCAGGCATTCAAACTAAAATCTTTTCATGACCTCTTATCTATTAAGCAGGGGTGCTGCTTGGGATATTTATACCAGTTTTGCAAATTTCGAGAAAACAGCCCAGCTAGTCTAAGCCTCATCCCAGTGGTGGGATGGTCAGACAAACCCAGTCCAATGTCACACCTCACCTCTGCCTCAAAAAAGCACCACAAAAGACAAATCCCTTTGCTCCTTCCCTGCCAAGACGAACTTGCCAAGAAAGCGCCACTGGTATGAACATGCACAACAGCTTTTGCAGCTGTCTGCTCTGCTCCACCAGCACACAGCTATCACCATCATGTGTATAAAAACACATATTATAAAAATACAGTTTCATGGAATCTACATGTTATTTGACACTTATGCTGCTAATACAGAAAAATGAAATTTAATCTGGTTATTCATAGACTGTATACAACTCAAGTCCCTTAGACAAAATGTTTTCACCTGCTATTTAACAGAAGAGCAGTCTTTGACCTTTCTTTCTCCTTTTAAGTGCTCAGTTTCATTTTAAAAGACCAAAGCAAAGAATCTAAACATGGGTTGGGCCCTTGCCTACTATTTTGACCTCCTTTATTTTGCAAGAAGCTATCAAGGTTGCAAGCGTAAATCAGCAGTGGCCTTTGTCAGAAAAAATTCTATTTTCAAGGTATGGTTAAGGTTAATAGCCATGTTCCTTTTCTTTTTTAGAAGCTCATTTAGCAGCACAATTATGAGGAGGATGATGATGATTGATTACTAACTTCTGTCTTTTTGCACAAAAAGCACCATTCCTGACTGGATAACCATCACTGCCATTAACATCGTTGGAAGGAACCACTGCCAAAGTGATAAATAGATTTGGTTTACATTAGCTACCCGTCTAAAAGCATCATTCGACCTCATTAATCGATCTAATAAAATCTGGGGTCATGCTCCCTAAGAAGGAAAACTGTCCTTCTTAGAACAAGAACTTCATGGCTTTTTTCTGATCTCCATAAATATAAAAGCTGAAATTTTGTACCACTGCAAGGTCACAATTCTCTCCAAAACACTTTGTACAATCACCAGGCATTCAAGTTTGTCTTACTTTTTGTTCAGTCTGGAAGAAATTTAAACTGTTCCTGGGAGGCATTAAAAGATACCTGTACATGACCAGTGGAGCTGTGTTTCTTGGAGAAGTGGTCAGTTCGCTGAAGGAACCAAGGACACATTTATGCATGCAGGTCTGTAATTTCACGTTAGTACACTGAAATTACCTCAAAATTATATGGTTGATGTATAGATACATCACTTTAAATCTGTGAAAAGACAAAGCCGCAGACTGCATTTGATGCCTTAATCCACACTGCCTACATACTACTGTTTCTCGTTTCATTCACCTTTACTTCTGTAAGGTACATGTATAACATACTCCTCACTGCTGCTGTGCTTCTCACTTTGCCTATCTAGCAATGTCAGAAGTTCATAATTCAGCATGCCTGGAATATGTTTTCTCTCATACTGTGCTTTAGCCTTCTTCTAATTAGCCTAAATAATTTGTTTACTTGAGCTCTAGTCAGGCCTTATATTCAGCTAGGCCATGAGAATGTGTTATAGCTGTAACAATAAAGTGACAGTTTTAGTTTCGCATTCAGATGATGTGGATCTGAAAGAAGCCTGGAAAAGACTGTTTTATAGCTCACATATCATTCTGAAGGACAGCTCAACATGTTCTTGTATGGTATGGATTAACAGAGCTAGCTTACACCAATGCTTTTTTGGTGGACTTGTCAAGCAAAAGCAACTACTGTTAGTGTGTCTCTTAAGAGAGCAACTCTCCCTAAAAATCTCACCTACTATTTTCATCACCCTTTTGTAAAAAATGACATAAAGTAGAGGGTGAAGTATGACTAAGCAAGAGACAATGGAGGAACCATGAAAAACAAGACTTTTCATCAACTTTGCATTTTATTTGGTGATTGCTGCTGATTCTAAAATTCAGCAATGTTGATAATGGGAACCAGAAATCTGTTCTCCCCTCTCATTTTGGCCTATAGTTTGAATTATTTCCTACACAATGCCATGACTTATAGCATGAGTTAGAAGTGCTGTCATAAATTAAAGCTTCTGGTTGGATGAAGAAATTTAATCTAAGTCTCTCCATTTTGTGGAGGAACACTCCAACTGTAAGATTAATATATAAAGTTTATATATATTAAGAGTGGTGAGCTGTGCTACCAGTTTAGTATCAGAAGACCCAGCCTGGTTTTACTCCTATCCTCATTCATCCAAAACAAGGACTATAGGCATCTGTCCTTCAAAGGGATATTTTCATTCCCCAGTGTTAGGTGGACAGGTGAACTGGTCTGCTGCTCTGAGACGTGGTTTAAGATGAAAAACCTCCATTTTAAATCCCTGTATCTGGCTTGCTGCTAGACAGCCAGCCTGGGAGGCTTTTCATCGTCCTGAGACCCCATGACTCCCACCTGTGCTGACTCTGAAGGCCAGCCATGTAACACTAAATGCAGGCTGCAAGATTTTCTCAAATTATGTCAGTCATTCTTCCTGGATATGACAGAAATAAATAAATCCCCTCTCTCAGTACCAGACTCCACCTTTGATTATCTGCAGTAGGTGTCAGTTTTGCCTTATGCTGCTCAAATGAAAAGCAGACACATTCTGGGCACTTATACCCCTTATGGGATCTAGTCGTACAAGCTCAGTTCATAGAAAGAACATCCTTTCCTCCATCCTACTGACACTGACTGTACTCAGCACAGATTGATCCTACAGGTATGTCCAGACCAGACTTTTTGCACTAAGTGAAGCATTCCTGTGAGGGCACATTGAAAACTCAATGCTGAAATGTCACGGCTGCTTCTTCTAATTGGGAAGAGAATAGGAAATGGAACCATATACCAGGTCTGAAAATCAATTATTAGAGATTCTTGTTTGACTTTGCTGCAGTAAACAGTCATCAGGATTTGACTCTAAAGTTCTATACTAGACTTGAATCTACAGTCCTCTGGCTGACACCACTCCATGTTCACTGCTTCTTATCTTTGAATTGCTTTCTGAATGATTTGTTAGTTGCATAGTTAGGGAATAGTGTTATGTTAAAGATAGGAAGCCAGCAGACTTAAGGATCACAAAGAATGCCACTAAACCTCGAGAGTTATGAATTTAACACCACACCCTGTGTACACTCTTCTCCTGAGGCTGGCATACATTTTATTACAAAATAAATTTTTCACTCTAGCAATATTTTGCTCCAGTATTTATGGCCAACCTTAGCAGCTGCTCTTGATGAACACATTTTCTTATTGCTATTGAAAAGCCACTGCATCCCCTCATTGTCAAGAGTTCATCCCACTTACTAAAATCATTTAATTAAACCCTATTCTTCTTACTGGATTAATTTCATTTCTGCTAATCAAAGAGGCTGAAAAAATCATCAAATCTTAACATTAGAAGCACACAGCAGAGTTCTTGCTTCTGTCTCTATATAAATACATTTTTAATGGATTTGAAGTGATTAACCTCCAGTTTGGCCAGAAAGAGAAATAAAAATTAGAAGGGAATTCCATAACTAAGCCTAGGAAAAATAATCACTCCCAGAATTAAAAGTCAGTCTGCTGAAATCAAGGGTCATGTTTCTGATGACTTCTGTCCAGTAAGTTTTCTGTCTGTCCCAGGTTTCCAATTCCTCTTGCAAGTACTCTGCCATTAACTAAAGAAGCTCTCTTTAATAAGAACTTTGCAATAGCTGATCAACCATTCTTTCAAACCTAAAGCATCACGAGTAATGAACAATTAATCCTCTGCCTTCTCAGAACCAGTTAAGCTTGGAACAGAAAGAGAGAAGCAGTAAAAGAAAATGAGCTCTGTGAAGCATGAAAAAATTAAAATAAAAAGATTATAAAGAAAATAAACATTAATGGTAGATAAGCAATCAATAAAGTCCAAAGCTTGCAAAGATTGCCTTGGAAACTAAGTGCTCTAAAGGAATTTAAATAAGTATAAATAGAGTCTCAGAAAGATTTATTTAACAGTGAATTAATTCTTCAGCGCATTTTCCTTTTTTTCTTTCCCTGCATGATTGTCTCTTTGGCTACTTCATTTTCTGCATATGGTGCCACAGGACAATAACACATTAATCTCTAAGTTATGTATGTTCTTCCATAGTGATTATTCCAGCAAGCAAAATGTTAACACATTTAAATTAATGCAAATGAGAGATGGTGGTTTGTTACTGGCTGAAAGTGTTTCAAAAAAGACTAATAGTGATACACAGATGCAACTTTACATCTGCAGTCTAATTAAAACTAATCTAATTAAATATGGTGCATCTACAAAGCTGCTTGAGCACTGCAGAGAACACACTGAACTCCTTTTATAGTTGGACAGAGCTTCCAAGAGCCAGTTTGTCTGCCATTTCACTTCATCTGGAACCACTATAATCGCAGGTGAGTAATCAGCAAATAAATTCTCCTTGGCTGCTTTGGAATTGTTCCTTCAGAGAAGCAGTGATAATGTATCCATCAATACAACAGCAATGGAGGTCACATGGAGGCAATGTCCCTTCATTATGCAAAATGATACAGCTGGAAAAAAGAAAAAACCTTGAAGCCGTAAGTCCTCCTTTAGCCTCAATTATTAAGGAAGAATTCTTGCAAATGTGTTAAATTACTGATGTGAGGTGTTCACAGCAAAATCAGGCATCATCAAAACTTTGTCTTGTCTAGTGATTCCTTGTAAAGTATTTTTTTTTTCCCCGGCAAATAAACATCCCACAGACACTGTATTCAGTAAGGAAACTTACTGCTTTTAACTGAAATTCTGCCGTAAGCTATTCTAGCACTGAGAACTAAAATGGCAACAAGGTAATAAAATAATGTCTTCCCCTCTCAAAAAATTCAGGTAAGAAATCTCATGTTGGAAAACTGTCTTAAAATGTGTAAACCAGCTACAGTCACATGCAAGAAGGTCAAAGGAGGACAAATCTTGATGAAAAGAAATTGTCTTCACAACAGACTTCCATAAGGTATTCCAGCAGAAAAAAATACTCTGTGCATTCCCACCTTAGAGAAATAGTCTGAACTGTCTTGGCCTATTATAACCTAAAGTAACTATGTTTGTTGAAAGCCAAAGAGATAAATGTATGGTGCTTGGCAGGAGTCTGAATCCATGCAGAGTAAAGAGGCTCTCCAGTTCTCAAATTTGTTCCTCTTTAATCCTTTATCAAGGCTCATCAGACTACCAAAATGTTTAATATCCATATTAATATCCATAAAATGTTGAATTCCAATATGTCCTTGACTCTGTGGGACAGGTATGGCTCTATATTCCTGGGCAATTCTCCATATTAGGCCACACTTTGTGTTAGAACAGATTAATGTAATGAGAGCATGCAAGGAACTATACTGTAGATAGGGACACTCTCCTAGAGAGCCAGCAAATCGAGTCTTCCAACCATTTTAGATGAAATATTCACTGTGTGAAAAATGAAAATAGGCTCGAGAGTAGATCTCTGAAGACTTCTCCTTCCTCAGTTGGAACCCTAACCAGTGAGATGTTTACCCCATATAAGCCAGAGGCTGAGCCATGTCTCCCACAGAACAATATTTTGAGTCCCTGGCTCTCCCACAGAGGATTTCTGTGCCACCCTCAGTGAGACAGATGAGTAATGCATTCCCCATGCAGTCTAACCTTTAGGCTATAGGCTCTCTCTTCTCTGTGGGGTGAGATACATTGATTTAAACTTGTTTAAGCTGACTAAGATGCAAGCCATGTTCTTTCTCATCTCTTGGCAGTGCCTTAGCAACTATTTCCATTATAAAATAAAATTGGTGACAACACTATTGGCATTTCCCTTTCCTTCTTCAGCCTCCCTGTAGTCCCACTAGCTCCAAGGATGAAAATACAACCTTCAAGTAAAAGAGCAACAGATATGACAAGGAAATCCCACAGTGAAAATTGAGTTTGCTGTTTGAAAAAACATACATAGAGGGCTCTGTTATGAAAAAGAAATAATAAATGATGAAAAAACTCCAAAATGGCCCATTAAAGTAATTTTCTTTGCTACCTGATAAGTAGAGCTCCAATTTGAGTTCTTTCAGTTATAAACAGTTACACTAATTTCAGCGAAACTATGCTGAACAATGTTTGTAGGATTATGTCTTGAGGTGAACTTACTAATGCACAGGGGAAAAAACCACTGCATGTTTGTAACAGCATTCCTTTAACTTAGGAAAGATAAGTCTGGTGATTTATAGAAAAGGGATACTTTGCTAAGTCATAACTAATTTTCAGACTGAAATTGCTAATCAAAGAGTGATTTTCATGGTGTTTTTCTATATCCCAGTGTGAAATTGACTCCATTTTAGAAGCTTGCAAAAGGCATTTTTCACAATAGAAAACCTGCATTAAGGGGAGGTTTGTGTTGCACAGGCTGTCACAGAGAACCATGCAACAGAATGAATATTCCCCTCTGTGAATATATGCACTGATGGTTAACAGCACCATGCACTACACTAAAAATCCTCAGGGTAACAGAGACTTCTAAAATGAAGAGTTTTTATTCTCCTACATATGTAACATGAAGAAAAGTTGAAAATAAGAGGAGTTTAACTTTATGCGAGGGAAATTTCATTCAGATCTAGATTTTCTTGATGTATTTCATGATAGATATTGATGTATTGTACCAATGAGGCCACACCTAGAGAACTGTGCTCTTTTTTGAGTCCCTGGCTTCAAGTAAGACATTGAGATGCTGGAGAGAAGGGCAACAAGGCTGGTGAAGGGTCTGGAGCACAAGTCCTATGAGGAGCAGCTGAAGGAGCCGGGTGAGGGTGTTTAGCCTGGAGGAAAAGAGGCTCAAGGAGATCCCATCACTCTCTACAACTGCCTTAAAGGAGACTGTAGCCAGGTGGGGGTCGGCCTCTTCTCCCAGGCAACCAGCAACAGGACAAGAGGAAATGGCCTCAAGATGTGCCAGGGGAGGTTCAAGACATCAGGAAGAATTTCTTCACTGAAAGGGTTGTCAAGCATTGGAAGGGGCTGCCCAGGGAGGTGGTGGAGTCACCATCCCTACAAGTCCTCAAGGAACGACCTGGCATTTAGTGCTATGATTTAGTTGACAAGATGGAGGTTGGTCAAAGGTTGGACTTGATGATCTTGGAGGTCTTTTCCAACTGAAACGATTCTGTGATTTGGTGATTTTATTGTGGTATCATACATTTCCTAAGGAATGGAAAGTGAACTTTCAAATACATTATTATTTTAAAATACATTATTTTATATATATTTATGTTATTTTTATATAGACTTCTATATATTTTGATTTCAGTACAATTTGGAGCTTTTAGAGTGTGGTACATACATGTGGCTGTACATACATCACACTAAGGACATTTTATTTACTTTTTTTACTCTTTTTATATATTATTTAGTTTACCAATTAGTTATTATTTGCTATTTTTATTTATTATCTTTAACTCTTGTATTACTTTGATCTCACATGTCTCCTGTGTTCACTCAACGTACAGTATGCATAAGACAACCTGCTTTTATAATACATGAAGGCTTTATCATGGCTCAGCCACCTGTGAATTGTCTTTAAATCAGAACAGAGTTTTGGGCCACCACAAATGTAGAAAGGTAATTAATATATGGTAAAAACCAGGTAAGACACAAGATACAGCAAGATGGAAATTATTTTTAAAAACAACATAGCACATCTGATGTAAAGTTTCTAACTTCTTCTTGAGTTCCAAGTCAACTATATAGGTGAGCACAACACTTAATAAAATTTGAATCTTGAACTTGTGCTGCCTTTTCAGTGATTTCAATAACTAAGGAATGAAGCAAAATAATATTGTCTTGCCAAAATTACCTTTCTAGAAAGAAATCTGCCAAAATTTGCCTGACATTAGCATATTACTCTGCAGTACAGTAGAATTAGGGTTTGTTGGGTGCAATCTCAAAAAGGGTTTCCAGAAACCAGAAGACAACTTCCACTTATTTTGAAATGATTGTTCCTAATCTGACTTGTCACAAAGTCCTGGATCAGCTAGGTGATGAGGCACCTGTCCTTGAGCTAAGGAAAAGGAAGTCCTCATCAGTATTCCTTTTCAATGGAGCTTCAGAGCCAAAGTTGTGGCTACATACAGGAACACTGTACTATATGAGAAGTGTGGTCGGCAGAGGTAAAAAAAGGCCAATAGGTTTTATTCTTATGGTGAACTAGTCCTTTAATAAAGATGAAGTTTTTGTCTCTGTCACCTGCAATATGCAGTGAGCTTGGAAGGTAGTATTTTTTTGTGCTGTGACTAGTATTAAACCCATCTTAAATCATAAATAATTTATGTTGGCAGTGTTGTCCCAGGAGAGACCACTAATATAAGTGAAGCTAGTTATTTATTCAGGCACATAACGGTAGAGGTGACACTTGATGAAAGAATAAATCCTTCCCTGGAGCAAAACTAAATGCCATTTACCTCACAGCCAATGGCTTAGAGATCTAGTACCTCTGCAGTGGCTTCCAAAAATTCAACCACTGAAGAGATCAAAATACCACCCCAAAATAAACATGATTAAATAACTCTCTAGTCGTAGTATTTTAACTATGGCAAACATGAAGACTGTATTTTTTGATCAATAGCCCTTTTATCCCTTCATGAAAGCAGGTTCTGACAGGCGCACCCCTTGCAAGTGGCTAGGAGTTATTTAATTGGCCTCGCATGCCTTCAAGTTGAGCCAGCTCCTGCCCGGGAACAACCTCCTGTAAGCCAGCTCTGCAACCAATTTTCCTTTGGCTTCGCTCTGAACTCAGCAATGCTGCGATTTATCCTGGCTTGTCTCAGTTGCTGATCCTTATTTGAGGTCACATACAAATTTGCTGACTGCTACTGACATCGCAGGGCCATACACAACACACTTCCTGTCTCTCCTTCCGAAAATGTTTCTTGTCCAACTAGTAACACAACTAGCAGCAGTTAGAAAACACTTGAGCAGGGATATGAGATTTCTAGATCATGGTTCAGTGCAGGAACATTCAGCATACTCAAGGAATAAAGAACTACCCCTTACAGGAGCCCTGTTAGTCTTAAACAACAACAAAAAAAATAGCTAGTCCTTTCCTTATAACTTCTGCCACTGTGACAAGAAAAAAAGAAGTGTATTTTACAGTACATTAGTCCTGAAGCTACTAAAAAATACACATCACTACTCAGTTTGCTTTGCTAAAATGTTAGCCAAAAGCTTTCCAGTCCTTCTCCACCAGCTTTGTGTGAAGTAGAGGGAAAAGTAGACAAATATTGGTTTACATTTATTCCTTCTCATCAGAAGTATCCTATAGCAGACAGCCTGGAAACAGAGAAGAGACTAGCATTGTCAGGTAGCCTTAAGCCTCTCAGCCATACGTCAAAAAATATTTCAGAGGCTTTAACTTTCCTTCTTCCTTCTGTAACAGTGTTCTCCATGGAAGTCAGCATGGCAAAACTGTGTTTTTTTCTGGAGAGGCAGGAGGTGTAAATAAGAGGAGAAGATGCTGCGTGATGAGGGAACCAGGAAAAAAGAAGGAAAAGAGGCAGCAGATGAAAGAGAGTGAGAAGAACTGGAGATGTAAGTCACAAATTGGTTATAATTTACTTTCAGACCACATGTGACCTCTAATACTTACAAGTCATACATCCTGTCAACATGCTCTGAAATACTGATTCTCAGAGTATTAGACTTATTGGCGTGGTTTGTGAAAATATGTACTGACTGAATATATGTAATGAAATATGTACATATTAATGGCCACCTGTCTGGTGGAAGCAAATACTGCACCTTCTTGGAGAAAGAATCACTGATTATAAATTTGTTTTTCAAAAAGGCAATTTTATGTTCACCTAGCAAAAACAGAGATATTTTATAGCTCACAGTCCTCTACTCCCAGAATGTCAGTACAAGCCCTTTATTTTCTTTGTCTCATAAAATATTTTGGGAAAGCAGGGAATATCAGCACTGCTTTTGCACATCAGGAATTCTCACTGACACTTCAGTCTGCTACTGGCTCCCAACTCTCATGATGACAATGCTGTATGAGTAACAAACTTCCGTAATAGAACATCCTCACAATTTGGGTCTAGTAAGTTAAGTTTGGGAACTGGTGTGGTAAGGCCACACACCAACAATATTTATTTATTTTAGTCCTATGTTGATGTAAGTATATTACAGCTTGTCTTTACCTCTTACGAAAACCAAACCAAAGTAAAATCAACTTTGAAACAGGCATCGAAGTGTCTGCCAATCTATGAAAAGTGATCCATCTTAGGAAACAGGACTGATACAAAATATACTCCTAACACTTTGACTCCCCTGATACTGGGGGAAGATAACAGAAGTCTGCCCAAAGGTACTATCAGTAGCATTGGAGGCAATTCTGTAATTTTGTCTGCAAGGATTAAAGCACTGCTGGGGTCCAGTCAGGGAAAAAATCTTGAACCCTGTGACAGTCTGATGCTGACTTTGAAATGCTTCTCAATGCCACTCAGTGCTGACAGGAGCAACGAATTAGTGAAGCATCACATTTACTCCCTGATCATTGCTACAGCACTCCAGTACATCCACCAAAGAACTGAACAACTCACTAAACCTCATGGATGACGAAAACCCAGAAGGAAGCTAAACAACACCATCTGCCAGTATCCTGGATCCCTCTCAGGCACAGAAAGTGGCACCATGGTGGCCTGCTTCCCCCCGAGCCAGTAATGCTGGGGAACAGCAGTGGTGACATGCTGATGCAAGGGCTGCTGTACTTTGGGGGAAACATAAAACCAACATCCTCAGCTTTTCTGGTGATGAGAGATCCCCCAGGATTTTCCCTAAAGGATTGTAATGCCTTACAGCCCCATCCAACTCTCATTAAACTAAATGGAAACAACCTCAATCACATCTGTGGAAATCAGATGTTTGCTGAGTTGGCTCAAGTCCCAAGTGAGGTAATTACATTCTTCCAACAGCTTCCATTGGAAAATTTCAGTGTGTGTGTCCCCTTCCCAAATGATCTCAAAGTAGCACTCTACTGATCATTTAAACTAAACAACTGCCCTAAATGCTCTTTTTTGACAACAATGATGAAAATGTGTGCAGTGATAATAAGCCATGTGACAAAAGCGGGTACAACTCTCAGCAAGCAGCCCACTAAAATCAAATGGAAGGTATTACACTGGTATTTATGAAGGTCTGAAAAGAAATTTGTTGCTACCACTATATGTGTGTGTGACACATGCCTCTAAAATACATTACTTGTAGAGTTACAAACTTTTAATAAAATAAATATTTTATATCAAAATAACCATAGCAAAAGTAAAATTAATTTACATTAAAGTAAGAACCAATGTAGCAGTTCATCTGGTAAATTACAGGATGCATTAGAAATGTTATTTACAATTTTGATCCTCCAAACCACTTGTGTGTAACAAATTTAATTCAATGCACTATTCAGGAGCTTAAAGGTTAGTACACATTTAAATACTTTACCAGACTAAACCTTTGGAGATTCTAAAATCTGCTGTGTAGCATTTCAATACCTGGACTCAGCCTGCATACCCATGCTACACTTAACATGGCTCTATCAAATAAGAATGCAAATCTATTGTCTTTTAAGTTATTTACAGGAGTGGCGCAGGTCAGTAAAGAAAAAAGACTTGAGAACAAGAAGAAACTTGTTCACCAATTTGCAGTCATGCTGCACTGCAGGGTTCAGCTAGCTTTGCTATGCCTTTAGGGATTTGGTATCACAAATTATTTTATGTAATGGGGACGTAATTTAGGAGTTTAGTTGGCTGTTTTAAAGAGGATATATTTTCTGTTCCTTTTCTAATAGGAATTATCAGGATAAATATTTGGTTCAACAGAGTAAAATGATTCTTGTCATTACCATTATGAAATAACAGACAGTTTTCTGGGAAGTAGCAGTGATGTTGGATAGATCTGCTCATTCTGCAGAATCAAAACCCAGCTGTCAGTAGGTTCCTAACAAAAATGGGCTGTTGAAATCCAAGGATGTTGCACAATTTAAAGACTTCAGTTCATGCATTAACTGAATAGAGAAGAGATTGTTGTAATTAGTTTCCCTTTTCCATTTTGCCTGTTCCTGCATACCTATATTGATATCAAGAAGAGCATTGTGCAGGAATATTTTTGTACTACACAATCACTGTTAAATAAATGCATGGCTGCTTCAGACTAGCCAAGTCAATGTTGACATCTCTTCATGCTATGTTATCACTGTTAACACTATGCCCTGGGTTCAGGGAGGATTTCTTTTGTCCATTGGTCCTCTCCACCCATCATCCTATTTCCCATTGTCCTGGCCACCTCACTGTCCTAAGACTTGAAACTCATCAATAAATATTTCATGAGGCAAGCAAATTTAGGAATTGGTATTCTGGAACAGTTTCCTATAAAGTGATTACTATCACTGACTTGTAATCTAAAAGGCTATGCTAGGCTGAAATTTATGAATAGCAAGCTTGCCTTATCTTTGTCTGTCTTCCTTCCCTTGCCCATGCTGCAAGTAAATCTGTACCCATGGCACATAACAAACAAACAAACAACTGACTCCAGGGTTGAGACCAGAAATGCCATTTTCCAGCTTACAGCATGTGCTTGATGAAAATTGAGTCCTGAGGTCTTAGGAAACATGATAAAATAGCTGTTTTGGGAGGAAATGTGAGTTTGATACCTAAAGAATAAGCCAAACTGAATGCTGGATTAGCGAATATTTTTCTTGCGCTCATTTTTTCATGTGAGTTCTGGCTAGTAGAAAAGTGTTAATAAATACATATGAAACAGTGCAGAAGGAAAATAGAAAATCCACTGAAATCTGATAAGGAAGGAAGGACCATAAAAGTATCTATAAGAAATGTGTACAAGTTATTGAACATTGTTGACTATGTGAAGAATATATTTCCTCTCTAAAAACTGTCTCCAGTTTAAAAAAAAAAAAAAAAAAAAAAAAAAAGAAAAAAAAAAGAAAAAAAAAAAATCTGATGCCTGTCCTAGTACTGGAGGTTTCCTCCCCACTGGGCTTTATGGGTGATGGTCCTGACACAGGTCTAGGGGAAAAAACTTCTTGTATGTAAATGACTTTCAAACCAAGCAGCTCACCAGTTTTCACATACTCCTTCTCCCTTCTCCTTCAAGGAGCTGACACCCCTACTCCACTATGTCAAATAGATGGTTTGTGTGGCTGCTTCACACTGACAATATAGGAGCTGCCAGCAAAGACTCAGGAGTATTGTTCAGGCTGCAACCTAAAATACTTGAGCCTCAGGTCTTCCTGAGACTAAAGGAAACCAAGGGATGAAGCTGGAAAACTTGGATGTGCCTTTCCAACAGGAACAGCTACAAAAGAAACAAGGGATTCACGCTGTCATATTCTGTAACCTTGGTGAAGACATTTGTTTAAGCTCAAGGAGCCTTAAATACCCAGTGTTATTTGCTCATTTTGTCCAAAGGCATTTCACAGCAAAATTCATAGCCTGTCCTTCAGCCAGGCCTCTGGTCCAGTGGGCTCCCTGACTCTTCATCAGATTGTGCATCGACAGAAGAAACTGAAATAATCGCTCTCCAAGTGAGAGAAATCAGGTCTCTAAGCCCAGAGAAAGCGTTTTCAGGCTGTGAATCCCTCTGTTAAAAGGGCTTAGCCTATAGGCCTTCCTGGATATCAAAGTATATGGGATCAGTACCAGTGCAGACACCAGTTCTTCCTTCTGGATAAACCTGAGCCTCCTATTTCTGTGTCATTCTGAAGAGGACCGATGCATTTAACTCGGATTTGTATAACTCAGCTTACAGAGTCTGATTCTTAAAAGCTAACTGTAGAAATCCTAATAATTTCTGAAGCTCCTTTTTAAGATGTGGGTTGAAATGCCTTTCCCATCTGAAATGATAAACTTCATCTTCCATTTTGGTGCCTCTCACTGTAATAGGAAAACAGTGCCAGCTATAGTACGGAAACATGCCCCCAGATGATATAGGGTCTGTGAGCAAATTAGGGAGCTCTTGCTGAAGTTGGTAATTAAGAGTAGATTCAGACTCTGAAATCTGCACAGGAGTAGGCAGATGGCTTGCTCAGCTGCCAGCTGGAACTCAGCCTTCATGAGGCAGTCATTCAAGTTCAGCACCACAGCTACTGTCTACGGAGTCAGAGCAAACTCTTCTCATACCAAAATTCTTCTGAATATTTGAGGCCACTTCCAGAGCTCTTACAAGTGGCGTCATGTTCTGGAAGCAGTAGCAATGTTCAGATCTAGAACCATTCAAGAGCTTGCTTGACATAAAAGCCCAGACTAAAAAAGATAAAATGAATGCATGAAAGGATGCTATGTACCTACAGCATTCCTGAGAGCTCCTCTTGGTGGACAGTGTCTTAGTTTTTCACCCACCTTGGCAATATGGCATTGACGACCAGGTATTTTAATTCATATATCAGTAAAGGCATTCTTGTCTCTTTTAAAAATTTTTAAACACTTTAAAAAACACATTAACCAATGTAAGGAGAGTATTATATATTTACAAACCCTCAGGGAAGGCTTTAGTTTGGACAATTCTTAGCAGCAAACTCACCCAGTTCTAAGCAGAATAGTTAACAATAACAACAAAGAATGACATTCTGTTCTTCAGCCGTGCCAGCTTACAACAATTTCTCAGAATAACAGTGGCATTATCTACTCTTGGTTCTCATAAAACTACAAGAGAGTATCTTCTAGCTTGCCATAGTGCCTAGACACAAGTAGCTGAGGTAAGGATGGAATATAAATCTAACAGTAATTCCTATATTTTCACTGTGCATTTAAACCATGCTTTTTAAAAGCAAATCTACTAACCACAGTCACAGGTGCCTTCTATCTTTTATGCAGCACATTGCTGAGAATGAAATCTTTAAATGTATTCTCAGTTCTAAGTTCAGAACAATTGTTCCATGAACTCTTATTTTTAAAGCAAGATTACAAACAATTATAACAGATATGTGTAATTCTGTAGGCACTTTATATGCAGGGAAGTTTGAAAAAGGCTAACAAAGACTGTGTTTCTTTTATGCATGTAAACACAATTTTAGTGCACTTTCTCTCACACGAAGTAATGAAATTTTAAGATACATTACCAGAACTGAAAGTAAGCCAGCAACAATGTTCAGTTTTCTGCTTGTAAATTGAATTCTCTACTCAATTTATAAGGTACTGGCACAACTTGACATATCTATAGTGCAATAAAATACCTACCAGAGTAATTGTAACATACAAAATAATAATCACAGTTATATGCTAGAGGAGACTCCTGGGGGTAGCCTGACACCCCTTGTTAAAATGCCATCACCAAGCCAAAGATAGGTGCTCATCCCTGTTTCTGCTATAGATGAATATCATCCCCTTGGCTTTAAAAGTTCATCTGAATGTGGTTTTTTTGTTTTCTTATATTTTGTTAAAATGCCTTCAGCATCATGTGTTTTACAGAAGAATTTCTCCTTCCCTTTATTTCAGATTATACAACTCAAAACCAACTGCTGTTTCTGAAAAGGGTGTTCCAGACAATCCATGCAATCAATAATGTATAATTCTGTTTGACACTGAGGTTACCTTCCCAGTGTGCTACTGGCTTAGAGATAGCATTTCCTTTCTGACAGGACAGTGCATTCTCAAGGTGATGCAGAGGAGGACATGGGTTTAGCCTGCAACAGGCTCTCCCTGTGCTGGGGATGGACAGTGGTGCAGCAGCTGCTCTGGTTCAAGGTCTAGGAGCCTGCTCTTCTGATTTCTCCTTTCCTCCTTGGCTTGTCCAAGGAGCCAAGATAACGGCCAGGGTAGGAATAGGGGACTCCTATTCCTACCCTGAGTGTGTCAGATGCATCGGTTCAGTTTGCTTTGATTGGAAGAGATTATTTCCCTGCCCATGGCTGGGGTGTTGGAACTACATGATCTTTAAGGTCCCTTCCAAGCAAAACCATTCAACGATTTTATGTAACCTCCTGGCAAGCATGGGTGCTTGCCAGTGCTTGATCCAGCTACATTCTGCAGCAGCAGCACTTCTAGGTCATGCTACAGCAGCTTGTACTTCTAACGGCCTGAGGTTCCTCGCTTAGTCCTGCATGAGGATCAAACTGGCAGCTGTCATGAACGCAGAAGTTTAAGAGGACACGTTAAGGGGAGCCTATCAGAAGGCATATGAAAATAATTCATGGATTGTAAAATGTAATAATGTAAAAAAATAAACAAATGCTGCATGACAGAATCAATCATTAAAATGCTGATGGAGTATAATTTGGTTGGATCTCAGACTACATGCTATTCCTTCCAGACAAAGATTTTCATCTGCTTCATGAGGTTTTACTTCCATTCTTCCACCCCTCAGTATCTATTCAGACATTTGGGATTTAAAAGATTTTTCAGGATTCCTCCTTTAAAGCAGTCAAAATATGCTGGACCCCCAGAAATAATCACAGCATTTTCATGTTATGAGTTTATAAAATAACAGAGTTCAACTGGTTTTGTCTCATGATGTTTGTGTCTTCTGGATGTGTGTGGGCAGTATTTTCAAGCTTTTCCCTATCAGCAGGAGATCTAGAAATTTTATTTAACATAAAAAAAAAAGGATGAACTTCTCATCTACACTCTGGGACTGGGGGTTCAGGGAGAAAACAAAGTAACCTGAGATTTGCATTTAAATTGCTATATTTAGAAATAATGGGGCTTTTTCCTCATCTAATATTGTACTGTAATAGCTCTGTCTTTTACTTCTTCTGTGTTCCAAAATAAATCCTTATTTCTGATTTTCCCCACTTCTTCTCCAGTGTAAAGCTGCATGTATTTGCTTGGCATAGTTGCCAATGATTTGATGACAGGAGGGGAGACAAGAAGACTTAAATTCATGCCTTCCCACTTCCTCCAGAACTGTTCTTTAGACTTCCCTGAACATCAAGAAACTTCTTTATCTTCTCAAAATCTCTCCATACAAATATTCTTTGCCAAGATACATAAATGGAGTTTGCCAATGTCAGACTGTTCCTAAGCTGAGAACTCTGCTTACTGTTTCGATAAATCTATGTGTGTATACATATAAACATATGTATACATAGTCCTCATTTCTACAGGCAGTCAGCTACTACTCAAGATGATCTCTGAAGCAGAAACTAAATTTTTTTTCGGGATAACCCAAGATATTAGGCAATGACTAACACTGGCATGTGCTGTGAAAATATAAATCATAGCTATTGCTGCAAACTTTATTCTGATTTTGTGGTAGGCCTACTCTATAAATCCACTTTCCAAATCTGAAAGCATTCTATTATCAGCATTTTGCTTCTTTTTTATGAACTTAGAAAAGAATGTGCCCTCTCCTCCCTGTGCCAGTAACACCTGTGCTCCGGGAACCATTAGGAGAAGCCTAATGAATTCATTTTCTGCAAATGATCAAGCTGTCAGGTTATAAAAATTAAGTTTCAGAAAGACCCCAGGAACAAAATTCTCAATTTTCTAATAACACACATAGTCTGGTAATAACTCCTTGATAATCTTGATGCCACATAAGAATGAAAAATTAAGAAATTAACTTTACTGCCATTTATAGAGGGCAATAAGCACTCTTAATACACCTCAGCTGATCAATCAAGAAAGGCGGGAGGGCAAAATAGCAGAGACCAGCAGGGAGAAAGAAATGATGAGATGTGTCTAGGATGACTGCTGAATGCTGAAATTTTTACTTAAATGGCTAAATACATAAATCCAGAATTACTTTATTTGCTAAATTACCCAAATATATCTATAACTTGGTACTCAGCTTACTAAGATATTATTTAGAATTAAATTAGACCTAAGTCTTACAGTTACTTTTACATTTTTACTACAGTTCTCTCTACAGCCTCCAGTCCCATTTTATTTTGACAGTTATTCACTAGGCCAAGGAGAAGGAAATAAAACTTTCTCTGCAAACAGAATGTGAGACAAGTCTGCACAGAACATCAGGTTTTAGCCTGAATTATCACAGAGATTTGAGCTTCTGGTTTGGGGGATTATCAGTCAGTTGTACAAGATGAATCAAATTTAGGGCTTTTGAGCACCAGCTACTGAGGCCAAATGGAGTGGCAAGCCAGCCAAAGATTTCAGAATACAGTTTGTACAGAAATGTAACTTTGCTATCTTACATTGTAATTGTATAAAGAGAGCATTGGAAATATGCAATATCTTCCTATTAAAGAGGCAATAACAGTATCCTGAATTCAATGCAATCAGCTATTGCAGCTTTTCCAGATTTTACCCCAAGCATTAACAGCATATCATTATTCAATCAGATGTATGCTGGAATTTTATTGGATTTTTGCTGTCTTATTTACTGGCAGAATGAGGTCTCCTGCTCATACAAGAATGTGTCATTAGAAAACACATCAACATCACTTTGATTTCACAATTATTAAGTAAACTAGTGGTAATTTATGTCAATTTTTATTTGTGTATGGTTAGTACCAGTATCCTGACATTTAAAGTCTCCACCCAAAAGCTGTTGCTGCCATTACCACAGTCTTGCTACAACACACTTACTGTAAATGTATAGCAGATATTTTCCTGGCCTGTAGACAAAGACCCAGATGTAAGAACAATGAGAAGGAAGAAGGAAAGAACTGATATATCTTATAAAATCTTTTAATGCATTTTGTTTTCAGAAGAATAAATGCTGGTTTATCTGCTCTGTTTTCCCCCTTTTTTTAGGTGTTGCATTTACTATATGTAAAATGTAAAATGTTAAAGCAGAGATGGTACCTTTTTTCACTTTCTGGTAAAGAGATTAAAAAGTCTGCAGACTAAAGATAAATAAGGATTGAAAATATAAGAACCAATTAAGTTAGAGTGACATTTATACACAGTTCAGTTACGGAAAAACAACCGTACTGTGATTATGCAAATCAGCCACTCACAACCAAAATGCAGGGATTTACATAACGGAGAAAAAAATTCCTCACAGTTATGCTTCAGTAACTTACCAGATTCCTGCACTTTAATTGTATGACTCAGTGTAATAAAATTATCCCACTTGCTTTATCCAGAGTGAAATGTATGTTAGGACATCGCCATTCTGAATGGTTTGTATGCTTTTGGAAGCCTGCGTTCTCCTGTCACAAAATGTGGTGGATGTTCTATTTTAAAGAGATACAAATCAAGAAAAAAACTCTGTATTTTCTGCTTGTACCTATGAAAATTTTAACCCGGCTTACGCACTGCATCACTGTTCTTGAAATAATGTATACTGATACAAACAGGTCTTTTCTTTTTCTTGGAACTTTTATTTCCTCCTTCTACTAAATTCATCCTTTTTTTTGGACAAAACAAGACTTCTCTTGTGCATACATCACAGAAGAAAACACCAGTCTAATTTAAATTGCGCAGACCCTATCTTGTAGTTTTGCAAAGTGAACTTTTAATGGGAATCCTAATATTTTTAGTTAGCTAGTATGTCTAGACTATTTAACTTCTGACATATGTGTGTTCTACAAAACAGTCTTTTTAAAAAATGAATCTTCTATTATAAGCCACATGAAAGGAACAGTATTTATTCAGCTGGATATAGTTTGCTGTACCTTTATCTTTGTTATCATTAATTCCCTGATTAGAATGTTGTCATTTCTTTTTTTTTTTAATATAAACATGACCTGATATTATATAATTTCTAAGATAAAACAGAAAGAGAAGACTACATAAATTAGTCCCTACTATGGCTTGGCCTTTTTAGCACTCAAGCCAAGTTGATTGCAGGTGAGCTTTTTCACAACACTCTATCCTATTATACATCCACTACATCATGACGGCTTATATTCCATCTGCAGACATCTTAGGCAGAGGCAACTAAAACATTTAATTTTTTATCTCTCACATAAGCAAAAGGGCACTGAAAACAAAATCCTCTCGTATTAAGTACTGAGATTTCAAAGCCGTTCCTGTCATGTGGGGATGAACATGCGACCTTTGGAAGTAAAAATGATAAAGCACATGAACTAGAAAACAGGCTTGTCCCTCATCTGTAAAGATTAGAGAACTTGCTGACTACGGCATTCCACTGCCATGTGTAAGACTCAAATCAGGTCTTCAGTTTGAATCTACCAGAGGAAAAACCTGGTCCACGGTCTTGGATGTGTTCTTAAACACAAGCATCAGTGCTATCCCAACAGGGCCCGTGCACCGTATTTCTTCTCTCTCACAGAGCAAGGAATTCCCAGAAAGGCACTATACAAACAATTTGGTTTGTACTAATTTACATTCTGCTCTGTTTTAAGAGAGATTCTCAAAAAATTTGCAGCCAGCTGTAAGAGGTAAGTCCTGAGAACTTTTCCACCACAATTAAATTTTTCTTGGCAGTAGACTGAAAACACCACACTGACAACTCCCCACTGACATAAACTGAACAACTCATGAGAAAATGCTATAATCTTCCAACATGGAAATGAGGTCTCCTCTGCCCTCCTGCCCCTAGTATTCTGTACACAGCCTAACTAAACTTGTTTTATGTTTATGTTAGTTTATAAATGAAAAATACATACAGACCACTGTGTAACGCAGCCCATTCTTGCAGGATTTATTACTGAGGACAATGGGCAAAAGAGAAGTTATCTGGAATATAAAATGCTCAAAACATGTCAATGGCACGAATTTCATAGCTAGTATTTCAAAAAAGCCCCCACACAAGTCCCTTGTCCCTCTGTAGTACAATGAACATTCAACTTTCTTCTTGAAATGGCAGACCCCCCCAGTACAGCAAAACATTATGTTACAAAATTATAGCCACAGCATTTGATAGAGATCCTGGGAAGATCCAATCACATCTGCAGCCTCCATAATAAGAGCAGACAATTGGCATGGGATTTGTGACTACCTTAGTTTCATTTCTCCTCAACAACAATACTGCATGATCTTGGATAAGAGACCAGATTTCTAAGATGGAGGCAATATGTTCTGGTCTCACTGTCAGCATAAGGTACCACATTTTATAAACACTATAATGTATTTCACAATAAGTAAGACTTGCTTTATGGCCTAATATTCTTTTCTAAGTAAGCATTTTCATTATGTAACAGTAGGGTTTTTTTCTTTCATGAAGAGAAAATAAAAGTTTTAGTCAATTAAACTTGAAAAGATTCTCCAGATTGGACTTTCCACTTGTTTTTGCTGTGGTTTTAAAAAAGCATGCAGCAGGGCATTCCAAGTTTCTCTTTACCTACAGGCCTTTTCCTACACCTACCAACTACTGAGTTCCTCATACTGGAAACCATTTATGCCTTTGTGAAGTTAAAATGAAAGTTTAAAAATAAGAGAATATCTACATAAAAGTCTCACCTACATTATTTACATAGCATGGTGAAATAAAAATTACAAGACAAATGTTTCAAATTCTGGCTGTTTCTCCCTCAATGTCTTCTCATTTCCCCTCCTTTTTTTTTTTTACACTTGTATTTTTGTATTTTTATTCTTAGTTTTGTTTTCCCTTGATATCATCAGACAATTTCACTTCAGTATGGTTTGCACGGGACTGCACAAATCACCAAAATAATGGCACGCAAATTTCTTGCCTCTGTAACACCTTAATTCTTGCAAGTGAGAATTTGGAGTGACAGAGCAAAGCTGTTTGCTATCAATTTTGCAAAAACCTCATCTCGTCACATTGCCAAGATCCATTTATAGATAAAAAAAAGATTAATATTCTAATTTGTTATCTGTCTTTATCAGTCACAGAGCATTTCTTTACACAAAGGATAGCCTTTTAAACTGAAAATCCTTACATATGTTAAAATACTACTCTGAAAATATTTTACATTTACTTATTCTTATGAAGAAAAAATTATTAAAGATTGAATGACTCTCTAATGCCTGCTGTTAAAACACATACACAAACAGACTTCACCTTCATATTTACAAAAATGACAAAATGATCTGCTGGTAGCATTAGGTAATTTTTCTCTCATTAACAAAAAGAATTTTTTCTGTATTATATGAAATGCCATTGACAATACTGAATTAGTTCTATGTGTGATACCAGCGTATGTATAGTAAAACATACCAGACAGGTTCAAGAACCCCAGTAAAATCATAAATAACAGCACAAAACTAATGCTTGTATTTTTTTTATGTGAACAAATTGAGGCCTCAAATTTGAGTCAATACTTTTTAGCACAAACCAAAAGAACCCTGCTGACTTTAGTTCTACTAACTTCACAAAAATATACATTTATACTTCTAAGTTTTCTGCATAGGTATGTGAACTTGTGCAAACAGCATCAGTGGCTGATCTACTAGAATAACTGAGTGGGAAAAGCATAGTTACATTCATACATTGCTGATGTATTAGCTATTTTCTTGTGAAAACCTCATTTTCCCATTTCTCTCTGCATCTTCTAATCTCCAAAGATACAAGTCCCCTTGTTTTCTCCATGTTTATGAGTTCTTGCCAAATACTACTTCAAGGTAATATGCCCACACACATATGTCATAAACATGAAACCTTAAGTATTACTTATAGGAAACATTTTACTGACTGGTCCCACAGCCACAGTGATGTTCTCTAGATTCAGTTTTAATGATTCAGCAGTAATTCATCATTAAAAATAGACATAAATTACATATGAGTTGGACTCTCTTTTTCCAACTTCAGTTAATTTTGAGGAACTTACAAAACCAGTTTAATCTTGTGATTTTACCAGCTTTGACTAGAAAACATTCAGTATGCTGTCTAAATAAATGTCAAGGAAGAAAATGTCAAATTAAATCTAGTCTGCCAACAGAAGCTTTTTCATCAATCAAGTTTTACTTACATGGAATTTTGTTCAGTTCATTCATGAACTTCTCTTTTAGCTTAGAAAATGCATCTTCTTTTCCTCCCCCTCCTCCCGGACTGGCTGGCTCGGTGACATTACTTGGAGGGGCTGCTGCTACTGTGGTCGCTGGCGGTGCTGCCAGGGCCTCATGATGACTTTCACTCACCATTTTCACTCCTGGGTAAGCTGCTGGAATAAAAAGAAAAACACAACAAAAAACCAAAAGGTAATATAATTGAAATGTATCTCTCATCAATAAATGAATAAATAGGCAGAATATCACTTGGTTCTCATACTTACTGCGTAAATATGACTGCATTTTCATATAGTTTCAAGTTCTTCATAAAATATTTATTAGACAAGAGAGTAAAGTCTTTTGCAGGGTTAATTTCAGCCAGAATAATTTTATTGTTTAGAGCACTTTTCCAACGGTTTGCATTTTGGAACCGCTACATTTGAAACCTCAAAATTCCTGTAAAAATCTCATACAGATTTACGTTTTGCTCTTCAATTTGAAAGTATAAGCAAATTGTGTAATAAATGCTCCCTATGTGCAAATTTCAATGTATTTACATATTTATTTTTCTGTGAGAATTACAGAGGTGTGGATCAGGGACAAAGTTTCTATACAGGAAATAAATGAGGTGATAAGGACATAGTACACACTTTCGATTTCCTGTTGAAGTAGTAACTTATTGTTTCCTATTTAAAGCTGTGTATCAAATAGAAATTGATTTGCATGCATTTTTATCTTTACTAAGTGAAGACAATGTTCCTTCCAGTTATTTAGTGTGACACTTGCTACTGACAATATTCTCTTAAATTATTCAGGTATCTTACTGTATTCATGAAAATACAACATCTGTAGGGAGTCTAAATGCAGCCATTTTGAAGTATCTATGAGGCTGTCCCAAGCATAATCCCATATCAGTTTATTTTTAATTTCATGTTGTTTAATGGGCATTTTGGAAAACCTTTATTTGAGCAGTATATTACTGTATTGGGTTTGCATGGCCAAGTGTTGGTAGTGGGGTGGCTACTGGCTGGTGTCTGTGAGAAGCTGCCAGACACTTCCCCCACGTTCCGCAGAGCCAATTCCAGACGGCTCCAGGATGGACTTGCAGCTGACCAAGGCCAAGCCATCGGCAATGGTGGTAGCACCTTTGGGATAACAGATTTAAGAGGGGAAAATACTGCTGCACAGCAGCTACTGGGAGAGAGGAGTGAGAATATGTGAGAGGAACAGCTGGGCTGACACTGAGGTCAGGCCTAAAGGAGGGACAGGAGGTGCTTCAGGTGCCAGAGCAGAGATTCCCCTGCCGCCTGTGGAGGACCCCACACTGGAGCAGATGAGTGCCTGAAGGAGGCTGTGACCCCAAAGGAAGTCTGTGCTGGAGCAGGGTCCTGGCAGGACCTGTGGCCCCATGGAGAGAGGAGCTCACACTGAGCAGGTTTGCTGGCAGGACCTGGGACCTCACGGAGTACCCACTCTGGAGCAGTGTGTTCCTGAAGGACTGCATCCTGTAGAAGGGACCATGCTGGGGCAGTTCATGGAGAGCTATACCCCATGAGAAGGACTCAAATTAGAGAAGGTTGTGAAGGACTGTCTCTTTTGGGAGGGATCCCACACTGGAGGCAGAGAAAGAGTGTGAGGAGTCCTCCCTCTGAGGAGGAGGGAGGGCAGAGACAATGTGCGATAGACTGACTACAACCACCATTCCCCATCTCCCCGCACTGTTGAGAAAATCCAGAGTGAAGCTAAGCCCTGGAAGAAGGGAGAGGCGAGGGAAGGTGTTTAAAGATTTGGTTTCATTTCTCAATACTCTACTCTGCTTTGATTGGTAATAAATTAAGCCAATTTCCCTAATTCAAGTCTGTTTTGACTGACGGTAATGGGTGAGTGATGTCTTCATGTCCTTATTTTGATCCA
Source organism: Corvus hawaiiensis (assembly GCF_020740725.1). NCBI lineage: Eukaryota > Metazoa > Chordata > Aves > Passeriformes > Corvidae > Corvus > Corvus hawaiiensis. Next base: position 40,663,775 of record NC_063216.1, read on the forward strand.
GGAGCCTTTGGTTGTATATTCCCTCCACTGTCCAGCTGAGGAGGGGAGGAATAGAGCAGCTTTGGTGGGAACCTGGCACCCAGCCAGGGTCAACCTACCACAGTCACATAGCAAAGAATTTTGGGCCAGTGGGATGAAGGTGAGAAGATATGCACAAAGAAATTTCAGCAACACAGGAAGGCTAGCTGAAATGTTTATCCAGGTTTTGAAAACATTGTTCTGATTTTCTGCTGCATCATAAATATCACTGATCTGAATAACTTCAGAAAACCAGAGGGAGAAAAGGCTTGAGAAAAAGCAAACATTCATTATTGCTCTGATTGTACAATTGCTTGCAGCCCCAAAAGACTTATGGCCTTTAACCTTTACCTGAGAAATTTAAACATCAACATAGGAACAAAAGGCAACACATCAAAATCAAAGGGGCGTAAGAGCACCTGACTGCATAAAATATGATGAATCATGACCTTTCTTGTCTTATGCAATTGTTTTCATGGATGTTGCTAAAGAGTGCCCAAATCACTAAATCAAGATAAGAATAGGCCTTTTGTCCTTCAACTTCAGTTCTACAAGTCCACAGTCATGAAAACCTGCAGGTGCAGACCTCACTGCAGCAGAGCAAACCTTTTGAAATCATCCTCATCATTCCTATCATTCAACAGGGGTTTGCACACTGGTATAGTCTGGAATACAAAAGCTATTCCCCAATACTGTCGTATGATGAAAAAGATTTTAACAAAATAGGGGGTTGGTCTTGTTCTGAAGAAGCAATTTGGTGGATATTTTGTAGCAATTTTATTGATGCAGCAGCGAATAAAGCAGTATTCCCTGCCTGCCCATCACTTCTGTCCTTGCCCTCAAGTCTATAGCCTAATATAAAATCACGTTGATGTTGACACAGAATATGTATACAATACAGCTCCATAAATATTTCATAAGCATGTGGTCTTAACGATTTCCCTGTAACAACATGGGAGCAGTTTACTATCAAAAGCAGATGAAAACTGACGGAAAGATTCCAGTTAATATCCATGAACTTTGGCTCAAGCCTGAGATACCTGTGAGTATTTCCCCAATTGCCTCACAAAACAACAGTTGGAAAAAACAAGTAGTACATAATTTGGGTAGCATGAAATAACATGCCAGCTACTCCAGACTAAGAGGCTTTTTCCATGTGCTCTGATGAATGCCAAATACTATGAAGCAAAACATGTAGAGTCACAAGCTGTAAACACTAGTGCTGTTTTATGTTATGGCATTTTGTCAGTGACTGTCAGTTAAACCAGAAGGAAAGTTGTATGTCATAATTAAATCAAAATTAAATTGCTTAATTATAATATATTGCTTAATTATTTCAGGCCTGGCAGTTGACTATTTTATTTTGTAATGGAAGACAAAATTTGCAGTGATGACTTTCAGCTAATTAAAAATTAAGGCAAATGTAATTTATTTGCTTCTAGTTTTGGAACTATATTTTGAAAATATGTTTAAAGAACAAATTTGAAGCATTACACTTTGATTTACTTACAAGGAGGAAACCCAACAAAACAGACTATTCCTGTGATCTCCAGGAACAACCCTCAGTAGAGTCCTAGTGCAGTTAGAGGTCACTTTGTCTAATGAGGCATGCACAAATGGTTTGAGACTTGCTACAGAACCTTTGACCTTTACATGCCAATGACACAGTCCTGGTATTTCAAAAAGGTGTCGAGGGGCTGAAGAGGAATCTTGACTCAGAAAAAGTTTTCTGCAAAGAGCACATGCCCACTTGCTTGTAACATCTGATGGCTTTTGTACCTCTAATGCTGCAGCTTTCCACAGTAACGGTATAAACACCATGGTATTAGAGACTGCGGAATACAGAATAATTAGATTTAAATTGGCCTTTTTAAAAAAAGGGGGTTATCTGAATGCCGCAGTGCATTGCTGAAGGTAAAGATCTACAAATCACTTGCAGATTATCTGCCGTGTATGAAATGGTAGTTGCAAGAAAAAATTTCTTCTAAGTTAGAAAACGAAATGTCATACAACTCAACTACAATTTCTAGTTCAATGTTCACTACAGTGTTTATCATGCTATGTATGAAACATCACGTTTCATGTGCAACATCCAGTCATAAATGAGTACATTTGTAATCATAAATAAAAGTACAATTTAATTTACGTGCTTCTATAAAATGCAGCATAGACTACATTTCCTGAGCATGTCAATTCTTTGGCATACCACTGCCCATTCACTGCCCAGTAGTGCCATATAATCATTGTAAGACATGTGAAACAATGAACAACGAACAAACACATGGATTACTTCAAAGTAACGCTTGTTTCTATTCAGAAGCAGGTTATGTGCTGACTGAAAATCCAGTTGAACCCTTGAGGAGACCAGGCATTTAGAGCTTTACTGCTTCCTATGCCAGAATAACTCTGAGAAACATGAATTATCAGCTCAAACTTCTACATAATTTCTACATAATTTCCTCTGAAAATAAAGCAATTGAGTAATACACATATACACTCTGGAGGTTTGTAAGAAGCAAGGGATTTGGTCACGGAGGTACAAAGTATTGGCTGACTGCCTTAGTATGCGCTGGTATGAATCCTGATGGTGAGAGTCCCATTGGAAAGCACCTCTTAAGAAAGCAGTACAGTAGCAACGACTCTTGGGAGAGGAGAGTAAGGAGAAGAGAGGAGTAAAGATGTGCAAAACTTCACACATGGATGAATACAGAGCACTGAATGCATCCTGGAAATCAGAGTTGAAAGAATGTGTTCAAAGGGCAACAGCCTGCAAACATTCTGGCATATGCAAAGTAAGATGTGGACAACTTGAGAAGACTAAACTCATGGGAAATTTTAGGTTTTTTAAAAAATAAACTGAATAGTCAGAAAGTTAATGAGAACCCTGTGGCATTTCCACAGTGATTTACCCAAAAGGGGGATTTTTTCAAATGAGCAAAACTCAAGAACAGGGTATCACCTTCTGGAAAATCATGGGGAGATTTATGATAGCCTTACAAAAAATATGTAAACAATAAAATCACAAAGGGCAGCAAAGCTAATTGCTGTGTTTCTAGGTGGCAAAATTACAGTAGGTGTACCATAGCAGCTGCTAAATGCATAACCTCATAGATATAAAATAGGTGACATTCCTTCTACATGGTGGATTTCAGACAATTTACATTTGCTCATTTCTCCTCTTATCTGCTGAACACAAAACTGCATGCAGTGAGACAGCAAACAGGTCACATATCCGATGCTGACCAAATAATTTCCTCCCAATGAGAAATTTTCTGGAAAGTGTCATTTTACTTTACTGCCTCTCTTCCTTTTTCGCCATACTAAAAATTAAAATTAATGAAATTATTAAAAACATACAAATATAGTGTTGCTATGAGTAGTTGTTTTAAGTTTTCAGAAGTAATTGTCATCATTCATTCAATGTTTGATGCTGCAACTGTAGTAGAGCTAGTGACTCCTCAAGATGGAGGAGGATCTACTAGGATCTACACTGTTTAATGGTATTTCCTGGAAGCTTATCTTTTCAGCATACAAAACATGTTCAGCTCAGCAGTTACATCCAATGTAATGGATGAAATGTAATAACAAAACTTATCCAAGAAAGAAGAAAAATCACACAGTTGTGTCCCTTGGTCATTTTTGTTTACAGCTTCTGAGCACTGAAAGAGAAAGCAACTACTAGCTTTCACTGCTGGTATATCCAGGATAAGTATGCAGTATTACCAGAGAAAGGTCTGCACCACATTGAAAATATACCTTATTCCATTAGAGTTTTTTTGATGAAATTAATTCATCAGAAGATGGGATCATTAGTGGAATGTTTAAAGGTATCAACAGTAAATGATCTCTTCCTAGATTTAAGCATTCTGGAATGCTACCAATACATTTTTTACTCATTCATCTTCCTACTAATGAAATATGTTATCTTTCTAGCTTCAGTAAAGGACAGTTATTTTAAAGGACAAGCTCAGAAAAGAGACTTTTTTGACCTTTCATAAAGATGGGTCTGTAAGTACATTTTCAGAAGAATGGAAAGTCATGGTAAAGATGTCATATCAAAACAGCCTTTTCATGACTACCACAAAGGCCTTCAATGCAATCCAGATTTAGTACTGCTTTAGAGAAGGTACATGAAAAGCCAACAGTTCATGGGGAAAAATCTTCTGATGAACAACCTTGGTGTGGGAATTCAGGGGTCCTCTCTGTGCTTCTACCAAGGCACAAGAAATGTTCCAGCAACACCCCCACCCCTGCCTGCCCCAGAGTGATCCCTACACAACTTTCAGGGGAAAAGAGACACTTCTCCTGCTGCCATTTGTGAAACACGAACCGACACTTTCCAGACACCACCTGCACATCAGCTCTTTAACACTGTTTTCCAATGCTTGCTACCAACACCACAGCAATACTTTCACTGGCTAAATGAACAAGATAAAGCACCTACACCTTTCCCCCAAAGCCCACAGCTAACTTTATTGCTCAGTTTTAGAAACATCTATGCCTGCATGTCCTGGCAAAGGAGTATCACTTGTCCTGGAGCAGGCTGGAGGAGTACAGTGCTGCAGATAGAAAAAGAACCATGAGCTGGTGAGCCAAGAGTGATGAGGACCCCACTACACAGAGGGGAACACGTCTGAGCCCAAGTTTAAGCAAGTGTGGGGGAAGAACAGCAGTCACATACCAAGTCAGGCAGAAGTGCTGCAACCCCAAAGCAGCAAAGAGAAGGAGAGCTTGGCAGAAATATTTTTTGACAGTCAGCACAGACTTCTAGTTTTGAGGGCCAACAGCAAGGCTGACAGTTACCTACAGCACAGTTTTGGACCAGGCAACAAATCATCTCATTATTAGACATGAGCTCTGTATCAGTCTCCAGAATTTACTCAAAATAGGAACAAATATTTTTAGAAAAACATCTGAAAGACAGTAACTTGATGGCCAAATATAAATTAATTCTCATAAGAAAGTAAAATATTGTCAGATTTCCAGTCTAACATTCACATTGAAAACCTGTTGAGTATGAGTTATATCCAAATAATAGCCATCTCTTCTTACCCTAATTCACTTTTTTAGTAAATCTGATAAACCTAGAAAATATGAAGAATAAGCATAGAATAGTTCACAGTTCTCTCTCATGATAAAAACATTTTATTTAATTGAAATCATTATAATGGACCATTTCATGTCTAAGCGTGTTTCAAAGGTAACCATATAATCTCACAGAAAAAAATCTGTCCATTGCTGGGGACAGCAAACCATCTGCAAATTATTAGGAAGAATATGGACACCATGAACACTGGAGAAAGAAAAATGCTTCAGTCCACGGCACAAACTGCATGCTTCTCTTTCAGCTGCCTGCTCACCCACCTATTAAATATGGCAGAACTCTTCAAAGTACAAGGCTCTGAAATATCTTACACTACAGTCTGTGGAAAAGAAACTTTGTCTCGAATTTTCAGGAAGCACCAGAGTCTGATATGTAATCTAAGAACAGCTAATCACTATATTTTGCAGCACCAAGCTATGCAAGATGATATTTTCAGATTCACTCCTTAAGTTGTTGATAAGACCACAATTAATTTAAATGAGAACAGTGAAGTTGACACTATTTTCTTTCCAGCTAAAAGCCAGAATTTTTTGACTGCACCTCAAACTTCTGCTCCTGCAATGCAGAAGAGCACATAGGAGCCAGAGAATTCACAGCAGTTACAGAGAAACAGCTCTCTTTAGGTCACATTGCAAAGTAAGTCAAAAGTGGTGAGTCCCTTACAGATTCACTACATAAATGCTGGACCATGTTCTGAAACCTTTATTTTCCCCTAAGTATATGATATTTCTTAGTCATGTGTTTCTTTTGATATTTAGAGGTAATGGGGAAAGAGAGAGCCCTGTGTCTCTAGGTGTTGATGTTACTGTCATGTTTCAGCAGCAGTGAGGTTACCTGTCAAAGCTGCACAATATATATAATTTAAACCCTGTCTTTGTCTACTACAGAAATTGCTGCTTTAAAATGTCTGAGGTCCTTGATAATACCTAGTTATTAATAGAAATAAAGGAAAGAAAGAAACTACAGTAATTTCCTCCCACATGATCATTCTGTCATCTTTCACACTTGCATCTCATTTCCTGAAGCTGCAATCTGCATTTCTACTCCCCTGGTATTTACTTCCAAGCTTCCTTTATACAGCAGTGTAAGACAAGAGAATTTATATAAAAAACTAGTGTTCAACTGAATTTAAGCATGAAATTCTAATGCAGTCCACAGAGAGTTCTTGCTGTTCCAGAATCATTTTAGAATAATACTACAAATAATGAAGTCCTTTATATCAATAAATTTTTTGTAGAGTACATTGCATAAAATCAATTTATGTTCCCATATGTGGCTCTTGTCCAATCAATGGCTCTAATAAAGCCTATAAACTAGTGAAGTGACATAGTTTAACTATGACACAGTAAAATTCATAAGGAACAACATAACAGAAATTATAAAATAATACAGAGAAATGTTATTAATATTCTTGCTTTGGCACAGCCTTAAATTCACTATTTCCCATTTGAATTTTCTTTTTATTAGTATTTCTTATATGTCCCAATTTTTTCAGTCAGTAACCATGGGGTTAGCAAAATTAATTAGGTACATGCACTAAGGAACCAAACATGGGGAGCTGAGATGTGCAGTTCAGGGCTACCTCTCAGACTAGGTTCAGTCTTGGACTTAGGCTGTGAAATAATTGGCACCTCTGAATGTCATTCTACTCTGACAAGTGACTACATAAAAATGGCACCTTCTTTCTGAAAAGGATCTGCTCTCTACGTATATTCAGTCATATATGCTGAATTCAATGAGCACCACATTTAACTTCACCATAAAGCGTTTTTTCACCATTGCATTTGCAGTATCATAAAGCTACAAGAAAACAGGGAGAATGCAGTGAGGTTGTATTCCTTATTTGCATCATGAATACAATTACAAACTGAACTTCAGAAACCAATTGGTTGTACCTTTGAGAACTTACTACAGATCACACAGTAAGCTCATGACATTTGGGCTACATTACTTGGTGGTAGGTGGGAAAAGGCAACAGCTCAGGTACTTTTTCAGATCCTATGATAAAATTATGTTTATGGCATTTAGAAAAATGTAAATAGTTGGTATTTGGCATTAAAGCTTTAAGATGCATCACCCAAGTGTACTAATGGGAAAATCATCACATGACTGAATTTTATAGACCAAACTTTGCTAATTCTGTATGATCAAGATTCAGACTTTTCAGGTACATTCACTTCTAGTTTTAAAAAATCTCAGTAGGTCATCACACAGATCTCAATCAGACACGTGTAAAGTACCCATGTGTGCACAAATATATCTTTTTCTAAATATATATTATATATATATATTCCTCCCAAGTGTGCATTAATTATATGCTACTATTATTGCAAAAAGCAAACAATGGCAGTTTGAGTCCAAGACTTTTCTTGTAAACAGATGGGGGGGCTGTGGGGAAATACACAATTTTCATAGATTGTGATACTGTGAAAAAGATTTTTCACGGTTTTCTTCAGCAACATCATATGAGTACTGAAATCAGGAACAATGCTGCAAAACCATGAACAAAAGCTGACTGATTGTGACAGGTTCCGTTAATTACAGCTACATGAAAATTACTGTGTCTTGAAAGTTACCAATGCAGGAAAGAACATGGGGACACAAGAAGCATCTGCACTTAGATTTGGGGTTTAGGTTAAAGATTTTTTTTAAAAAAAATTTATTTGATATTTATGGTTAATTACTATACATTGGTTTTTAAGACAATCTTATCAGCACATAGAAGTAAAATGGTGAAAATTGAAACTAATTGTACCCATAATGACTGATACTTTTTCCTCCTGTTGAGAATGATGTGCCATCATCCAATAGCCTTCTGCACACAGCAGGAGGGAAAATTAACAATCAATTACATGACATTTAATTTCCAACTTGAAACACTGAGAGAAAGAAAGCAAAAAATCCTAATTTGAGACTAATAACCATGCATTCCCGACAGTGTTTTGGAAAGACATCTTTTAAAAAGATGCCCTTATGCATATCTAAAATTTTTAAATAACTGATAACCTTAAAATGAGGCAGTTTATAAAGTATTAGTGTAAGCACTGATTTCTGGTGTTAGTACAACTACAGCTTTTTCTGCAATTATTTCTTCAGATGATCAGTTTAGTAAGGATCCCAACAACAAGAATGTTGTATCCAGCTCGCACATGAGCAATATGAGAGAACACAACTCCAGAATAAAGATGAGAAAGTAACAAAATAAGAAAGAAAACTACTTGGTTTTGTCATTGCTGTTGAAATACAGTTAAGGATAAATGGTAATTCAGGGATTTTCATAGGTTTAAAACTTCTAGGTTTTTTTTGCACATGGAAATGCTTGGTGTGGTCATACTCCCATCTCTTCTGTAGACCAAAGAAAGCTTGTATGATAAAGCTTTGAATTCCTTTGGACAGATGACAGACTAAGCCTAAGGTTATCTTCACGGAGTGAGCTCCCATCACTTGAGTTTTGTATACCCAGTGTTGCTATCCAAGGGAAGTCATCACTGTCCAGCTTCTGCAAAAAAGGACTTGTATGCCTGTCTTCAGGCATCACCTCTAAGAAGGTGCTGGAGACAGTTGAGAGGAGAAGCAAGATTTATGAGTCACTTCTGTTTTTAGCATACCCTGCTGACTAGACAGCTTCTCACTCAGCATGCTGGCTGCTGAGCAACCCATTTTGAGGTACTCACAGCTTCTGGATATTGCTTTCTCTGAAGCAGTGATAAAGTCCAAAGATGGAAGGAGCATGGGCATATATAAACACAGCACCAGGAATTCTCTAATCAAACCCACAACCTCGATTTGCTCTGCTTTCATAAACAGGGATGACAAAAGCAGTCTGATGTCTCTGCCTGATGGTATGGCCCTTCTGCGTCATGAATATTCCCCACTTCCATCTGGAAGCTCAGCACAGGTTTGAAAGAAACTTGGTGGACTGAGGCCAACTGAGATGCCTGGGCTGAATTCTGAAAGCAGTCCTCCTGAGTGCCTCTTCCAGGATGGCAGATAAATTCCCAGAGCATCATGCCCTTTTAGACTGAAGGATGGATCTACCCTAGATCTGGACAACAGTCTGCAGCAGCATTCTGACTGAGGCAGTGATTGATACATCATTCTGCCTGATTAGCCACTTACTGCTGCAGGAGGGCAACTAAGGTTAGCGCTATTGCCAAAACAACCTGAGGGAGCTAGAAATCCTACTTAATAGGCAAGGCTGATTTATTGCTATTGCTGGCTTTCCCATTTATGTTCTCGGCTCTTCTTTCTTCTGACCCAGTACAGTGTTCTTTATTTTATTCCACTGATTCAGATTCAGGGGAAAACGTTATTCATCAAAAGCCTTTAAGTAGGATAATTCAGTTTTTCAAGTTTGTGGATGGAAACTTGAGCAAATTTTACTTAACACACTGGTAATTACACTTGGGCTGCTCTGAACAGCTCACTGGTTACAGGACAGTTACAGGAACATTGTTTTTAACCCAGCCCAGTTAATACTGCTATTGCAGTCTAATAGCTAAACACCTTGAAGCATGTTGTCATGTATCTTAAGTTTTCCTGTAGATTTAGCTAAGTTAATTGTCCAGCTGAGACATCAGAAGAAGGGATGAGTGTACACTAAGTGCTATACGGTTAACATTCACGCAGAAAGAAACAAGTTTTGAATAAGCAAATGAACACGAGTGAACCTCAGAGTTCTACTTTGTATAGACATCTTATTGATATTATTTAAAAAAAAAATCTATTCTTTTTCAGTTCTTATTTTCTTGATGGTCATGTTTTTTAACTGAGTGCTTCAACTCCTGTGATAACTCTTTGTATGTTTGTTTGCTGTTTCCTTTTTTCTCCCTATTCTGTTTACTGTAAAACTCTATATTCAGATATGAAATTATAACCATTTATTGGTCAACACCCCTAATCTATAACCCTGATCCATTTAAAAAAGAAAACAAAAAGACTTACTGATCGTATTTGCACAGGAAAGTAGGATAATCTGTTGTCACAGAACGAAGACAATTATGCGTTCAGTTCTCACGTTTTTTTTAGGTAACCATAGCTAGTGTGAAACTATGCACCTTTATCCAACTTTTAGCTGAAAACTGTAACTTTTGCTATTATGTGACCTGTGGCCTTCTGGGTGTGACACAGCAGACTTGAAGCTGGGGAGAGTTCCAGCACTAAGGGTACACATCTTCTGAGGTCATGTGTTACCCACTGTTTGGCTGGTAAACTTGGCCAACAAGGAGGATGATACAGAGCAAGAGGTTCAGGCCTTCTACTGCTCAAGAAGTGTGGCCAGCATAGACAAACGATAATTTTAACTTCATTTAGAGCTTCTGGTAGCTGGTTTTTTTGCCCTCTGCAATCTCTAAATCAAAGTGAATTGCTCTGGAAAAGGATGAGGGTACTGAGCCAAACAGAAGCAGGATGTAGGGAGGCTAGCATGACCTTTAAACTCCTTTCAGTACATGTGTTTCTGCTTTGTGTGACATGGGCATTTTATCTTCATGAAAGCATGTAAACACAGGACTGGAATCAAATGATAATGCCAGCACTACTTGCAAGATCCTGATCCTCTATAATGAATGCAGAACTAATTATTAAAGAAAACCTTAGCTTTCTCTAAAAAACTTGCAGCTAAGAGCATTCCAGAGATTATACCTACATTATAAAAAATGAGAACAAAAGAATTCAACATGATTGATGAAATTGTTTGCTTTATCTTTAGAAGAAAGTAACAAATAAGCCAGCATTTCAAAGTTCTGTGAAGAGAAAAGCTATTTGAGAGAAAGCACACGGATGCATTGTTCTGTAGCATGGGCATTTGATGAGCTCCAAAAGTCTCTTTGGAAGAGAAAAGATGTATTATAGTGTGTGAAAAGAAGCATCTTCAGTAACAGGCTGTTATCTAGTTGCTAAGGGCTGGTTCTCAATGAAAACAGAGCAGAATAGAATGGATAGTTTAAGCACTGTGAGGTAAAAGCAGAAAATTGGACTTGGAGCACAAGGGACATTCACAATGGAATGAAAGTGGATGCGGTAAAGTATTAAGAATGTGACAAGAAGAAGATTACCATAAATATGAAGAGACGAAAGTCAAAGTTTTGCCTTCACTTCAACAAAGCCCTTGGAGAAAAGAAAGGGAATTAGCCCTGCTGGCATGTACATTACCAGAAAGAAAAGAAAGATGAAAAGCAGAATACCACTTCAAGGTCATTTTAGACTAAGCAGCAACTACTAAACCTCTAATTACAAGCCTGCAATTCTTGTTTATTTATTAGCAATTGCTAGCAAAAAAAGAGATAAAAGCTTAATTCAATGTAGTTTTGAAGCACATTCTGTTCATATTTTTGCTGCCAAAAACCCAAATAATTTAAAGTAATTTAAAATTATTTAACCTAGAAAACAAAGACAAGTTTGCAAACAGAAAAGTTTATTATCTAAGTCTTTTAACACACACTAAATAGCACATTTTTCTTCTCTTCTGCCCTTTACAAAACCAACAGCTTTAACTTAACAAAACACCTAAATAAATGAAAGCCAAGGCGTCTCCTCAGAACTTAGGAACAAGTACAGCTTCCATGCTGTACACACATGCAATCCACTTTTCCTTGAAGAGTTTAACAAGCCTGGAGGCAAGTTGAGAAGTCCCCACCAAAAGCCCCTTCCAACTGAGATCCCTGCTAATGCAGCAACTGTGTTTCGGCCATTATTAGCTGTCACAGTAGGAGAGAGAAGCAGCATTTATGGCAAGGAGTGATATTCGTTTTTAATCCACAGGCATAAGCCATATCTGGAATTTTCATCACCTTTCCAACCACGTGAAAACAATAATTGTTATCTCTGTTAACTACCTTCTCTTTCTAAACCAATAGTCTCCAAATGTTAACTGTAGTCACAGCTGCAAAGGAAATCTACTGCCAAAATAAACCACTGGGAGAGAAGAAAATATAGTGGCAGGTGGCTCTCTCCCAAGTGGAGAGTGTCATCTCCCCAAAATATTGCTGGGTCTTGTAGAAGAAATGCTAAAGAGCAAAGAACGGCAATATCAGCCAGGCATTGTCTGACAGTGGCTGTTATTAATGGGAACAAATTGAAGGCTGTACCTTTAGTAGAAAAAGAAGGAAAGGCTCAGGAGGGCTGAAGCACTGGGATGCCTTTGCCTGCACACAAGGGGAAAGTAGTCAAAATTTTGTGAAGACACTTTTTTAGTTAGGTTGGAACTCATCAGTATTCATTACTTCTCTCACTCAAATATTTCTTATTCTTGGTGTTTGCAGATTCCTGACTAAAGCCCAGTGACTGCTTCACTAGCTACTTGTCTATCCCACATTCCAGTCCCCTCAGTTAATCAGTTTAAGGGGACAGTTTAAGGAATAAAGCTCAAGGAGGTGATGTCACCCCTTATTGCAGCTCCACCAAGCAAACTGTGATGGCACAACACTTTGAGAAATACATGTTGCCTGTGACATGGGAACAGCTCAACACAGCAGCTTTTTCTGCTGATAGAGTGGACTCAATTAAGAATGGGGATCTACAAGGTGAGACAGTGCAGCTCAGAACTGCCCTGGGCAGAGCTCACTTCAGAGGGAACTTACCTACAACTGTGCCAAAAGAACACTGAAGTTATCATCTGAAACTCTCAAAAGACACTCCTGAAGCCTTTATATTTCTGCCTTTATATTTCTACCTTTTTATCTAGCATAACAAGAACCTATAGCTATATGCTCATTATATATTTTACCGGGTCCTTTGCAATGCTCAAATGAAGAACTTTTAGATTTACAGTACAGCTACTTTCCAGCTCGTTTTAATACTAGCAGCAGTGACTTCTGAATCTAGTCTTTGTCTTGCTACAAAACCACTTGCAGGGAAATAAATGGATACTGGGGTCTTGGGTATCTATATTCTGCTCACCAAAGGCAACTACTGCCTAGCATTTACAACAGTGGTTACAAACATGACAGTTAGGTACATTTATTTCTTCTCTATTTAATTATTTCTAACAGGCAAAGGTAAACTTTGCTTCCTTTTGTTGAAGCCTACTCACACTCCCTATGAGTGTTTGTTTCAGCCATCCTGAAACAAAATAGGCAAGTGACACCTGCTGTGAAATGAGAATCTGATCAATCATAAAGGTGAACTATGTTGAAATATACTGACTAGCCTAAATGGCTTTTAGGGCTGCCTTTATACCTGACATCTAAATGTGCAGCCTCAGTGACATGTTGTAACAGGCCTTCAGCCTGGATATCAGAACTAGCACCCTGCGGTGCATGGCAGGAGCATCTACATGCAGGAGAGGTTAGACACGTACACTCTCTTGTTATCACCTGATATCCCAGCACAACCTCATCATCCCAGCATTAACATCTGTTTTGTAAGACTAAGTTTCCTCTACTTATTTGGTGGTCTTAGCCTCTTCCCCTTGCTCAAGGCAGTTTTTTCACTCTCTTCATCATCCTGGTGTGTGACTCATACTATCCTAAGAATCACATTTCTCTGCTTCATTAACCAATTTTATTCTATCTCTTTAGATCCCTTCTCCAGAAATTTTTCTGTTTTCTATTCTTCCCCTCCATCTGTATCTCTATCCTTGCAGTCACTGTGCAATCTTAATAGGTTTTCAGAAGCAGAAGGTAGAATTCAGATATTTAGCTATTCATCCTTTGAAAAATCTCCTCCTACACCTCATAATTCTCCTGCTATGCAGCAAAAATTTCTTGCTTTTAACTCCCCTTCCTCACATCACCTCTCCCTTCCTGCCTCTGTTCTATTTATTCAGTTTTGCTTATCTAACTGAGGCCATAGTTATGTCAGCAGATCTCTGCAGAGCAGACATTCCATCAGAACTTCTAAGATACGTGGTTATTCTGATAGAAGCAGTTTTTGTCAGCCTGTGCTACCCCATTTCAGAGGACGGTGTAACTGCACCAGCAAACGCATCCCCTCTTCACCACTTGTTCTTCCTACACATGTGGTGGTGAGGGGTCAGCAGTTACAGAACAGTCAGGCTGCTCAGCCACACTTGTCAGACAGTCCCTGATGCAGAGACTTTGCTTTTAGAACAACAACAAAACAACGAAAAAAGCAACAAAGAATGGTATTTATGGTGCAGGAAGAATACTTGCTTGAATGCATGCATAGACCCTGATATACTATGTGTCTATATAAATGGGCTAAGGAAGGGGCTCAGTTTGCAGAGTAAAACATCAGCTGCTCAGCACTTCAGCAGAAGCAAATAAATACACTCATTTAACATAGCTGGAGTGAATAATAACCAATTGTTCACAGGTCTCTTTTCATAATTCGCAACTGCTTAGGAGTGATGGAAATTTTAATTTCGAATCGCTCTCATTAGAACACAGGACTGTAAAAAGATTTGTGTAAGAGAAGACATTACAATAGCATAGAAAACAAAGGACTGTTTTTAGCAAGCCTAAATTGTGTTTTGCAGCCTAATGATGCTGCACAAAACTTAATTGGCTATACTTTGAGCCCACCACTTCTAATGGAAACTAGTACTGAAAAGGTAAAAAGAAACTGTATCTTGAGAAACTTTCAGGGATGACTATTAACTTCTGTTAATACAGATCCCTGTAAACTCTTTAAGGTTTATATTCCAAAAATTTTCTTAGATTATGTTCTGTGCATACATAAGAACCTCTCTATCCTGACATAAGAGAGAGCGAAGAAAAGTACTTTGTGTAAACAGAAGTGTACTGGATGTACGCTTTGGGAAGAGAACTGTAATGTGACCTAAACAGACTTCTCCCACCCTCTTTGAAGCCACCTTCACAATGCTCATTCTCATTCTCGCAGTCTCATTCCTTTGTCCACTTATAAAACTGTCAGCAGTAAAGGGCTGGAAGCAACTTCCCATGACAGATTACTACACAACAAGCTGGTTAAGGATTTCTTGCATGTCTGTTTTAAGCATTTGATTCTAAATACTGCCAGCCAATATATACTACATTGGATGGGTACTAACCTGTATTAAACTAGATGGAATATAGATTTAATCTAGTGTAGTAAATCTCTATAATTCTGTATAAACAGCACTTGGCCATATTCCAAGATCTACTACATTTCTATGGCATTCTTTATACACAAACCATGAATCATGGTTAGGCCCTGTAAACATGGGAAAGTAATAGTCATCCAACTCATCTTCATTTAATTATACTAAAATGGCTATAATGTTCAAGAAGCTGAGAAGTTAAACAACCCAATTCACTTCTGATGTCAGAATAACTGCTTGTTCCACCCTATAGTAATGCATGGCATGCTGCTTTGAAGTAATTTTAAGTGTCACCATCTAGGGCCTGGTATATTCAAGGCTAACCACAGTTTCTTGTCTGTTTCTGCCTATTAGCCCTTCCTTTAAATGAAATCTTCAATTTTTATTGCCTAGTGTGGCATTTTTTTTGGTTGGTTGGTTGGTTTGCTTTATTTTTATTGAGTAAGACAGGGATATGAATCAAAGGAAGAAGGAAGAGCTAATGTTTGAAAGTAATCTCTTCACACATTAGCCACTCAATAATAATCACAAGTCCTTGTTTTCATTGCCTGAAGACAGTATTTTCTGAGTACATCTTAAACTGCAGATTGTAGCAAATTTGTCATGCTTTCAGTAGACCTGATTGAAATGCTCTGCTGTTTAAAGAGAATATAAGTAGTTAAAAATGGGATTTTTATTGTATGAAGTAATCACCTTCCTTGTCTATGAGAACCCTAAGATCAAACAGATACTACAGCTAAAATTCAGATTTTGTAACTGAGCCGAGTTCTGGGCAGGCAAACATTATCTGTCCAATGCAGAGAAGAACAGTTTTTAACCAAGAAAACTCATCTGTGATGAAATAAAAAGGAAGCAGAATCTATCCTGACATCTTTGTTCTGCTGTATAGCTTGCAAACTGCACAGCAGTGGTTTTTTAGTGGGTTCAGCTTCCTAGCACAGAAGAGACACTTTCTATGACATACTACATAATCATTGAAAGAGCAAACTGGTGAAAATTAATTCCACAAGCTGTAAGCATTGGACACAGTTCAAAGACCTTACAGCCCTCACAAATGTAACAACCTCAAATTTTTCCCTTGAAAACAGGAAAATAAAATGTAAGACTTAAAGGTACCAGGAGAGTAAGACTAAAACTGCTTGCATAGTCTACCTTTGAGTATGCAATTCTGACATTTCTATTTATTCATATCAAGATGCTTATGTTTCAAAATTAAGAATAATTTCTACTCAGTAATTTTTTGGTTTTACACTAATAGCTCTAAGTAGGCCATTATTTCAGTCATAAACATATAAACATAATAAGTTTCACAATAGAAACTGCAGTTAGTTTGGGTTTTTTTGAGAAGTCAGACAATATATTTGTAATATAAAATACTGCAAATTGAGTAAGAATAGATTAGCAATGGGCTGTGGTATTTAATTTACATTTTAAATTCCTCATTAAAGTTATTAATTTGTAAAGACTTTAGATTTGTACATCTGTGAGAGTTGAGAGTTAATAAAAAATTTACAACTTTACAAAAACTCCTAGTGGATTTCCACCTGCTAACAGAACAAGTACTTCCAGCAAAGGGGATAATATTGTCACACTTATTATATATGTATCAATAAAGAACTTCAATGCTAAAATTTATTTATGTCAACACATAAATAGAATTTTAAATCATGACAGCACATCAGATTTTCTTTCTGTTTGTGTTTCAGTGAATTCGGATATATAGAACACAGATTATTTTAGGATACTTCATATCTTTAGTGATTTAGCACAAAAAAACCAATATGCAATCATATTAAAACTACCACAAGATAGAAACTGTAGGCATCAAAATTGTCATTTTAGCTGATGTTTTGTATTTTCTATCTCCCAAACATGAATAAGACTGCTTAGGATTTATGCAAGATAGTTTCTCTCTCTAAAGACACATTAATAGTAGCATTTTTATTGTCTATATTCTAGCAGTCTCCTATGATTTGATTCCCAAAATATCTTATCAGAAATCTTGATTTGTAATTCATCTTTGAAGTTTGGATGCATTTTTCATAAGTTCTAAAAATAAGGAGTTCTGCCTTTTGCAGAGGCATGTCATGCATATGTATGAAGGCACTGTGACAAAATTCCAAGGCATTTTAAGAAATGTAAATTGAAGGGAAAACATAGTAGCAAATTATGATGCAGCATTTTAGTCTTTTACATACAGAGAATCTTCAAGTATATCGATATAATTATGAGCAGCCCAGCGACAATGGCAGAAAAAACAGGGTCATGCACTGGTGTTACAGACAGGAGACTGTTACAGTCCAAAAGTAAAGTACTCATTTTCTGGAGCATAGCATCTTATTGGAATGTGTGGATAAGCTTAAACATGCTATCCAAACTACACTGAAAAACAAGCACAGAGGAAAGAACAAAGCTTCTGAAAACCGCTATTATTGAGAATGACTGATCCACAGAGTTGTGCAAGCTTAGTTCACTGTTAATCACATTAAAAGAACTCAGTCTATTTGTGTCAGATGGGTAAGATCCTATGAATGAGCAAATATATATACATAGTTTTTAGGAAAAAAGTCTGGGCTGTTTTCAGACGCAGGTGTCCTTCTCCTCTTTACAGGTGATGCAATCTCAGGACAGAACTAGCACCTGCCCACTTCCATTCCTCCTACTGCAGAGGGAATTCAGTACTACTGATGACGGGAAGCAGACCAATCTGCAGGGAAAATGCTAATCTAGAACCACCTATGATGGGAAGGAGGAGGAAACCCTGAAAGGGGCACATATCAAGGGATAAAACCATAGGATAAAGAACTTAAGAAGTGCTAAAGGCAGTAAATAGTCATGGAAGAAAGTGACAGACAGAGAGGTGTGATCATTGAGTACAATTCAGGAGAGAGAAGAGAAAAGCAAAAGGAGAACAAAGTGAGAGAACATTCTAAGAGAGAAGTTAAAATATGGAAGACAGGAAAATGCAACGAAAGAGTGAGTCACAAGTCCTATGAAAAGTCACAAGAAATAAAGTAAAAATTGCAAGGGATGAATAAATAAAATTTTCACAATGCTGAGGTTCTTTCATGTGGTCTAGGTATTTTAATCACCACGCTTCGAACTCATTCTACAGATCTTTCAGTTTAAACAGTGAGAAGTCTTGTTTTGATCCCTCCTATTGCACAATGTTATTGAATATGCTGGCTTACATACTTAAATAGTGAAATGAGAAAGAGAAATAATTATTTTTACTTTTTGCTAGAAAGCACCACCCAGGTGCCATCTTGCAAGCAGGAGAAGCAGAGTGAGCAGGACAGCTGTGAGGGATGGGTAACTTTTCCATCCCCATTCACGGCTTCTGCTCTGTCACAGTCACTGGAGAATTTTTGCGGGATTCTGCCCATTAGCTGGCATGATCCCTGGTGATCCACTTCTGGTCTGTGCCTCCTAGCCACTAAGTAATCCTGCTCTAATCCATGCCTCTAGAAACCAAGAATATCAGCTTGTTTGGCACAAAGCTTCGTTTAAAGTCATCGAATTTTATGAGGGAATTTTAAACGGGCTTTCATGTTCTATTTATAAATACAACTTCTTTATGAATTCTCTTTACATAATTTTCATTCATCCTTCACAGCTGGCCATTATCACATAATATTAAGCATTTTTTCTGAAACCAGCACCCCAGTTTATAACACCTAATGAAGCACCCATGCTTGTACATGCTGCACAGTTTGTAATGGAGCTGTCTGAAAATTCCTAGATACAGCAAACAACAGCAAGCTGTCTACCACATACAATACTGCAACAACCTTCTGTATTTTCTCCTATATGTCCTCTGAGAGGACCAGAAAATGTTCTGAATATAAATAATTTGACCAGAGAATCAAAATTGTTGTCCAAAACAAAGAAAACAGCAATACAACCAGTTCAACACACCAAACCCTACCCTTATCTCCACTCCATTGTTTTTAACTACTAAACCAATGTGGAAAATTCTCATTAGTGCCAGAAACTCAAAACTTCATGTTAACCATAGAAAACAATAGACAATACCTTCATACAACAGCAATAAGAATTTTGTGCATTTGTATCAAAAAATGCTTTTGCTTAGGAAAACTTCAGTATAATAGAGTATCCTGGTAAGAATATAGATAATTATGATTTATATATGTAGAGATATATATTTTTTTGTCAAATCTCAAAATAAATGCATCCTTAATCTCTAAAAGAAAAGGTCCAAACATAAAAGCAACGAAATGAGCAGTAAAATCTACAGAAATTTTCTTTGGGTCCATGGAATGGAACTGAAAACAAGAAATTTCATCCTAAAGACTACATATAGAGTATATGCCATATATACTGCTATATATGCCAGTATACTTACATTAATTACATAAGCATTTGAATAATTGAATAATTATACAGAAAAAATGTATTTCTCAGTTTACTAGTACATTCTAGGCAAATTGCAATCACATTGTAATTGTTGTAGCCAGCCTTATGCAAACCTTACTTATCCATTCACAGGCGTTGGAGATCTGAATCCAAGACCAACAAAAGAGATCGACTGCTCACAGAAAGTGATACCCAAGACTACCTGAGTTGCTATTTTGCAAACACCTCCAAAACAGTACAATCCATGAGATATTGAAAATAAAACAAAGCCGATTGAAAGCTATGAAAAAAAGCTTTATGATTGCTATTGTTCCACTAATCAATATGCTTATGCTGAGATGTACTGTCCAGAACATGTATTTTAAATTTTAAAAGTAATTAGATCTCAAGGGGTGAAAAAATCTTAACAATGAGTACAAAATGTTTTAATAAAAATTTACATGTCTTTTGGATTTGTTCTCATCTATAGTGACCGTGCAATAAAAACAAACCAGACAAAAGAATCTGTAGTAAAATTGAGAATTGTGAGCAGATTATATGAATATTTAAATATTTACTATCTAACAGATTAAGGGAAAAAAATCACACGGAACTAGTGGAAGACCTCTTCTAAAATGTTAACTATAATATAAGGACTTCGTACCTATATTTTTTATGACAGTTATTAGAATAAATTTAATAGAGTAAGTAATTAGACCATGAAGGGACTTTGGTCAAACTAAGAATTATTCTGGTCTGATGTAGCAGGTGGTCTGGCAAATGCTACTTCAAGTCAGGAATGAAGACAACTTGGTAGAATGTTGTGCAGATTTCATACAGTGGAATGAAAACGAATCTGGCCCAGAAAGGTAAAATTATGTGAAAGCGGAACTTGTGAATGAATTCTATTAATTGAGCTTATTATTTGAATTAAAGTAGCTATAGAAGATGACGTGAGCAACATCAACTATAAATACTGAATATAATAGTCCATATGCTACTACATTATGACACCTCCTTCACAGTATTCCTTTTCCTTGTTTCCTCAAAATGACTAAAGGTCCTTTTCATCTGATGAGGTGATAGAAGTGGATAAATTGAGGGAAGTTCCTTAAAATTTTAACCTGCCTCTGTATTGAAGCTACAGAGTGAAGAAGTGGTTCAGAGGCCATGAATAAAGAATGCAAGTCCATTTTGGAATATGAGGGAATGTACAGATTTGCTGCAAAGTTGTTGCTCTTCCAGAGGTGAACTTTGGATATCTGATGTACAAAAAAAGGACCAAGAATAAAGACAGTAAATACTGATTCAGTGCTTTAATCCAGTCAGGATTTTTTTGGGTGAAAGGCACCATCTCTTTCTATGAAGCTGCCAAGTTCCACACGATCAGTAGGATTTTGCCTCAGAAATGGTAATAATTTAGCACACACAGAAGTGACATCAGTGAAAATGACACCACCCCACTTAAGAACATACTGAAGTACATTGTCTGCTTTAATAACACTTTGATTTATAATTTAATTGTCTCAAAAGAGCTGAGCACCCTGATTTGCTTTACTGTGCAGAGTGGCTATTCATTATTAGAGAGAATGTTCTCTGCTATTGACCTGGAGAATGCTGCTATCTTACATGTAATCCACTTTGCTCAGCGAGTAATTTTTAGCAGGAAATGTGGCACTTATTTCAAATGCAAATTTCTCTGCATATTGCATTGAAGCAATATATTTGCTAATATAAACACAGGAAAAGATATTTTAAGTTGTGGTTATTTGCAGGTATCATAAAGCAGCGGCATACCTAACACTGATCACATCTTCGTATTGAGGTAACAAAAATAAAAAGCTGAGTCTCACCTCTGAGATGAAAACAATCAGCTTTATAATTCACTTGGGTATAACTCATTGTAACAATGAATGGGGATGAGAAAGGGCAAGTCCTTTACTGCTTTAAATGACATTCAGCATATAAAGTATCTTTAGCAAACCAGCATCACCATGGATTTTCAGAGATTCTGAGAAGATATGAACCTCTCTGAAGACAATAGAAGATACTCAGCAATTTTGAAAATCAGGTTATTGAAAGGCTTTCCTAACATCAGATTATTTTAGCTTTCTTGCTGCAGAACAAACTTAAGACAAATGAATCCTGATTTCTGGAGAACATGGTTTAACTTCTCAAGCTCAGCTTGTATTTAATCAAAGAGGTGTACATAATGTTCTGATCATTTTTAATGCTACCAGCTCTGCAAGCTTCTTTAGAGGCTGACTATCTCGGTGGTTGTGTTATTTTAGTCAGTAGATGGCATCAGCTGCCTCAGTGTTAGTTACGCTGTGTGATTTATCAAGAAGTGGGTCAGCTACAGCCTGTGGCTGTGTGCATGTTCCCAGCAGGCTGAGAAAAAAAGAGAGGATTTTGTTTTCTTTTGTTAATTACTCTTGCCATATTTTAGTTGTTTCACTGGACAATATAATTAGACAATAAGGAGCAGATTCAACAGCAGGTATGCATCTTCAGACAACAGTATAAGAAACAGGTAGGATAGCACAGGCATTTGTGTTCAGACAGCAAATCCTTCTCCTGTAGGTATTGCTCAGGATTACAGGGGGTTGGCTCTGAGGATAGAAAACTGTTCAAAGCCATGAGGGGAAAGACAGCTGACACAGCTCTAATGCTCCTTTCAACCCCTCTGCTCTACCAGACTCCTCCCAGATCCTTCTACTAATGAAGAGAGGAACATGTTACGTGTCATGTAAATTCATCAGCATGATTTATATTTTGCAGATATTTTTACATCTAGCAGTTCTTAAAAAGGACGTATTTCAGTAATTTTTATGATAAAACTTGGGCTTTTTTGTAAAAAATACACACATGTACATATACTACAGACAAAATCTTAATCCTGTATTATTCAAATATCCAATGGGAATGTTCAAATATTCCTCTGAAGTGATTCCAACCCAAACCCTGCAGTTAAACACAATAAAAGTGTGTTTGTACATGTTTGAGACCACAATCTGAAAGTGCCTAGTGCTGAGCAGGAAGCAATTCTCCTTATGTAAAAATAATTCAAGCTGATATTTTTTTCCCTTCCGTAACAGGATGAATTTGACAAGCTTCAAAGTCCTTTTTTGCAAAATTTGAAATATTTCCACTCCCTGCTTCCAAAGCCTGTGATTATAACATGCACTGGGAATGTGCAAGAAGCCAAAAGACCTGTCAGTGCATTTGCCACAGCCCTGTATAATGTCCTGGCCACTCTACTGGGGCTGGGGCTATTTTGCAGTCTGGAAATCTCTTGCTGCTTCCTCATCCCTCACAAACCAGTGAATACATTCCCATTGACTGTTTTCAATCTGCAGATACTAGATGCAGAACTGAAAAAATATTTGCATTTTGTGGGAAGGGGTTGGGTTTTCAGAGGGCATGAGAAAGGATAAAAGGGCAGATGACATAACTGGCTTTCACTGTGTTGTAGCACACCCTGAAAATATTCTCAAGCACAATTCTTGCCTTTTTTTTTTTTTTCCAATATTTGATTTTCTTACATGGATTTCATGTTTTTTCACACTTGTATTTTAAAGGCAACAACTTACAGCATTTCTCATTTGCAGTTAGTGTTTCCTCTTAAAATTGCAGGTGTTTATTTTTGTTGTGCACCAAAACTAAAGCAAACTTCCAATAAAAAATGTAACTATTTTTCTGAGGAATACATGTTTTTAATTCCCAATGAATTTGCATATTATATTTTCCATTTTATGGCAAGATCAGTTTTATCTCAGAAGAACAGCTCTATTCCCTTATCTTACTTGCCAACTCTGATTATTGATATATATGGCAAGTGAACTCATAGAGTCAAATGTTTATATGCTCCAGCAATCAAGAAGTGACTGCACCAGTACCTTTGGTCCATCTACACTCAATCAGAGGCTCAGCTAAATTTGGCCTCATTATTCCGTATTCTGATATGTTGACCCAAAAGCCAAGCCAAACCAAGCTAGACTTTTTCTCAAACTGGCATTGCATCTAAGTGCAATGAGTAAGTTATAAACAAATATCAAATGTTGCCTTTCCTTAAAACTCTACATGAGCAGAATTACCATCTTCCAACCCTCTAACTGTAAATGGTTGGAGTTCCCTCACCTAACTATTCAAAGTATTCTCTTGCTGTAGGGGGAGTGCAAGAACAGGGTGTCTGGCAGCAGGGAAATACTAACTCAGGTTTGCATGTGGGCAACTGAAAGACATAAAAATTAAAGGACTTCTTCAGGCTTGTACACAGTATTATGGAAAAGCTGTTCCCAAATTTCCCATTGCAGTAGCTTTGGAAAAAAGAATATTGCAGATATGCTGCCATCTGTAGCTCTCTAAATGCCAGTATAAAACAAATGTTATACTGATAATAAAGTCAGAAGATTAAAAAAATAAGCAAAATCAGCAACACCATCAAACAGACAAATCTTAAAATGCTGCCTGATGCATTTTCCTTGCAAGCATATTTCCTCTCCCTCACATTTCAGCATCTCTGATAGTTCAGTTTTCTGTAATGCCCAGCAGCATAACACAGCATCTTCAAAACTTGGGAGGTAAACATGGGTTCAATGTTTAAATGAGACATTAATATACGGTCAGCCAGCTAGAACTCAGGGGTGTGATGCTGTTTTTCCATAGTCAGTGCTCCAGAAAATAATGTGAAATGGAGAAAAATGAGTATAAGAAGTTCTTATATATACAGAAATGCAGGACACCATTTCATCAAGGATGAAAGATTTTGCTTCCTGCCATTAAAATAGCCAACACTGGAAGCATGAACCCTGTTGCCAGTCTAAGTATGGCATCAGACTAGAGAGCTCATAACACACAAAGCTTCCCACACGGAATTCTCAGCTAAAGACCAGGAAAAATTATTGCTGAAATAAACCAAGAAAAGAGAACCAGGATTCTTTAGGACTGTAACCCATCTTCCTCTGTTCTCACAAAATTTATGTCATATGTGAAAACAGCAAGCAATGTCAGGATAAATATTTATTCTACAAAAAAAAAGCGCTGTGGCTTCGAATTTTGAACATAACATTTCTTTCAACAACCAAGAAAAACAACAACAATTTCAGTCCCAAAACACTGACTTGGCAGGAGACCTGAGCTGCTGTCTGCAAATTCAATGACATTGAAAGCTCAATAAAGTAGCTTTGCCTTGGAACTCACAAGACAGAGAGAACAAACTAATAGACCCACTTCTAAAGGGAAAAGAAGAATTAAAAAAGATTCACAACAGTGATTGTTCTAAAAATTCTTTTCAGGGTTGAAACTGGTATTTGCTATTTTAGGTAGAAAATTGGAAGAAGTGAAATTTCAAGACAAGCAGGAAAAGTATCAGATATGAATGCATGTCTAGATAAAGATAATCATCCATATAAACTTAGCTCCCTGAACAATGCAATGACAATAAAACCTCTGCACACATTAGGACAAGAATTATTAGCTAAAACAAGTATCCCGAGTTTTTTCAAAACAGAAAAAAGCCCTCCAGCAACCCTTCAAACATGAAATGACAGTCAGTATAAAAGATTAATTTATTTTTTTAATTGACAGTCATTTCCAAATTTGCAATTTGTAATGACTTAAACATCTGCTGAAAATTTAGTGCCATATCTGAACAGCCCATTTCACAAAAAGTGCACGTTAACATTACTAGGCTATTACATATGAATTTGTAGACCTATTTTAACACACATAAGCAGTTCATAAAGCACAGGCCCTTTCCTATAGAGAAGGAGGGCAATAACGTCAATTATCTGTGTGAAATTATTTATTTTTCTAGGTTTCCTTGTCACACATCCAGCTTCATCTTTCCAGCAAAGTCAGGCCTAAGTGATTCAGAGCAATACAACCTTTTTACACCAGCTGAATTTCAATCTTTTTTCAGAAGTATTTGCCATTCTGGAAGACTTGGCTCGAGTTGTACAGATAAACACCACAAATATTGACTCATATCTGGCATTTCCAGAGCTTCATAATGTGATTCACACAGAGTTTGTAGTCCTGGAGCAATCCTGAACAACAAATAATATGTAGGAGGCCCAGCTGAATGTAAATATCGTAATAAATAAATAACTGGACTACATCTTCAAAATATAACCCAAATGTAAGAGTAGCCCAATATTATTCTGAAATGTAATTATTTAGTATAGAGGGCATTTTTCCAACAAGTTGTAAAGCAGTTTTTCCCTTTTATCACTTAGCTGAGCACTGTCCTGAACAGTCCATTACAAAAATACTGAAATACTGTTAAGCAAAACAGCACTTAGAAAGTATATGATTGAACTTACAGGTATTTTCTAACGCTATCTTTTACAAATGAAGTTGCATAAATGCAATGAGGAAACAAATTACCCAGCAGGGAAAATGCCAGTCTTGCATTTCTGATTCATTTCCGTCACAAGAGAACTCATATGAACTTGATGGGTCAGTACTTCCTCAACATGTTTTAGCAGGTGCTGAATATCTTGGTGCACCACAGTGTGAACACACCTATTCTTTGTCGCAAGCTACTAAAATGCGATGAAGATACTACTTAAAGACACATACCTGAACAAAGTTTAATGTAGTGTTAATGAAATTTGGTACAAAACTAAGATTAAAAAGTTGCCAAAGCTGGAATAATATCATTTCTTATATGGCATACTCAGGAACATAGAAAACACAGCACAGGGATTCAAATACTACTTGAAAGTTATGTTTTCCACTTGGGAATTAATGGAATTGTTTTCCAGCCTGTATTGACTCTTGGCTATTGGGACAACTGTGATTATTCCTTGGTCATTTTAATAAGCCTTCTCTTTGTCTGCTTTAATATGGATCTATCTCCATGAAAAAAATGATGGCAAGAACTTTATCTAGCATTCCAACTTTAATTTCACCTGTCTCTTTCTAAATTAACACATCTCCCCATTTCTTGCGTATCTTGTCCTCTTTCAGTTTTCTAGGACGTTATCTCTACTCACCCACAAGCTGATTTTTGTTTACCTTTTTTGCTGTTTTCAAGGGATGAGAACCCAGATGGGGTAGAAATTTTTTATGACTGGTTACCTTTCATTTTATACTTACACACTTGATCTATTTCTAATGATCCTCTCCTCAGCCTCTAGACATATCATTCCTGCTCCAAGCTGCCAAAACCCTCCAGTATGTGTCAGAAACAGATGTTTTAAGTTTTCTGACTGTTGGGGGCCAGTTGTTAAATGAATAATATTGACTCAAGACCAGTGTTCCTTTAAGAATCTCACTAATAACCTCCTTCCTATCCAGTAACTTTAAATACAGATCATCATGTTTGCTCCTTCTGACAGTTTTTTAATCACCTTACAGATTTTGTACACATTTCCAACAAAACTAAGACCTATTTTTAAATACGCTTCCACAACAAATGCTAGAAAGTCTATATACATAAAATTTATGGAGGTTCCTTTCTTATCAAAGAACATGAGCAATTTAGTCTGGCATGCAATTCCATGTGGGCTTCAATTACTTCCATGCCCCTACTTACTGTTTTGTTAAAATATTTTCTAAATCCCTGTATTTTACTGAGGTCGATGGTCTACCATTGTCTGAATCACATTTTAACATGAAAAGAAGAAAACAATTTTTGTGCATATCAAAGTGCCTTTTCCAGGCACACTTTATATCATGGATTTTTAGAACATAATTTTCTAAATCTAGGACATCTCTAAATTATTTAGTTTTTGAAAAACCACATGCAATAGGAAATGAAAATAGGCATGACAAATCAAAAAGAAAACAAATAATAAACAAGTATGGTACAACTTTTAAAAACTTACGGCAATTTTCAACACTGATTATTGAGTGAATATTAAAAAAATATGTATTTTAATTAATTTATTTTGCTTATTAAAATGGTTTTTAAAATATCAAACAATTAGCAAATACAAAATAGTTTAATCTTCCTTTTCTGGTAAATTAATATGTCTTTTAATATAATCCTTGTCTTAAGTAAAACATGGAGATGATTCTCAGATAGAGAATTTTTAGACTATTGTGTTTCACATTTCAGCTCAACTTAGGCATCAGTTTGTCATTTCATGATGTTTACCAGGTAGACTCGGTTATGATACACAAGGGTAACTGGTATGCTAAACTGGTAATCTGGTAGACTGATACCTTAAACTAGTATCTTAAAACTGGTAAACTGGTACCTTAAAAATAATTTGATTTTCAAATTGAATTCCAAAGAACAAGGACTTAAGTGAACAACGTAATATTCAGAGTTGCTGCACACACAGAGTTCTCTTTGAGATAAACAGATGCTTTGGGTTCTCACCATTATTTCAATGAAGGGCTCCCACTTGGGTAGCTTCTGTGTCCTCAGCTTTAATAACTCAGGAAAGTCATCTTTAAGTAGCACATGATAAGCACAGAGAGCACAAATAAGCAACTCTTAAGACAGACATAATTTCCATAAAGTGAACAGCAACATGCTACTTGCAAAGTGGTCCAGATGTGGTTTGAAGTGAAAATTGTATATACATAATACAAATAGACACATTTTCTATTAGGTTTAATATAACCATGTCCACTCATAAAACAGTGTATATAAATCACTGATACTTTAGTGATAATCAATGCTATTTTACACTTCTGTAGGAAGGTTTGAAAGATGTTAATTAAGAATTATCTGAAAGGGTGTTAATATCCTATTAAAAATTCCCATGGCTTTGTTTTCAGTAGATCTTCGTGGGAGAAGAAGAAAGTTAGTTATCTCTGTAGATCAAGTACCAGTTCATGGGTTATTTAAATGGAAATCACAATAGATATTCATGTTCTGTTTTTAATGACAAACGGAAAAATAGAGTATTATTGACCCTCCCTATCACAGACACTGAAACAAGCTCACTCATGCCTCTGAAGAGAGGAAATCTGCACCCCAAAGATAGCTGGCACAATCTTTATTTAGAGCCAGTGTGAAGGACTCAGATGCAATCTCTTGTGTTTGTAACAGTACAAACAAAACATCTGCAAAAAAGGGGAGCTATAGGATGAGGATGGTACGAGGTGAGGAAAGAACAAAGTTCTTCAGTTCTTTAAAGCTAAATGCCTTCTGAGGCCGTCTTTTATCATAAACTTCCATACAGTTTCATTATACAAATTGTTTTACATATCACTATTAGCACTTTTATGTCCAGCTCAACAACCTTTCTTCTGAAATACAATTTATATGCAAAAATAATGTGACTGATTTAATATGCTTATCAGTTCTTGTACTAATTAATGCATACATATTTTCCACCAACAGTTGAGCTTAGTAACAGTAATTTAAAAAAATATACAAACTCTATTTCGAAGTAATCACTAAGTCATCATGAACTCTTTCTTTATGCATGTCAACATTCGTACCCTTGTAAGTGTGCTTAGGATAGAATTCAGTAGTTTTTAGCACAGTAATTTAAATCACAAGGCTTTTGAAAGGGGAAACAGAAATCTAATTACTACATGTATTGGTCATCTCTGGAATCGCTTTTGCCAAAGCACAACAGATACATACTGATATAGAATCCTTCACCACAATAAACACAACAGAACAGACATTTACAGAGGAAGCCTGCATCAGCTGTGATTAACAGGATCTGTAATGCCAAGGATTTTAATTACTGCCTTTGTCTGTCAGCAGGTTGCTGTACACAGAGACAGATGTCAAGAGTTGTAAGGACCCCCAGTTAAATTGACCAATTTTGTGCAAACTCTTCACGTTATTTTATCTGTTTCTCTCCAGCAGAACCTATTGACTCGAATATAGCAGCTACAGCACTACCAAGACAGAGCTCCCACTTGCCTATACAAATAAAGTATTTTGAAGTTAATCGGGAAAGAATAATTTCTTTGAATGCCATTCAGCTATGGAACCCCACCACAAGCAGTATTTATTTTCATCTTTGGTCTTAGTGGCATGCAGGTTAAAAGCTGTAATTCTAAGATAAGGTGTACTCCCTGTCCCCTAAGCTGTGCTCAAGAATTGGTATTTAAAATGTTGCTCAAGCACCTTACAATATTATTCCAAAATGAATTTCGTTTCACTTGGAAATATTTTATTTAAACTTTTATGGACCCCATAAAATACTATGAACTTTTGCAACACATTTCATACACATGATAGTGACATTATTACTAATTATTACTGTGTGCTGCCTCTTTTTCATGTAGCTTCATGTAGTCCTTAGATAGATTAATATTTTAACCAGACCTCTTAGGGCACTGAGGGCTTAAAGATTGGTATTTATCTCACCTGATTTTAGATACTAAGTCTGAGCTAACAGCAGACTAGGAAGAAAAAGCAGACTGAAAAAAAGACACATGTAGAGGAAAATTTACAAAATTTTATCTGTTTTTTTAATGTATTTATATGATCTCTGACTTCTATAGATCTTAAATTGGGTAAGATTAATTCAACTATGGCAAGTTTATGAGATGCCATGCATTGAAGTAATGATTGCCCAAAAAGAAGGGGATGGGTGAGTTTTATGAAAATACTAAGTGAGGAAAGACTCTGTAAGAAACCTGAAGCCATTTCACAAGCATATAAAGAGAAAAGTTAAATTTTCTTTGTCTTAAATTATTTTATGTATAACTTTAGTATCAACCATGAGGAAGAAAAATGGAAAAATATAAAGCAGTTTAGTATTTTTTATTTTATATATTGTTGCATTTAGACTATAGTGCATATCTATCTATCTATCTATCTCCATACACATAAAAGTTTTAAAGATTCTATTTATTTGATTAGAAAGAGAATGAAAAGAAAGGTTTTTTCTATGCATTTGGTGTTTGGAGGCATTCACTGTAATTGAATCCATGTGAAAAACCGGGCTGCTATTTACCAGTTTCATTTATATGAAAATGACCACCTGCTACGGTAATGAAAAAGTCAGTATGTTAAAACTTTAGAAATATCTTTTTATGAGCTATTCCTTCACTATCCTTACAAATACCACAGAATGGTAATAAAAGATATTTTTCATGTTTTCTTCTTGAAGTGTGAAAAGAAGGTAAGAACCCTTAACATAAAACAATACTCAAGTAAGAAAATGGAAGAATGATTTGACCCCAGTATCCCATCACCTCCTCAAAACAAAACAAATAAAATACAATGAGTTTTTGGCTACCACTAAAGCAATTCCCTACTTTGTATTCAAGAGCTGTAATGCTTTCATATAGCCCCAGATATCAGAAACTGAGAAATGGTCAAGAAATCTACCTCATTCCCTACTGCCACATAATCCTAAGGAAGTATATGAAATCCTTGGTTGAACACTACTGCCTTAGTTATCAATCTGTCATCTGTGAATCCTCTTCTGCTTACCTATTACTTGCTAACGTAAGATAGCTATGCTAATACCTATTACAACTAATATAGTTCTGTTCTGGAAGAAAGTCTTTTACACTGGAGATACTGTGGATATCTGTACTTACAGGATTGCAATTATGTTTCAGTAGAAATAGTATAACAGTCTTGATTCAAAGGAAAGGAAGCCAAGGGAATATTGCCAAGCATTTTACTTGTTCCTAGCCTTTGGAATTCATTCTTCTCCTCTCTCTAGTTTACTGGGGACCTTACATGCCACTTGTTCAGACACATTCCACAAACTCCTAAGTATACTAGAGCATGTGGCATTTGAAAATTTAGAATTTTGAAAATATTACTTTTTTTTTCATATATATATATATATACACACATATATATATAGAATATGCTTTTCCAATTTGGAAACCAAAGATTATGCAGAGGTTGGTGAATTCTATGAATTAAAAAAACAAGGTATTTATCACAGCATTTCTAAAAAGACCAAACACAGACATGCTGTATTTTAAGTTATTAATTTGCTACCTGGAGATGGCCACACCACTAATACTTCTTGAAGAGGAGATTTCAATAGGAAATCCAAACACATTTTGGAGGTTTATGGTTGAAGAAACTTACAGTGGCAGCTAAATAACTGGCATGTGTTTTACACATTAGCACTGTACCTCAAGTTAGTTTAAAAAAGTAACAGAAAAGATGGAGGGAAATGCTTGAAAAATAGAAACAAATAATTCCCTGGAAGTCAGGATAAAAGGTGGCCCTACCAGAATTTAGGGCTCACAGATAGATAAAATATGTGATGCTCTTCTCATACAATAAATCTACTCAGATCTCATGCTACTATTTAAGTTTCTAAACAGTTCAGTGGTTTAGGATAAAAATGTGTATAATTTAAGCAGTTAATCAAAGTTTGGCTTTCATTTTCCCTATGAGGATTTATGCACTTGGTCCTGTCTTCGTATTGTAAAGCTCTTCTGTGTTCTGAAGAGACATTGCAATACTCTCATTCTTTGGAGCATCTGTGTAATCTACTTCAGCCTCCACCAGGTAGAGGATTATTCCACTAAAAGAACCACCCTTGCAAATAAGAACATCTTTCTGAAGCAGCAATTGTTTGACTCAGTCACTCCTCCAAGTATATCCCACTGAGGCACCAAAGCAATCATCAGCCACCAATCCAAGAAAGCAGGTTCAAAGCCACAGAGGCACTTGTTACAGCTGAACTTCAGGAAATCTGAAGTCTAGACAGGATGTATCTTATTTTTAACAACCTGCCACTTCTACAACCTGTTCCCTAACAAGAATTTGCTGAAATAAACATAAAAGATTCCTACTGCCTTCAATTAACTTTTTATCAAGCTTTAGCTACTTCCTCTTATCCTCACCCTCCCACTCACCTTCCCAATATATGTATCTCATGCTTCTGCTCTATTTTGCTGCTTCCAATTAGTTGTGCTTTCTACCCCACTGACTCTCCTCTCTTGACTCTTCAGACTGATTTTTTTCATTCTCTTTTCTTTCTTGCAAACTCTACTTTCTTACCCTTATGAGTCATGTGTTAATCATAATCTCCTTAGCACATCCATTACTTAAACACCTTGCTATGACCATCTGAAAAAAAAAAGCACTGGTGAGATCATATCCGGAGCGATGTGTCCAGTTCTGTGCTCCCCAGTTGAGGAGAGACACGGACATACTGCAATGTTCCCAGAGAACAGACACAAAGATCATAAAAGGACTGGAGCATCTGTCATCTGAGGAGAGCCTCAGTGAGAGCTGGGACTGTGCTCCGCAGGAGCTACAGCTGCTCCATCCCAGTGAGCGGGAATCCAGAAAAAAATGCCAGGAGGCTTGCATGGATGAAAAAGAAGCAAAACACAAAAAATAAAGCATGCAGAAATGGAAACAGAAAGGGGAGACCTGGGAGAAATACAGAGATACTGGCTGAACATGCAGAGATGCAGTTAGGAAAGTGAAAGCCTACCTGACACTGGGCCTCGCAAGGGATATGAAGAATAAGAAGAAAATCTTCCTTAAGTATGCAGGTGACAAAAGGAAGACTAGGGAAAATGTGAGCCTACTGCTAAGTGTATCAAGAGACCTAGTGACACAGGACATAGTAAGGGCTGAGGTACTCTATACTTTCTTCACCTCAGTCTCTACTAGCAAGACTGGCCTTTAGCAATTCCAGGCTGTGGACATCAATGGGAAAGTCTGGAACAAGAAAATGAACTCTTGCTGAAAGATGATGAGGCCAGGAAATACCACGGTCCCTGATGGTATGCACCCACAAGTGCTGAGGGAGCTGCCTGAAGACTGAGGTGGACTGAAGACTGCCCAAAGAGCCAGGCACAGAAGGCAGTGATCAGGGGTACACAGTCTGCTAACTCGGGTTGTACCCCAGGGGTGAAAACTGGGTCAGTCCCATTTAGCACCTCCATTAATGGTCTGGATGATGGGGCACAGTGTACCCTCAGCACATCCACAGTCTGCTGAGAGCAAGCATTTCAAACAGAAAGTGGTGAAAGAACAGTAGGTAAACAATAACATTTTCTTCTGAAACTCCCACTCCTAGAGCTGGCTGCTATCATCTGTTACCTCTTTTGTCTAATTTTAGATTGCAAACACTTCAGGGCATGGATGACATTTTTTATTTCCCTAAGATGTGAACAACAGCTACAATTAACTATATAAATAATTAGTAATGATAACAGCAGCACCCCAACAGTAAAATACAGCTCTGTCTCCACCTCCCATTTAATAATCAAATAATCTGAAATGAAAATCAAATAGGCTATAAAGGAGTAAACATTTTAATTAATTTTATGTTACTGTTCCCTATAATCTTTATCTGGATATAATGCAGAGTATTTTCCACCTTAATAATGATACAGAAAGTTTAAAAAAAATGAAAAGAGATCCCAAATTTCAAAAAGAACTTGACTTGTTCTGCTGAATAAAATGTTCCCTAATTCAAAAGTTCAGATAGAAAATGTTAATGAAAACAGAACCCAGTCAAGTCAAATAAAATAAGAAAATAAATCGGGATTTTGCTTCAGGCAGCTTGAATCTGATTTAAGCAGCACTCTTGGAAGAATCCAGCTGTTGTTTACTGAAATGTAAAATAGTGTACTTATTCTTTTATGTAACAGCATTCACGATCCTTCAAATCATGAAGTAACATATTTCTTCTCATCAACAATAATCATTTTATGTACAGCTACTAATCTGACCAATTACCTGAAAGCTAATTACTCAGGCTTTACAGAATGAGATAGCTAACCCAATGTATTTTGATTTTAATTACTGGTATTTAATAAGGAGTACTGCCAAATACATCCATAACATTAATGTTTTACAACAGCATTACAGATATTTTGTTAGTGACTGAACCAGTCTATGATCATCTTTGTTTTATAGCCTCAGAGAACAATCTAATTTTAGCTAGTGCAGAGCCGGACTATGGCAATTACAGTGTATTATTCATGTTAAAAATTGACCTCTTTTCTTGTATGTACACTGAATTTTCAGGTTGAGACATTGCAATTCTCTCAAAACAGCATGATAACCCAGAAGGTTCAAAATGATGCGTTAATAAGAAAAAACACAGCCTTCCCCAGGAACATAACTGGTGGCAAGTTTAGACAGGGACTTACTCAGCCCAGACCAAGTGAGCCCTCAGAATTACAAGGTGCAAACCCCATCTGTGCTTCTGCCTAACAAATCTTTAAAAACGTGTAGTCTATCCCTACTTACAGTTCCTAATTTTTATAGGGGATTAATAAAAGCCTAGAGCTACTACAAAAAAAAGTTTCTTTTCTTTATCACTGTGCTAAATGATGTTCTATATAATTGCCTATACTATATATTCTGTACTATCACACTAAATATTCAGTGCAATTCTGTGCTGCCTATAAAAACTAAAAAAGGTCAACAGAGAGGGATACATTCCCACAATCCATGCTAAAACGTTTATTTCAGTCTCATGGTCTCCAAGCTTTCACAAGTACTTTAAGAGGAGATTGGAAAGAATTTGCTGCCCACTCACGATGATGTCTCATAAAAGGTTCTTCAAAAACGGATCAAAGGCTGTAATTTCCATGCCATTTCTGTCCAATTTCCTTTCTCTTATGTTTTCATTTTTGAAATGGCTATGATTGCAATCCACTTTTGCCCACACAGCACTGCAGGTCTAAATGAACCATTTAGCACAAACTTTTTGTCTTTTGGCTGCTCGTGATTTTATTTCCTTTGCAATTTTTTATTTCATTTTTTGGTACTACTTATGCTGCATTGCAATTACCTTCATAATTATACCTGCAGTGATTTATGTTTTCCTGCACCCAGATGCATCATTGAGACTTCTGATCCAACCCAACTGCACTTTAATATTTATGTTAATTTTTACTCCTCCTGCCCTTCCTCCTCCATCACCAAAAAGAATTTCATATGGATCTTTCCACAGGAAGAACTTTTCTTTTTGCCCTTCCCACAGCACACAGAGAATGCTGATATATTGTATTGCTTTTGCTGAATGCTACTGCCCTACATCTGAACCTCACTTTTTTAAAAAATTTCATTTATTTAAAAAAAATCTGAGATAATGAAGTTTAGCATATATTTAATTAATTCTCATTATCTCACTAGACAGAATGTCATATTTTGAATAATAATTGTGTTGCTCTCCTTGAACATAAAATAGTACCAGTCATAAGCTGACAGGTTCTCCATCATTTATCTAAAACTGCTTTATTTGCCTCTGATTAAAAAAAAAAAAAAAAAAAAAAAAAAAGATAAATATAAACTCTTATGACTCAGTTTAACCAACAAATGATCTTTCAAAAGAGATTTTAAAGCCCTCTCATCTTTTGTTTTTTCAAAGTTAGGAAAGAAATTCCAGAATTCATAGTCATCTAGCCATTTATAAAATACGCCAAAGACAGATACATTTTACTTTAGTATTTACTGTTTTCCTCCAATTTCCCTTTCTGTTCCAAAAATTAACCTTTAATAATAACATTATTTATTACAGCTTATCCACACAAAAAGATTAAATAATATTTCAAGGATAAATTTTATTGCTATACTCTTCTTCAAATTTATCTTTCAGTATAAAACAATATGGTGTACTACAAAATGCAAAGTAAATTTATTTCAGATTTAATGGTCTTGAAGTGAGAAAAATATACTGTATGTAATCATTAGGGAGATGATTAAATAGTTAAATGAGACAGAAAATAAAGTAATAAACACAGCAATACTAAGAAGTTCCTGTAGACTAGTGATACATGGCTGGAGTACCTGAATTTTTTGTTGCCAGAGTACTCACATCACCAAGCTTAGAACCTCATAATATTTATGTATGGATGCCTGCGGAGACTAAATGAAATTGTGGTTGTAATTCTCATATTTGAAGGCAAAGGAATAACTAAACAACTATAGATAATAACCAAATAAAAACATATATATGTACCTATTTACATCAACATATGCTTGTTTATTTTACACAGAATATACCTAATAAAAACTCAGAATACATCTAAAAAAATCTGTGTTTACTACTGAAGTCATAAACAAGGAGCAAAAGTTCCCCCTGAACTTTCATGGATGGATCTGTTTTACACTTGGCCAGACTGACACAGCACAAACCTTGATAACCCATTTGGTGAGATGGTGGAAATCACTGGATGTGTTGTTGAACTTTTACACAGATACACCCACTTCACACACAACTTATGACCAAAGTTACAAGCAAACAACAGTACGTGACCAAAGTAAACTACAATTCATATGAAAGTGAATGGGCAAGAACAGATATCTGATAAAATAAAATTTATTGTTGTTTTAATATAGACTTCTCCCATAAGCAAGGATTCTTGTTGTTTCATAACAGAATGAACAAAGTGATAGAAATTATTTGAACTACTTTGATTTGGAGGTAGAAGTAGGAGATGTGCTAGTGTAGTGGTTTGGTCTAAAATACTCATTACAACCTATGACAGCGCCACGCAAGAAATTAGGTGAAAGACTTTTCTGAAATATTCAACCTGGAGAAAAGGAGGCTCATGGGGGGAGCTCATTGATTTCTACAACTACCTGAAAGGAGGTTGTAGCCAGGTGAGGGTCTATCTGCTCTCCCAGGTAACAGGACAAGAGGAAATTGCCTTAAACTATGCCAGGGGAAGTTTAGATTGGAGAGTAGAAAAACGTTTCTTCACTGACAGGATGGTCAGGCATTGGAACAGGCTGCTCAGGGAACGGGTGGAATCACCATCCCTGGAAGTGTTCAAGAAAGCCTGGATGTGGCAGCTGAGGACACAATTTACTGGTGAACATGGTGATGCCAGGTTAACGGTGGGACTTTTCCAACCTTAACAAATCCATAATTCAGCAACAATGAACAGGAAAACAGAATTATAAGAGAAATAAAAAATAAACTTTCAAATGAGAGAAACATTCTGTAGGACAAAAAAGAAAGACCTGTAGAATTCTGTGCAATACAGAAAGAAGTAAACAAGCACTTTTACTGGGTCTCAGTGCTTGAGAAATCATCTTAACAGCCATGCAAGTAGATACTTAAAGGAAACAAACCCTTCACTGTTTCTTTACTTAATTTAACCAAGGGAGATTAAGACGGCATAAATATTAGATGTTATTTCTAGAGTATTCTTTTTCATTTTCTATCTAAAAACATTCAGGCCACATTCTATCATCAGAAATATCACTAGAACACAGAAAGTGAAATATGACATTGGTTTCAATAGACCAAATCCAGATTTACACTTACATAACTCAGATAAAAATCTATCACAGTATATTACATATTGTTTGGTGGAGAATGAGAAATTCATCCATACATAAATGACTTTCTGTAATATTGCATTCCTTTCAAAGAGTAATTAAATAAGCAATCAATGCAATAACACTTACTAGAGCAACATGAGAAACCATCCCTTTTCACCTTAAGAAAAAAACCCCCGGTAAACAACAGTTAATTCAAGATGGTAATTCTGATGTCGTGGTGTCGTGGAGACCAGCATTTGTTCCACAGCAATTGTCAAAATGTCTATCATTAGAAATGTGACTTTTCCTCTTAGATTACTATGACCCATATTGATATAGGCATTTAGGAATTAGTAAAATCTACTGAATCTAGATTTAAAAATGCCTCATGAGCCTGAGCCTTAATGTGTTTTCTCTCAGCAGATTAATTTCAGTTTTCCCAGCTCTTATGATTCTTGTTCTTACCTTTTTGTGGAGAAACACAAAGCTAAGTGATGTTTTGTCCTCTTGACATTCAAGATAAAAAGGCCAAAATGATGGCTACAGTTTCAACAATGACACTTGTTCTGATTTCTGTCTAAGCCTATTAGTCACAAGGACATTATAAGGGTAGGGATGTTTTCTTCACTAGGAAAAATTATAATCAGTCAGTAGTTACTGTATTGCAGTAAGAATAAAATTATTAGTAAAATAAAATATTATTATTTGTTTGCAAGTTTTACCTAATAACAGCTCTTCTTTCCCTGCCAGGTGTGATGCAGACTTTTAAACAGGAAAAAATACTGAAAATGTAGCATACAGGACAGTGTAATGGGTAACAAAAGTAACAAAAAATGGCCATTCAGTTTAACACACACAAAAGCATAGGTGCACACACAGCTGCTGTTTCTTACACAGGAAATAAAAAGCAGTATTACTTAGCAGAAAATTCATGGAGCAAACCTTGTTTAGGATGCCATATATATGTGTAGGAACAGTAAAATATATTTCAAATAGCTTATTAATACAACAATGAAGGATCTCATCAACTGAGAAGTAAGTATATAATCAAGCTGTACGATTAGCTTTTTGTTTTGTGTCCTGTACCCAAATCTGCTGTCACAGGCTGCATTTGCCTTAGGTGTAATATGACATATGTTGATATGGACCAGTGGTCCTTGCAACTTTGCTGCATGTCATCTTTTATTACCACGGTCAAAGAAAAATTTTATACTTCCTTCTATGTCTAATGTGACTACTGTAAGTAAATATATTAAAATATGCTACATTGTATGCAGATGCAGACATTCTCAAATTTAATTGATAGAAAAAAATACTGAAAAAAAACTCCCTCAAGCAACAGTTCACGGACATTTCAATGGAATTCTAATTCTCACAATAGTCTTGATTAAAAGCGTGATGAGAATGAAACGAACCTCACAATGGGATTGCACATGAGCTGAATGATCAGTAATGGGAGATTGTTACACAGTTATGTTCCTAGGTTTCTGTGGGATTTTTCACCCAAGTTTCACTACTGCTGCTGTATTTGATTGATTGCAATTTTCTCCATTTCTAAGCTTTGTTACAGAAAGCAACATTCTGTTCCACTCATCTTAGCAAGTGGCACAATGTTCCTCGGCATATGATATTAAAAAAAAGTCATGGTGCCTATCTTTCTTGGTTGGTCACACCAAGGCTGATTTTTCATAGCATTTAATATTCAATTACATTGGCAGTCACATCTGTATTTAAATTTGAAAGAATCTTCTGAAAACAAATACAAGTACTGGGAAGAAAAGGCCAAAATTACATAATTTACATTGAGATAATTTACATTTCACGTCTTCCCTCAGCATCACACTCTGCCCTCAACTTCTGTACAGAAGAATTAGAAAGGTCTTTGGTTCACTTTTCATTCCCTGGTGGTACCCTCGGCCACAACCTGAGCTTAGATTCTGACCTGGCCTCCCATATGGACCCTGTCTGAAGTTCTACCAAAATGCTTTGTAAAGTGACCTAGCACTGACTTCCCAGGTGACAAACCTGCCCATCACTGCAGCTTGCTACTCATTGAAAAATGATCCTGACAGTCTGAAGAGCTTTCCTGGGGTTTTAAAATAAGCACAGCAACCCAGGATTCCTGCATACTGTTTTGAACAGATTTTCACCCTTTCTGCAAGCAATGCTGCTCACGTCTCATCCAAGGCAGCTACTCAAGCACATTCAAGGGCATTCCCCAAGAAACAATATGTTAATTCCCTGTCTCCAGCTAAGCTGGGTCCTGGTGCACATCCAAACAGAACTTAAAATTGGTGACACAGACTGTGTAACATTATGAACTATACTGTCAAGGTATTACCATACAATAATACAACATGTATTGGACATACATAAGCAAAATGATATTCATTGATGAATAACCAAAATTGTGTTGGAGTACAAAGATATACTAGAGATTTAATATAGTACCAGTTCAGACCTGATTTTAGTCCACACATTTCTTATGCACAACTTCGTTTAAGTAATAAAACTTGGAGATGTTACCATTTTAATATTAAAAAGACACAAAGCCCCCACATTACTCTACCAGTTTTATTATAGACTTTGCAGCAAATTCATAATTCCACATTATTTATACTGGGGTAAAGCATTGGCCTATTTTTGGCTGGTTTTCTTATCTTCTGAAGCTTGTCTCGATGTGTCATATTTAAGCTCACCTGTATTTTATATGAACACTTTTTGAACACTCTTGAATAGGTACAAATATGCACAAACAAAAAACAGTAAACACAAGGTACTTTATTATGGAAAAAAGTAAATTATTTTCTTCAGGAAAGCAAATTCCTATGTGTAAGGATAAAAATAATGTAAGCTGTAGGACTAGCAAAGCATGCAAAAGAAGGTTAGAAAGGTACAGTGCAATGTAAGGACTCAGTAGAGAACTTCTGGAAACTGAGTGTGTTCCTTCAGTGATGAGGCACAGGTCATTTGCATGCAAAGCACTCACCCTGTGGTCAAACCTAAAAAACATACTAACCAGCAATCCTACAGAACAAGGAACAATTATTTCTCTCTAGTAAAAACTACAGCTGTGTTTTCTTAATGATTTTATCATTTTCAAGGCATCCAGTTATGAGTGCAAAAAAAGTTAATTACTGCTAGAAGGAAATACATTGACTGCTGGGGTGCCTGTCTAGATGGCTAGCGTTGAAGGGGGTAGTACCAAAGCTGTGGCTCTGTGGTTTAAGAAAATGGATGGAGAGGCAAATACTGCATTGAGAGAATACACATTTCATGAGGTAAGCTGAGGTATCAGAGAAAAGGGCATGGTTTTGGATACACAAGGTCAAAAGGAACAGGGGGGAGGGCTGTAAGAAACTGACCTGAATTAAGGGCTTATTGGTATCGAAAGAGTGTTTTGCCTTTATTCCTCCTTATTCCTTTCTCTATTACTGCCTATGCCATTTCACAAACTTTCTCCAGTCTCCTCACTATTCAGGGGCTCCTGCTATGAAATAATTCTACTTATTAGTACAGATCTAAACTGTCCATCTTCTTCTGTTACCTTATCTATTTCCTAGATTAGTAAAATGTATTGGCTCACAGGAAGTCCCAGAGTTTTGAGAACTGCTGAGCACACAGATAGAGAAACTAGATTCTCCTGACCTTGGTGGCAGGGAACAGAAACAGAAACAACAGAAGGACAACTAAACAGGCAAATAACATTAAGTATCAACTAACATTAATAATTTCTGTATCTACTGGCAAACATTCGACAGGGGCAAGGATGGGGAGATACTCCTTTTTCGTTCCAGAAACATTACATAATGATGTAAAAAAGGTTTTAGGATTTTGTATACTCCTGGTTCCTGCCCTGTAAACACCCACACCCATTACACCATGGTCACCTGTGCAGAGTTAACCTGAGCCCTCTAGATGTACTTAACAATTCCACACCACTTTTTAGGAAAACTGAAAAATGGCTTGGACACCCTGTCAGACTACAAACGTGAGATACACACTCAATGAGGACTCTTTTCTCTTTAATTCAGACAGGAAGGAGAGTGAAATGCTATGAGAAGCCAGATACTAAGTGGAACAGGGCCATGCATTCCCAGGGCTGTGCTGGCACTTGGGTTACAGTGAGCTGTCATGACACTGCACTGGGACCTGCCATTGGGTGAGGAAGTGCAGAAGGCAAACATGGCCACTTCAGATGAGAGAGCAGGCTGCTGGCTGCTGTCTGCCACTCTGTTTGAAAGGAAAGCTGTGTTCCCTCTCATCCCTGGGATGCACTCTTACTTTCACACCACAGCTGAAACTTTCTTTCAATCTACACAGGTGCATTACTTTCCTTATCACTCAAGCAAAACATCTACCACTGTGATTCAAAAACGTAACAAAGATCATAGTTTCCAGTGTTCAACCTTTTCTATTATCTTTTTTTCCTCTAGTGCTCCCTCCATTTTATTATTTTCAGTCAGCCTTTTCTTGCAAATGTTTTCATTTTTAATAACACTTAAAGTTAAAGCAGCTACATACTACAGTAATTTTTAAAATTAATTAATACAATGAAGCCACATGATTAAGAACTTCCTAATTATTTGCACAGAACAGGTATCACAAAAATTGGGGGCTCTTTTGTGAAGTCTACTGTAGTTCAAGTAAGCAAAGCAATCTCTGTACCACATATTTATAGAGATATATTGTGTGGAGTCAGGAAGTCATTCAGTGTCTCCTACAGACGGAAAAAGTAGAGAAGATTGGAGATGTGGTCACTTGACCACATTTGCCCCACAACAATAACTGACACAATTGAACTTGGCCCTCCACAGCTTTATGACTCAGCCTTAGAGGAGGGCGTTTTGTACAGTGCTGATACAGGTTAAGTCTGTTGTTAACCAAAACACTGTTTTGGTTTCATACTTCCGGTACATTAGATGTCTGAACCATTCCAGCAGCTTCAAATAGTAGTCTATGGCAAAGATTGCAGAATTTTATCAAGAGCTATCATAAGACATTGAAAACACACTGTTTTCTTCCACAGGTTTTATACATCTAAGATAGCTATTTATATCCCCTTAAATGCTTGGTCATAGAGTACATGGACGGAGCTTTTGTGAGTATCAATGAAAAATGCCAAGACCCTGAAGAGAAAATGAAGGACCCCACAGCACATCCTACAGCTCCATGCATTCTATAACAATTCAAGTGAGGCAAGTTATCATGGGTTTTGTGGTTTGTGTGCCAGACCTGCAGCTGTGACTGGTGATGCTAACAGTAAACCACTATGCTTTTCTCTCTCAACTAACACCACCAGCAAATGGAATCAAGACAAAAACATTAAAAATACTGTTGCTTTGCACTTTTTCTTTATATATCTCCTTCATAAAAGAAGCACTAACAAGAGCTAAAGAACCTGGAGAAAGTCTTGCATATTGAGGCAATAAATATCCAATTCTGATACCATCCTATTTTGGGCCACATAGAATCTGTTAGCTACTCAGAGACTAGGTTAGGTGAATGAGTGAATTTTTTTATTATGCTACAGTTATTTTTATAGTGATTTCTACTCTGCTTTTCTGTTTTGTTTTAACCAGTCAGAGATCACTATTTGAAAAGTGCAGTTATACATATGTCTTCTGCAGAACCTGAAATCAAGGAGGGAATATTCAGTAATAATAATGACAGT
This sequence comes from Corvus hawaiiensis, assembly GCF_020740725.1. Taxonomy (NCBI): domain Eukaryota; kingdom Metazoa; phylum Chordata; class Aves; order Passeriformes; family Corvidae; genus Corvus; species Corvus hawaiiensis. Next base: position 40,707,081 of record NC_063216.1, read on the forward strand.
AAAAAAACTCAGAGTTTGCAGAACTGTTTCTTCTTAAGCATTATCATTTTGCTTTCCATTCTTTTTCAGGTTCTCCTTCTTTCTTTCAGTGCTCTTTCTTTATTAAGCTCTAGTTTGGTAAACAGAGCACACAAAGTAGATAAAGATGCCAGTGTTCCCACACATCTACATAAGCAATTTTTATAATTGATGCAGAAATTGCCCAAGCATAAGGTCCACCTGCTGCAGAAGTATAAAAGAGCTGAAAAACAACCAGATGTGGACAAGTGTGAATTCTCATCACATTCCTCATTCTTGTATAGCTCCCACCTGTTGGTATGAGCAGAACAGCCAGAGCAAACCTCACACCAGCTTGCACATATGTGATGGCATTATGGCCAGGTGGCATGAATTCATACAGTCCTCCTGACATTTCGACCTACTCTTAGCTTCAGCAGAGCCAGATCTGCCACCAGAGCCAGAATGCTGTCATTACACCAGTGACATCAGTAGAGCAAAGTCCTAATTGTGGCAGGTTTTTACACAAAAAAAAATTAACTCTGATAATAAAAAGTAAAATTCTATTAATGATAATTAAGTGTGTTCACCTGATGGATTTTCTTGCCTCAAGGCCAACAGTAATCTGAAGACTGCTCAAATACCTTTTAATTAGTATGACAGATTAATACGATCAGTCATTTAACTACGCTTTCTTACTTTAGAGCCAAGAAAGTGAGTGGAAAAGTAAAGTCCATACAAATTTGAAACATTCTTGAATATTTTATTACTTTAGCACATTTACTCACCACAGCCTTTACAAGATCATGCTCACTTAACCACCTGAAGAATTCCTACAAAGATCTAAAACAGGGCAGGGCAAAAGAAAATTCCTAAAAAATACTAACTCATAGCTTGTAATATATTCTGGTTCATTTAGAAGGTACTGCAATATAAACACATATGCACAATCAAATATTACATTGCACGTATCTATTTTTCTCACAGGGTAAATTAAACAAAATAAACATTACAGTGAAAGATTATTTTTTAAATGGAGGAGATATACTCTGTAGTTGAAGTCTTGTGTTTAAAGAAAATGGTTGCAAATCTCTGTACCATGAACAATAAAATGTAATTTGTTCTTAGGGCTGCTATGAGTTCTTTATATTTTTGTGATTATGCACGCATTTTTAGAGATTTATGCAGAAACTTGCAATCGTACTATTTAAAATTCATTTGTAAAGAAAAACCATATTTAGAGGCTAAAAAGGAAAAAAATTAAAGTATTTAATTTCAACTAAAATATGCTTATTCTGGCAATCTAAAATATTTCTGTGAGAGAAGTGAAATGTGTTAAGTTTTGCTCTTTGTAACTCTTTCAACTTTATTTTTATATTGTGATCAATAAGAAGTCCTAGTAACTTTTAACAGTAACTACTGGAAGTAATGTAAATAGTAATCACTGAAAATGTCCTGTGCTAAAGCCATAGGCTAATAACCGCACAGAGAAGCTAGTATCAAATGGGTCTTACAAAATGACCACGTACCCCCTACACAGTACATGGAAAGGTTTGATGGGGGGTCATCTGCAAAGCTGTAGAGATATTCACCCACTGTAAACTGCACTAAAGTAAATGGAACAAGCCTTGTACAAGGTGACGCTGATACTTGCAAAACCTTCTTCATGAGTGAGCAGACCTTCTTAGTTTTAAATTTCTTATTTGTCTTATTCTTGGCTCCGAACGTAAATTGCTAAATTAAAATACTGTGTTTATGTCAGTGCTGAAGCAGCATGACTTTTCAGTAGCATTGTTGTGACCAGGAGTCAAGTTGGAAGTATCACCCTGTGGGTCCGCGAGCGTCCATAGAGGCCTCTTCTAGCTCAACTACGTGTTCTGAGACCCTCCTGTCAGCACAACTCGAAGCCAACCTGCTTTGCCGACACCCCAAGGCAGATTAGAAAGCCAGAAGGGACGATTGTTACCATGCAGTCTGACCCGTGTTATTACAAAGGGCTTGGGAATTCCCAGAAGAAATTCCTATTTGTAGCAGAGATTCTGTCTTAGAAAATCATGACTTTGATTTATAAACTACCTTCCTTAAAGAGTTCACCATTGCTGTGCTCAGGTCCCACCATGGTTCTTTATTTATGGCATGAGTCACCTACTTTCAATTGCTGATCTGTTAACATGTTTGTCTGCTAGGTTTTAAGCCTTCTGTTTTCAGTTTTCTGTTCTCCACATATACAATTATAAACTAATATCAAGTCTTCCTGTAATGATTTTGTGTTCTAAGTGAATTGAGTAAAACTCACTGTTGGGGTCCCTCCCCTGCCATGTAGCCCTGGGAGAGGGGCCCTGAGGGCACAGACACGGGGCTTCCCTGCCCCTGCTCAGCCTCGTTCCCATTGGTTGGTTTGTGTTCCCTGCGCGGGCAGAAGGACCCTTGGTCCCGTGACTGGAACAGTTCCTCGGCAGAGCTCCGGCCATGCGGCTGGAGAAATAAACATCTCTCTGAAACAGCTATCAAGAATCTGTCTGTCCATATATATTTCCTTTCCACGGGACTCCTGGTTTGATATATGCGTGTTGCAGGATCCCCACTGCAACAAATGGTGGAGAATTGAGAGCAGAACGATCCCCGATCCCTAAGCGACTGATTTGTGTGAGTAAACCCTGGAAACTTTGGATTCCTCTTCTTGGTTTTGCTTTGCTATTCCCTATCTAAACTATGGAGGAACCGTGGGAAGACTCTTGGCTCTCAGAGCCGCATATGGACATTTATCTTAAACTTAAAATGATTCTTGAACAACGATTTGTAAATTTTAGCTTGATTCAAGCTCAAAAAGAACTGAAACACTTCCTGGCATGGTTGTTTAAGAACTTTTTCTATGTTTCTTGGGATTTAATTCTTACCAAGGGCTTTTGGAAAACCGTTTGGACACAGTTAATACTGGAGTCAAAATATATGCCGATGGAAGAATATTTTCGTGAATATTATTTAGTTACCGAGACTGTTGAGCAATGTCAGCTGTGTCCTGGCGAAGGGAAGCCTGGCGCAGGGACCGTGCGGCCCAGGCCACGTGCACCGAGCGCTCTGCGAGCAGCAGCGAGGCAGTTCCCGCGCGCGGGCGGAGCCACGCGAGCCGCAGTGTCGGTGGCGGAGCGAGGCGCGGCGGGACCCGGCAGTGCCCGTCCGGTCCCGCGCAGCGCGTGGCGGAGCGAGCCCCGGGAACGCGCGACCGAGAGGGGCGGTGCGCGGGCATCGGCTGGCGGCGATGGCGGTGGAACGGAGCCGCGCCCGGCCGAGACGCGCGCTGGAGCAGGGCGCGGGGGGGTCATCGCTCGGGGGCCCGGCCGAGACGTGGCTGCAGCGCCCGGCAGCGGCAGCGAAGCTGCGACCAGAGGAGGCGACGCACGGAGAACTGAGCGGCGCGGCCCGGCCCGCGCGGCCCCGAACGCGACCCCGGGAAGAGCGCGCGGGCACCAGCAGCCCCGACAATTCCAACACGGGAGCGACCGAAGGAGAGAGCAAAGACGCAGCGAGACAGAAAGCAGCAGCCACTCGGAAAAAGGAAAAGATCATAGTAACTAAGACCTTAGGGATAGTAAAATGGTATAATGTTAAGCAAAATTATGGTTTTATAACAAGGTGTGACAACCAGCAAGACATATTCGTGCATAGAACTGCTATTAAAAAGAATAACCCTGAAAAATGCATCCCAAGCTTGGGAGATGGAGAAGTGGTGGAATTTAATATTGTACTAGGGAGAAAAGGGTTACAAGCATCGCAGGTCACTGGGCCTGATGGTGTTCCTGTAAAAGGCAGTATATATGCAAAAAATCGTAGTCATGTTAGACAATATCTCCATTGTAAGCCCCCCCTACAGTTTCCCTTTCCTAATCCCACCTTTCCCTTTTACCCTATGTCCTATTACCCCCAGTGTATTCCCAATCCGTTTTTTCATCCATGGTTTCCCTCACAAAACCATGCTTTTGCCAATTGTTTCCCCAAAAATCCCTTTCCAATGCCGAGTGGGGGATGAAAAGGGGGAGGGAAGAAGTTAAACCCTCTCCTGCCTCAGTTTCCCCACAAAGCATGCTCAGAGAGTTCTGTCTCCCTTCTTTCAGCCCTAAGATGTTCCACAGAATCTGTTTGGACATTTAAAGGCTCAGGAGGGCGGCTTGTTTTGTTTTGAAACTGTTCTTGTTATGTTTATCCAGTAGTTTTCATTCTCCTTTTATTAAAATAAAACGGGTGAGGTGTTGGGGTCCCTCCCCTGCCATGTAGCCCTGGGAGAGGGGCCCTGAGGGCACAGACACGGGGTTTCCCTGCCCCTGCTCAGCCTCGTTCCCATTGGTTGGTTTGTGTTCCCTGCGCGGGCAGAAGGACCCTTGGTCCCGTGACTGGAACAGTTCCTCGGCAGAGCTCCGGCCATGCGGCTGGAGAAATAAACATCTCTCTGAAACAGCTATCAAGAATCTGTCTGTCCATATATATTTCCTTTCCACGGGACTCCTGGTTTGATATATGCGTGTTGCAGGATCCCCACTGCAACAACTCACCAAGATAATGTATCACCATACAAAACATTTTCTAACAAGTCTTGTGGCTCTTAAGGACATCAGGTTTTCAACATCCTTGCTGAATAGCGGGAAATAAGATTAGGCTTTGTATTCTCTAGCTGCACAGAGCTGAGAGATGAAGTGATTTCCTTAGTTTTATTCTATACTGCCCTGTTTATACCTTCAGTGATTATGTTAACTTTTGTTGGCTACTGTTCTGGATGAAATCCTTCACTTATATCCATTATTATTACCCATTAGGGCACCTAAATGCTTTTACTGTGTAGCACCTCTCATTCTGTAACTTGAGCTGCGCTTTTAAAACATATTGTTTGCTTCAGCAGAGTTCATTCCTTTATTATTCAAGTCCCACACCTGCATTTCCATTATTTTGCCTGAGACTGATGTCAGACTGACAGGTTTATAATTACCTAGGTTATCTCAGCCATTTAAAAAAAAAATGTTAGTATGACCTTTACTCCCACAAGTTTCTGGAACATCCCCAGTGCTCCAAGTTATAATGAAAATCTATATGAAAAATCCAAAGAGCTCTCTGCCAATCCTTTGAAAATATTTAGTTATTTGTTACCCCAATGTACTGACTTAAGATTTCCAGCATCAGTAGCTTTAGTGACTGTTGGAGTAGGATTTCATAATCACAATACACTACGAGTATGGCAACCTGCTTATCCTCACACATAGAACAGAAGTATTTACATATACTCCTGGCTTCAGCTCCAATTTAACTGCCACAGACTCATTCAATCAATCAATCAATCAATGCCATCAACTCTATAAAGCTTGCTGAACCATTATTGCTTAGTACCCTTCACAGTGGAGCCAAAGTAGACCAAACTTAGAACTAAACATGTATGTGAACATGTACCTCTTAGTGGTAACACGCAAGTGGCAGGAGCTAGCCACAGAAAACCATAATTAAAGATATTTTTAAGGGAGAGGAAAGACCGTAACAAGAAGACTCATCATGACAAAAATCAGTATCCATGAAGCTTTTCCTCAAAAACTCTGAAGTTCAGGCAGTTCTGTGTTCATTCTTTATGTTTGCAAAATTTTTCACTCTTCTTTCCCAAGAACTAAACTCCTGCCTAATTATCTATAAAAGCAAAAAGTGCAAATACTTTGAGATTCTACCTAGCAGAATGGCAGTAAATTTATTGCACAGTTACAGCCAAGTAAGTGAATTTCATAGAATGTTCAAAGCATCTCATGCTGGGCCTTTAATACTGAGAAATGCAAAGTAACGGGGTCGCAGAGGCACAGAGAGCAGTTCTAAACTCAACAAACTCCTGGCAATACACAGCTGGAATGAATTTCTTAAAAAAGATAACTCTTCACATAACAATCCATTCATCTTTCCTGTTGGTAAATTCAAAATGCATGAACAGTCAGGATAAAACTTTTATATTAGAGACAGATGTAGTACCATGGAATTAACTATCTTTGTATGGAACCGGTGACATTCACAAGTGGTAGGGATATTTAATAGGCAGAACTTTAGACAAATACCAGGCCTAGGATGCACAGCAAGAATGGCAAGGTTATCATCCATGTATGTAATTTTTTTTTATACAAGTGGTAAATAATTTATTAAAAATGTGGAAAAATAAACAATCATTCCACAGAAAAAGTAGTTTTAATAGGCTGATTCTGAGGTGTTCAAAAATATTTTTAATGGAGCCTGAGATCCCTCAATTTTCACTGAAATTGTCAGCAAAAGGGACTCCAATCCTGGTTGCAACAGTAGAGCCATGCATGCAGGTGCAAAGTTGTGTCTTTAAGAACAGAGCATTTTTATGCTACAGGTATTTTTAAGCACACTATCTCAGAATTCCCTGGAAATCAAACACAGAGCATGTGCAAACTCTACATATCAACAGAGTCATATTTTCTAACCTTTTGCTTGATACTATTCCATCCAAATAGAAAAATATTTAAACTGCTTGAATTAACTATTTCTTTACTACTTGTAGTTCTGGCAATATCAAGACATGATACTGCCTGCCTGCCTTTAAATTTTCCCCCCTCAGTTATTATGTAGTGACAGACCACTAACAACAGCAAACTTGAAAATATAATCATCAGCAACAATACAAAAATAAAGATTGAGAGAACTATTCCAGTTCCCAGTCTATTCATCTGATGACATGCTCTTTTTGAACTTTAAGCTGCTAACCTTTTGATCTGACAATGAGATTGAGTGTCAATTGTGAGTGATGAGGCAAACACATGGGTAAACACTTTTTTCTCAGCGCACCTGCATGCACCTGGCCTTGACTGACACATCGTTCCTTTGAAGGGATGTTCTACAGAAAGATGTCCCAAAACACTCTCAGAAGCTGCCACAGCCCGCAGCAGTTGAAACCAACCCAGGACAGATTGGGGGGAATATTTTACATTGACTAAGAATATTATTTGAAAAAAAAAAAGTAAAAAAGAAGTATTATCACCAGGAGACTAACACTCAAAGAGGTGACAGCTTGTTCCTTTCATATTTTAGCTAGATTTAATCTTATATTAATTAATTGACTTAAAATATTTGAAACTTGTTTTTCTTTTCACGTAAGAAGAAACAGGAATTTATGAAAAATTAACTATGTTACAAAGTCTTCAAAGTAGTTATGTCCTTACATTCTTTTGCAATATATTCTTTGAAAGAAAAAAGTAGAGAAATCCCAAATATTTTTTTAATGAAAGAATTTAAACCTTGAAATAGATTCCATCGAATTTTCTTAAACTCAAATACTCTTATGTGAATGTTCATCAAATTGAAAGTCATTTAGCTAATATATCCATAGGAATACACTGAGAATGGGCAAATCTGAGTTCTGCAGTAAAAAACTAGGGCACAGACTTAAGTTTGCAACTGGAAAATCACTAATAATCTACATAGAACATATGCACCCTGCATCTGTTTCTTAATCAAGTGAAATTAGTTTTCATTCTGCATTAGACCAGCAGGCTAGATATTTTCTAGTCACAATGGCTTCTTGATAGGGTTATTTTTGTACGTAGATTAAATCTTAAAACATATCCTTTGTAGTATTTGAGCTGTTTCATTGCTACGCACTGGAAACATAAGTAAGCACATAAAAATAAAATAGTAAGTGAAGGAGAACCAGATACGGATAGGAAAATCGAATCTATTTCTTAAATTTTGCTGCATATACCACACAGAAGAAATCTATGTATATTCTGTACACCAAATGTCCTGATAAATTTAAGGGCATAATATGCAATATGTATGAATTTATGAAGAATATTTAATAGCATCTGCAATAATATTCTTTAGAAGATAGCGCTTCCTGTGACAGCCTCATGACAGAGGACTGAACATAGGTCAGACTCCCTGTTTACCATCTCATACATACAAGTTACAATGTGATAAATGGTAGATTTATAGGAACTGGTGCATTGCAAACTGGCTGAGTGCTCTGAACATAAAGTGAGAGACATCATTATTGGTGCTATAAATACTCTGCACTGTAAAATCATATTGTACTTTATGTGGCAATACAGAAAAAATAATACAAAAATTGTTTCTGGCTCAACTTAAAATGTAATAACCTCTGAATGATCCCAACAGAAGCTGAACTGAATAGGCACAGGCATTGCTTCCAGTTTTTATAGGACCCAAAATCCATTGCATCATCACAGCTGCAATAGAGATAACAGCATTATCTGATTTTCTAATTGAATCACCTAGATCTCTTTCTTGAAAAGTGAAATGTTTAAGGCTCAGTTATAAGCCATATTCTTTCTTTCATCCATCAAACTCTACAAGATCCTTTGTACATTATGCCTTTAAAGAAAAGTAGGGATCGGTGCCTGAGTTCTTTGGGACCTGAGGAAAACTACTTTGGCAAAGACTTTTAAAAGGGAAGTGTCCAAAACATCATTCTAATGTCATAGTTAAGCATCTGAAGGTAGCAGTACCATGAAAAAGCTGGCTGGTAAGACAAATGTATACATCAGGGAGAGGAAGACTTCCTGTGTATTGAGTTCATCTGCTCATTCCATAAATGTGTGACTGTTCTCTACTCATCCTTTCCGGTTTTTTAGGCATACTGAGCTCCCACAGCTCTCAGCAGGTTCAGAGGGAACTTTGGGCCAGTTACCTTGGTAAAGCTCAACCTAAAATTTGAGTGACTAAGGAGCTCAGAACCCTACTTCAAAAGTGACCATTTTTCAAAGAGCATGCCTAAATTTATCTGTCCCACTTTATCTATTATTTGGTGAACAATAATAATACTGACTCACATTTACAAAGGACTTTGGGATCTCCAGCTGAAAGATGCTATTCAATTACTCTCATGAAATCATTGTTAAAAATGAGATTCCCTGTTATGCCCATTTTCTAATCAGCTGAAGAACACTAAGTTCAAAAGTTCACCTTGATACATAATCTGTTTAGGAAATTTAAAAGAGAAGGCAGAAAAAGGGCAGGAGAAAAATGTCCAGGAAAAAAATCTAGTGATAATTAAACAAAGGGAGAAGAGCAACCAAAATTAAAGAGATTGTAAACTGACTCTGAGAAGGCATAAGAAAAAATCAAATTATAAGTTTGATTGATTTAAGTAAGACTGATTTCACAGAGTGCTAGCAATACTGCCTTTGTCTTTATTCCTGCTATCACACATCATACACAATTCCTAATAGGTTTTTTTTTATTATTTAATGAACTTCCCTTATCAAAATTCCACACAGAAGAAAAGGTTGCGAAACCAAATGATTTGGGAACTCCAACCACCCACAACATACTTTGAAAGGTTAATTTAAGATGTCATATTGTAGGAGGTTTTTTCTCTAATTACGATATTGATCTCATATAGACATAAAGCCATCCCCTCAGGCTCACAGCTTTGCAGTAACCAGTGCAGTCACTTCCCATGAAAAACAAGAAAAAGGTCATATTGCACCTTCCATGGAGCCAGAATTCTTATACTGAAATCTGTACAGTAATGTTTTAAAGGTAATTTTAATAGTATTTATTTAAAATTTCCACTGCAAACACTTTAAATGGATATTATACAAAGGAATTATTGGGCACCAGTTTTTACAAACTTGATCACTGTGACCTAAGTACTAATCTTCATTAAACATCCAATCAAACTTTTAGTAATTTTTGCTTCTAAGATTTATTTTCTTAAAGTAACACCTCTGCTTGGTTTGGCAAAAGACCCAATGAGTTAATGTTTACACTAGATGGGAGTTTCATATGTCACAATCAAGCAAAATAATTTTATACTTTTCAGGTATTTTCCCTTTATTTTTTTCTAAAATAACATACATCCATGCAGCAAAAGCATGTCTGACCCATTCACTGAATCATCTGCTTAACTGAAGACAAGTATCTTCCCTTCCTCCTGATAAAAAAACCTAACATACACTGTTTATTGGGGAAAACCAGATAACTATAAAAATCAAATCTGTAACTATAAACATTAAGCAGTTTGATTCACTACCAATGCACATACACTCCACCAAATGATTTCCTGTTTCCACTTCTGAGAACTACTTGTGCATATCCCTTAAGCACTTTTGAGTTTCAGATACGGCTTTTTATTTCCAAGAGATGTACACAGCAAGCTGCATGGTAGGTTCATCCGCCCTGATTTAACTGACAGACACTATGTTCCTTCACAGCCAACAGCAAGAAACAGCTCCCTCAGAAGATGAGTCATCCTATCCTATAATAGAGGTTGAATTAAAATAAGATTAATTGCCAATCTGCTGGCTGTAAAACCAGCTCACATCTGTACTGTAAGCTTACACACCTGACTAATAGGTATCTACAACTGAACAAAATGAATCCCAGTCCTTATTTCTCCAATTATTAAAATTAAGAAGAAAGAGTTCAATCATTTAAAAGAATATACTGCAAATGATCAGTTTACCCTGCCCTATTAATTTTTTTTTCCAGTTTCAGCAACAGCATTAATCCATTTGACTGGCACTGCTGACTGCAGTTTTCACCTTCACGCTTCACATATTAAAATACGTCAAGCCAGCCCTGATGTCTGATCTCTTCCATGTTCCAGAAGTATGGTGTGGTGCAACAATCTAATCTACAGAAACAAAATGGCTAAAAACACATTTCACAGCATTGCAAAGGTGCATAAATGTTTTAGAAAGTGAAGCTGTTGGAGAAGGGGCAGAACATTCTTGTAACATTGCACTGACAAGGTAAGTATCAGATCTCTCAGAAATACACAGCAGTAATTAATACCACCTGTAAAAGAACTTATTTATATTGGGTTAGAATTTTTGAGGTGAGTTGACATTGCATCCAGGCAAGGTAAATCAAGAACACATAACACAGAGTCACACATCAAAACAGTATACTCACATTATTTACACACAACACTTAATGTTAGGCACTGACAACCACATGCAAAGATACAGATTTGGCAGACAGTTATCTGTTCTAATAATTTTGTTCTGCATGTGCTTTAAATCAGGAAGTTCAAAGTGGAAACTGCAGTAAAGATGCAGGAAGTTTATCTAAGGAAAGTGAAGGAACAACTTTAGAATTTGACCTTTACATGCTAGACTGTAGCTTTCAAGCCTTTGCAAGTATTTTTAATTGTGCAATATATCATTTCAGTGCCATTCAACAGGAATCATGGTTCTTTTCCAAAAAAAATGGGCAAAAATATTTTTTATATACAAACAGCCACTCTAACACTATACTGCAAGTATCTGGCAGGAAAAAAAGCAACTTACATTAGTGCAAGTTTAAAAGTTCTTCAGCAAAACCTCTGAAATTGCCAATTCTTTTTATTTCATTTTTCTTAGGAAGCAGTAGCTGCTTAGCAGCGTGATATTATTTAATTTTATCAGGCTGTTTTACATTTGCACTGAAGAAACAACATAAGAATACAAGGAGTATAATTTGATGATACAAATACAGAATTAAATGGATTGATTGAATAATTTTTAAAAGAAGCTGTATTAATAGAAAAAGTTAGAACAAGACTTAACCATCATGTTGATTCCAAGCTGTAGGTCTTCACAGAAACTTTGCCTAATTATTCTTTGAGGCTGTACTATCTTTTGAGCTTCTGAGATATAAGTTTAAGGAATTTGTCCAGTAAATTTAGTTGCTGAGACCTCTTCCACTGTCATTAGGCTCTGAAGTGGCAAAAAACCACTTTTGAACCATTTCATCCCCGTTTTCAACTTCTGATTTTTCTGGCAAAGGCCGTAATCAGTACATTCAATAAATACATTCCTTACTTTCCACTCAATGCCCTACCTGCAGAACCGCCCTCAACCTGTGTGCTGGGTCCAGGAGTGCCCCCGGCAGGGAGAGCGGTGGCCAGCAGACTGGGGCTGCCCTGGGACACTGTGGAGGGCAGGCTACCTGAGGCCAGGCCTCGTGCCTCTCACCCTACTGCTTTATTGTGAAACTTTCAGGTTCACTTGGACTAGTTTATATCCTGTCTCTTATCAGGAGCAGTTACAATCCAAACTACGATTTTTAAGTTCTACCATGACAGTAAACAAAGGTAGTTCCCCTTTGGTTTGGAAAAATACTTGCATTTGAAAAAAGGAGGAAAGAATAACACTGCAGAAAGCAAGGAAATGGCTTCAACTTGTGACAAAATATCTCCTTTTTCACGCTTGCAGTGGGGGAACTTTCCTACTTTCTTGGACACAATTTCTTTGTTGTCTAGGTCTGATACACTGGAAAGTAAAACCTGTCTAGGTATGAGCAGTGGGCTAACTAGCAAGCTGAGGGAAATTTCCTCCATATATACTAAGAATAGGGTAAACCTCCCTCCCTTATATGACAGGGTTATAACCTCTTGCAAGACATAGACGTGTCAGGACAGAAGGGTCTTTGACAATGTGACTACTGTACCAGTACACTGCATAATGATTGTGTCCCTGATCTAATACAAAGTTAACATTAAGGGGAGGAAATATCCTTTTCTTCATTTTCAATGAAGAAAAATAATGAAAAAGCCATTGACTAACTTTGTACAAACCTATTTGTGCTCTAATGACACATTTATATCACAAGGTGTTTGTACTACAGAAGCCTTATTTCAGTTACAATTAGGTAGTTTAAAGAAAGTGAGGGTACATATATTCACCATTGCCCAGTTTTGGTGGGACTCCTCTACCATGGCAGTCAAACATCCCTAAAGGTATCAAGTGAATCTACCATGCAATAGCAAAAAGCAGTAGTTCTTAGCACCCAACAACTTCTAATCTAGTATTACTGAAACTTAAGGTGACAGGAAATTCACAGCTTTTTAGAATATCCCTGGAACAGAAAGATCCAGTCCACCATGAAAAATGTTTTCCTTGAAATGGTTGTTAGTAATTTAATTCTTTTCAAAATGAAAAATGACTGTAATATGCACATGATATTAGGAACTACAAGTTTGTACAGATTTTCCATGAACGTCATATTTGGTTTTTGAATTACTGCAGAACAAAGGTGCAAAAAAGACTTTTCTCTCCAGTACGTTGTTTTTTTTATTTTTTGGCATTGAAAGATAGCTAGATAAAGATGATGAAGATGTTCATTCACACATCCCACTGCAGTTCATTCTTCTTCTTACTTCTGTTGATGCTTTTGAAAAAGTCTGAATAAATTCTTTTTTTCTAATTTATATGCCCTTCCCATGCCTGCATGCTGCCAGTTTAGATACGTCACCTGTAATAACAATGAAAAATTGCTGTGTGCAATGCTCTGTTTTCTTTATCTGCTTTAGAAGCTCGCTCCAGCTACCACAAGGGAGTTCAGTTTTGAGTAGTAACAAATCTAATTTAACCCTAACAAGTCACAGTTTTTTCATCTTAATAGCTATTCTGCACAGCCCAGAAAACTCATTAATGGAAAGACTCTCAAGTCTAGTAGTTCATGTCTTTTATGGGAATGAACTAGCTTACCAAAGAGAACACATTTCATAAAAAGATAGCTTAAACAGACCCTCAACTACAATTGTCAGTACTCTACAGTTATTGACACAAGCAGTACCTTCATGCTGCTTCTTGTAGTATCCTGAAGAATCAAGTGTGCTTAACAATGACATACAGAGAAATTTAAACCAAAGACAAGCTGTAATGTTAAGTTTGGAGGTCACCGCAGGTACTCAAATTACTCAGGAGGCAGCAGCATATTCTTTTACTTATCATTCTGACAAGTGATACTAGCTAGACTGACATTCAGAAGGCATGAGCAACTAACATGTCATCATTTAAATTTAAAGTTAACTAAGGAAGCAGAAGCTCCTGTTTCTTTCCATCCTGAGATAAAAATAGTCTTTCACTAATGTGAACCTTGGCACAACTAACAGGAAAAGCTGGATAGTTAGGTCTAGCCTGTAAGGTCAAATTTACTTGGGTATGTCAAAAATAACAATTGAATATCTGAAGCCCTTTAGTTGTAGAATTCTTCTGGGAAAGGAAAATGAAAAAAATGAGTGGAGCAAGATGTGGAAGAAAGGAGGTGATCACCAGTAGAAACATGTTTTCTGGGGGTGACTAAGGAGAATCAATGTTTTAGAGGAAAGAGAGGGAGAGAAAGAGAGGGAGAGAAAGAGAGGGAGAGAGAGAGAGAGGGAGAGAGAGAGAGGGAGAGAGAGAGGGAGAGAGAGAGGGAGAGAGAGAGAGAAAGAGAGAGAGAAAGAGAGAGAGAGAGAGAAAGAGAGAGAGAGAGAGAGAGAAAGAGAGAAAGAGAGAGAAAGAGAGAGAAAGAGAGAGAAAGAGAGAGAAAGAGAAAGAGAGAGAAAGAAAGAGAGAGAAAGAAAGAGAGAGAAAGAGAGAGAAAATAACTTTTTCTCATCTTTGCTGAAGATGAAAAGCAGAAATATGATCTGAATATGCTAAGGAATTAGGAATGCTAAGGAATATATTTCATTATAATCTTCCGGATACTTGCCCATTTCTAAACCATATCCACTCCTAGACAGAAGCAAAACTTTAAAAGCAAATCAATGCTGGACACAGTATGCTTATGCTACTGAAGCAGCGCCAAGACAAGTAAGCTTGGCTAGAAGTGAGTTAAGTCTGTGGATATACAGCAAAATACATGAACACAAGAACTATATCCCGAATTCTGAACTGTCAGTGGCTGCAATAGCCACAGAATTTTGTAATGGATGAGGGCAAGTAAGCTAAATCCTATTCTTACAAAGCCTTACAATGAATAAATTACTATTTTCAGAAGTCAAAAGGACTTAAATATACAACAGAAGAGTCAACAATTCACCTTTCTTAATTTTGAACGCGAGTCAATGGACTACAGAGTTGGTATTGACTGTACTGGATGAAAGTGCTGAGTTTCAGAGCACAGCCTTCTCTTCTTAAAGTAGGTATCAAAAGCAGACATACTATTGAAGTGCCTACTTCACCGACCATGAAACTATGGTTCCAAGTGAAACCAAGTTCCAAACTATGAAACCAAGAAACTATGGATAAGTCATGTATGTATATATCATGTACTGAAAAACGGCTGCCTTTGTTAAAGTCCACAACTGAACTCTCACGAAGTCCTACCCTGTTGCTTCTGTACAATGAGTTTTAGTATGGAGTAAACTACTGTTTTCTACTCAACCCAAATGGAACAAAGACAGGCATGAACTTTTTAAAGACTTTTGATCCCATAAGTTTTCATTTTCGTATATTCCTGCATTCTGGCAAAAGGAAAAAAAAGGAAAAGTAATAAGAGAATAATAATTCTGACTGTTCCAGGATTTCAATGAAATCTTTTTTTTTTCTAGTTAGAAACTGAGACTCTACCTAAGGAAAGAAAGTTTATAATTAGAGCTTGTGACAGGAAAATTAAAGAGATCCTTGTAGCTGTAAAATGTGAGGTATCATAGGTCAGCCTACAGTAGCATAGTATGAAGAAGCTTCCTGGTAAGAGCTTTACATTCTATCATCTCGCAGTAACCAAGGTCTGGCTATTTTCATCCCAGCACTGATAATAATTCATTAAGTTAACAACCAAGTGAACAAAAAAAATGGTTCAGGTGCTGAATCCTTCCTTATAGATATGTATAATCCTCCACAAGTAGAAATGGCTTACTCACTGTGATAAAAGTATTGTATCTGATTGCTATTCCTTGGACGGAAGCACTACTATGATGAATACACATTATGGTTGTATTTGCTTTCAGCAGCTGGTTTAACTATTAAAATAAACAATACACAATAGAAACACTTTGACTGCAGAAGCCTCTTATGCGAGGACATGCTTTAACACAAGTAGTTTGAGTGCTCTCCTTACTTCTGCTTAAATTGAGAATGATGAAATACTTGTTAAGGAAAACTACCCTGTGCTATTATCACCACATATTCAGAAGGTACAGATCTCAAATCATGAGACTGATCGTGTCATACTGATTTGTTTTTTATAAGGGTAACTATGTGATAATTTTCTCAATACTAGGATTATGACAGACTAAAATTTCTGCTTCCTTTTTTCCCCCCGCAAAAAACTAGAAAATTACATTCAAGGCAGAATTGACTATCATGTAAGCAGTTTAATTCCATAAGGTGAGGCTTTAAAAACCTTCTCAACCCAAATATTGAGAGGTTTATAACAAGTCAAACAGTAGAAGTAAGATTCAAGTGTATTACATCACTCGTGGAGAGAGAGGCAAAAAAATGTGGTCCACAGTGTGTACCTTAAATCTGTCATTGGATAGCAAGAATATTCATAATGGAAAGAGGAGGTTTTTCATCCTCAGCAAAATCCATGAGATAACTCTCATATTTCATTTTCATTACTAGAAATAATTTAGGCAGTATATTTCTGTTCTGAATGTAAAGCTATTTCCTTATTTTCTAAATGATTGAGAAACTGAACAAAACCTAGTGAAAAACATAACCTAAAAAGCCTTAAAAAGAACCATCAGAAAAAGAAAGGTGTAAAAAGGAAAACATTTTCAAAAATTATCAGAGCAATATATGCTGTAGAATTTCATATCACAGCTCTGTCTTAAGTTATACTGGTGCCTACTTTGCTTTAAAGAATGCACTCAATATGCAAGGCTGCAGGCTTGTGTGTTCGGTTTTAATTGAAGGAAATTTCACTAATTACTTACTAATCCAGTGCAGTGATTTTTCATATGCTTTGCTCATACAGAATAAAATCTGTGCCTTTAAAATTTTAATAAATGGAACTTAGAATGAGGAGATTGGTGGATATAAACAGATTCTTTCACACTCATATCAGCAGTTCAAATCCACATTAGCTTTCTGGGGACCAAGAGAAACCATCTGTTTAGAAGCCTACATGAAATGAGTTGATGATCTTAAATATAACCCCTAACAGGCACATGTTCATCACCTGCTTGATTGACATACATGATGATAGATAGCAGGGAACAAAAAAATAAACTATTTTCACATTGACAGCTGAACCTGAAGTGCAAAAATGAAGTATATTGCTACGACAACCAGAAGTATTAATGCTGTTTATAGTGAAATTGCTCTAGAGATAATAGATAATTTCAGTTGTCATCAGCCATGTTATGTACTAAATTACGTAACAGATTTGGAATAAGGGACAGTCTGTTATTCTAAGTCTCTCTGTACTGTTTTTCACAAATGTTTTGTCAATTCATGTAACCAAAAATGTTTCTCTAGTTCAAAACAGTCAACTTCAAAATTTCACTACAGTGGCTGAAAGCTGGTTGAATTTTGACACAAGGTTTAAGTTAAAATAGGCTGACCCAAATGCAAAGCATTCGGTTTTCACAATATCTTTCTTGTAGTCCAAGTTTTTTGTCTCCCATTTACATTTTTCCCAATTCTATTTCCCTTTTTTATATGGTAATTTACTTTTTGAGCAAACCAGATTTTACTACTACCACAAAAGTAATTTAAAGTTTGTGCTTACATTTAATTTTTATTAAACCAAGCAGAGAAAATGACATGCAAATAGTACTGAAACTAATACAGAAGCCAGAGAAAAATGGCTAGCTGGAAAAAAATTTTTGGAATCCACTGGAATCCACACATATTCTTCCTTTTTCGCATTCTAACAGTGTAGAGTGCAGTGTAGAGTTTATGCACTCAAAAATGGTTTGCTACCACCACTGCCCCTTAATGAGAAGTCACACTATCATAGAGAATACTTTATAAATTTTTCCACATCATCTATCTTCGCACCAAGGAAAGAAACTGTCTTCAGCAGCAAAGAGGCACTGGAATAGTGACAAAGTCTAAGACATTCCACCTCACACCTTCACGTTTAGGCTGCCATAATCTGCAAATACATCCATTAAGTCTCTGGGCAATTTTTCGGCTGGACGGTTCAAACAAATAATTGCTGAAGGCAATGGGAGCTTTCTTGTACTTGCTCCTTTTTTAATACAAAAGGTAGATTTCAGTAATCATGTGTAACTTTTCTGCACTGCAGCAATCCTGTAGAAAAAACTGTAACTAAGCTTTGATTGATTATCTGTGGTGTAAAGTAACAATAAAATAATGAAGACATTGGCAAAAAAACACCCAAATTCTGCTATTTGGTATTTATTCGTGTCTAGATCATGACATTACAAATCCACACTAGCAGCAGAGTGTGGGCTGCCAAAATTGCCAGCAAGCCAGGATTGATCCATAATGATGTCTGATTTTTCTGCCCATGATTTTACAAAGTGCTGCAGCAACGCTGTGGCAGAAGTGAACACATCCTCCCTTTCATGATGCTACCTGTGATCTGGGAACCATCATGGAGGTCACTTCACTGTCTCCCTATACTTTCCTGAAAGACTTAATACAGCATTTGTCTGGAACATGCACTTCACCATGAAATTATTTCAGACAGGGATAGCATTTTTTGTTTCAAGTTTCTGTAGTGTTTGAACAAGTTGCCACTTGATCCTTTACGAGTGCTTTGCTTCCTATACAATTGTAATCAAATTTCATTAAGCAGTAACTGAACTAAAATTCAGCCCAACTGCTGAATTTCTGATGAAAGCAGAATGCTGGTTTTATGGCAGGCTCAGAACAAAAAGAAAGTACAGTATCATCATAAGAAACCTAATTCACTTTTACTTTAAATTTCAGTAAAGAACAAAGATCACAGAGAAATAATTTTCATTCAGAAGAAAACTTACCTGTTCACAGGTTAGAAAGAAAAGAATTCTGTATTCCTGTGACTTTGGAGGAATAAATGTGAAGCCTCCAGTCTGGAGCCTTGGTTGGAGCTCCAAAATGCAAATATTCTCCACTCAAAGGTGACCTACCTTTTTTTCAATGCTTATTGAAGAAAACTGTCAGCAGTGACTTCCTTCTACATTCACTCTGTTCATGACCATTTTGCTTTGCTTACAACGAAGACAAGATGTTTACTTCCTTTTTCTGATCATTCTTTAAAGTATCACCATTATTTTATTGGCAGACATGATTTAAAAATGCATTTTTTACCCTGCCATCAAATGAGTAATACCAAGAATAAGATGAAGTCCACTTTTATCCTTTGAGTAAGGCAGTCCCAGAATGGTAGAAGAGTCATAGCAAAAGCACTCTCTCCACGCCTGCTAAGAAATACAGTACCCTGCATGGAGGCTCTTTTCATCTCAGAGGGTCTTTATGATTACTTGACCATATCTACAGCAGGAATACTTTGCTGGAATAAGTGTTTTCTCTGCCAGTGACTCCTGACTGGCCTTGACAGGCAATCAAAGTCTCCCAACAGGTGATGTGTTATTTAGTTATCAACACACCAAAGCGCAAACTTCAAAAACTAGCTTGCTGCGCATGACTTCAACCTTTTAGTAGTGGGGGTTCGAAGTAAATAAAGGAGCATCATGTTTAATGAGAGCTGAGCATCACACTCACCTGTTCCTCACTTCAAAAGGAAAGCACAAGGACAAACAGAGAAAGATCTCCGCTCCAAACGGATTTTACAGTGTGAAAGATACACACAGAGCACTCTCAATATCAGTTACAGAAGACTGCTGACGTACTGCGGGTAACAGCAATTTACTAGAAAGCACCTTCTCCACCATATGTAGTATTTTGTTCAAATCTAACAGCAGAAAGTGATGAACAGTCCAACTTTTGCCCTTGAACAAGGAGCAAAAGAGAAGCAGCCTTATGTGGCTTTCACAGACTCGGTTCTCTTCAGAATTGTAGTTGTGGTATAGCACAATTTCATCTGAACTTCCTGAAAAAATACAGGGCAGACCAACTTTTGGACTTGAACTAACAATCTTCTTTTAACTACCAAAAGTTGCAGCCTTAAATCTTCCCCTACCTCTTATTGTGGAACAGAATATAATTTACATAAGTAATAAGGGTGAATGTCATCACATGCTTAAAATGGCCATGGATTCTTTCAGACAATTTTCTGCCAACTTTGTATTTGCTTCATGTTAAATGCTAGATTGTTTTCTTCCATCAGAAATGTTTCAAACTACTTTAGTCACTATCTTACTGTTTAATTACAGTTTATTTTAAGTGGTATTTTATGGTACACAATACATGAGAAAATACAAGTAAAAGAAAATTTAAATCAAAGCAATTTCCTATAGTTCAACTCAACTGAAGAGTGTCTCATTCTTTAATATGAGTCCCCCAAATCCTTTATTCGTGACTATCTAGTGTTTCTATAGTAACTTTATGGACAGTTCCATTAGTATTTGATTTTTAAGTCTGGAAAACAAAAATCATTTTTAATTCGAACGGGATGCCTGAGCAATATGGCTATAAATATATGTGCTGAAATATTATATCAGTTCATCAAAACCAGGCTTAACCTAAGCAAAGTTGCTAAATTAATGATTTGGGTAAGATGCTGCAATTTAGCGCTTATACATGTTTCAGGATTTAAATAGCTTTAAATGATTAATTGATAGAGGATTTTATGAGTCAACTTGCTCTTAGTCTCTTTACAAATCCACCTACTGTCCATACAGTAAAATTTCAATATTCTGTGGGGCTATTTTCTCTTTAGGCTTTTAGTTTTTTCCCCGAGAAACTTCTAAGCCTAATCCTCACACAAGAAGTACATGGTACAGTAAGAAGTATTTCCAAATTAAAAAGGTTAAGCGCTAGAAAATCTGACTGCCTTTAATCCTTTCTCTTGCCACCTCTTCTTACGGTTGTTTATCCTGGTTCCCCTTTTTAGTCCATTACTGGATGCAGCACTGACTGTGAGGCAGGTAACAAACTAGATTTACTTCCAGAACAAGTGGATTCTGAAACCACTTAGTCCAGAACAACTTCCGGTAACAGAGGTATTTCCTTGGCACCAGTAGACACCCAACACAATTCCAAAACTCATGAAGAGGATTAGGAACTCAAAAATATGAGTGATGGAATCATCTGTTAATCACTAGAGAAGACAAATGCAAAAGTTAATTCCTCTTTAATGTGTTTCTACACTTCTGGTTTACGTCTGTAAGATATTTCATAAAGGGTATTCTAGAATCATAGCAAATTTGATGAATGAAATTAGTTTAGAAAAAAATGAGTAATTCCAAACCTTTTGTTCAGACACAAATATTACTTACTATATTAATTATAACATCTATATTCAAAAAAAATTAAGTATTGGGTGAGTGATTAATTAAGATTTCCATGGATGTACAAGGGCAAGACTACAAATATTTTCCAGATTTGAAAATCACACATTTACTCTTTTTTTCCTAGAGCATTAAAAAAATCATTACCTCCGTAGATTTTCTTTAAGTCTCAAAATAGCACATTTGCAATGATGTTAAGGGTTTTTGGCAAACTTTCAATTTTCAGTTAATGCACAAGGATTTGGATGGGAGGCAATATTTGAAAGAGGTTGCAGAAAATTTTCCATTACATGTCTGTTGGGGTCCCTCCCCTGCAGTGTAGCCCTGGGAGAGGGGCCCTGAGGGCACAGACACGGGCTTCCCTGCCCCTGCTCAGCCTCGTTCCCATTGGTTGGTTTGTGTTCCCTGCGCGGGCAGAAGGACCCTTGGTCCCGTGACTGGAACAGTTCCTCGGCAGAGCCCCGGCCATGCGGCTGGAGAAATAAACATCTCTCTGAAACATCTAGCAAGAATCTGTCTGTCCATATATATTTCCTTTCCACGGGACTCCTGGTTTGATATATGCGTGTTGCAGGATCCCCACTGCAACAAATGGTGGAGAATTGAGAGCAGAACGATCCCCGATCCCTAAGCGACTGATTTGTGTGAGTAAACCCTGGAAACTTTGGATTCCTCTTCTTGGTTTTGCTTTGCTATTCCATATCTGAACTATGGAGGAACCGTGGGAAGACTCTTGGCTCTCAGAGCCGCATATGGACATTTATCTTAAACTTAAAATGATTCTTGAACAACGATTTGTAAATTTTAGCTTGATTCAAGCTCAAAAAGAACTGAAACACTTCCTGGCATGGTTGTTTAAGAACTTTTTCTATGTTTCTTGGGATTTAATTCTTACCAAGGGCTTTTGGAAAACCGTTTGGACACAGTTAATACTGGAGTCAAAATATATGCCGATGGAAGAATATTTTCGTGAATATTATTTAGTTACCGAGACTGTTGAGCAATGTCAGCTGTGTCCTGGCGAAGGGAATCCTGGCGCAGGGACCGTGCGGCCCAGGCCACGTGCACCGAGCGCTCTGCGAGCAGCAGCGAGGCAGTTCCCGCGCGCGGGCGGAGCCACGCGAGCCGCAGTGTCGGTGGCGGAGCGAGGAGCGGCGGGAGCGGCGGGACCCGGCGGTGCCCGCCCGGTCCTGTGCAGTGCGTGGTGGAGCGAGCCCCGGGAACGCGCGACCGAGAGGGGCGGCACGCGGGCGGCGGCTGGCGGCGGTGGTGGTGGAGCGGAGCCGCGCCCAGCCGAGACGCGCGCTGGAGCGGGGCGCGGGGGGGTCGTCGCTCGGGGGCCCGGCCGAGACGTGGGTGCAGCGCCCGGCAGCGGCAGCGAAGCTGCGACCAGAGGAGGCGACGCACGGAGAACTGAGCGGCGCGGCCCGGCCCGCGCGGCCCCGAACGCGACCCCGGGAAGAGCGCGCGGGCACCAGCAGCCCCGACAATTCCAACACGGGAGCGATCGAAAGAGACAGCAAAGACGCAGCGAGACAGAAAACAGCAGCCACTCGGAAAAAGGAAAAGATCATAGCAACTAAGACCTTAGGGATAGTAAAATGGTATAATGTTAAGCAAAATTATGGTTTTATAACAAGATGTGACAACCAGCAAGACATATTCGTGCATAGAACTGCTATTAAAAAGAATAACCCTGAAAAATGGATCCCAAGCTTGGGAGATGGAGAAGTGGTGGAATTTAATATTGTACTAGGGAGAAAAGGGTTACAAGCATCGCAGGTCACTGGGCCTGATGGTGTTCCTGTAAAAGGCAGTATATATGCAAAAAATCGTAGTCATGTTAGACAATATCTCCCTTGTAAACCCCCCCTACAGTCTCCCTTTCCTAATCCCACCTTTCCCTTTTACCCTATGTCCTGTTACCCCCAGTATATTCCCAATCCGTTTTTTCATCCATGGTTTCCCTCACAAAACCATGCTTTTGCCAATTGTTTCCCCAAAAATCCCTTTCCAATGCCGAGTGGGGGATGAAAAGGGGGAGGGAAGAAGTTAAACCCTCTCCTGCCTCAGTTTCCCCACAAAGCATGCTCAGAGAGTTCTGTCTCCCTTCTGTCAGCCCTAAGATGTTCCACAGAATCTGTTTGGACATTTAAAGACTCAGGAGGGTGGCTTGTTTTGTTTTGAAACTGTTCTTGTTATGTTTATCCAGTAGTTTTCATTCTCCTTTTATTAAAATAAAACGGGTGAGGTGTTGGGGTCCCTCCCCTGCTGTGTAGCCCTGGCAGAGGGGCCCTGAGGGCACAGACACGGGGCTTCCCTGTCCCTGCTCAGCCTCGTTCCCATTGGTTGGTTTGTGTTCCCTGCGCGGGCAGAAGGACCCTTGGTCCCGTGACTGGAGCAGTTCCTCGGCAGAGCTCCGGCCATGCGGCTGGAGAAATAAACATCTCTGAAACAGCTATCAAGAATCTGTCTGTCCATATATATTTCCTTTCCACGGGACTCCTGGTTTGATATATGCGTGTTGCAGTATCCCCACTGCAACACATGTCATCTAAGGTGAACTGTTTTCATGAAATTAAAGAAAAAATGTTTATACTGTTAAAGCAAGCAATTTTCAATACTCTGGTCGTATCTGATAGCCTGAAATAAATGGCTTTTGCTGAAGACTGTGCTTTGTGCTGGACTGAATGCTTATCCTCATTTAATTTATTGCTGTCTGGATATCAAACAAGTGCTAAACATAAGCAGACCACTGCTAAGTAGTGCACTTACACTGACAGTGGCTTCTGGTTTGTGCTTCATGCAGTTACTTCCACATTTATTCAGGGAAGCTTGAAAGGACAAAAAAATCAATACTAATATAGTAGACCAATTCAAATTTGTTCTCCAGAATATCTTGTTTAGTGTGCTGCTCACACACTCTGAAATTTTATCAGGAAAGTCGTCAGTTCTGAGCTCATGAAATGTCTTATTTTTCTTAAATCGGATCCATCTATGGAAAATGCATATTAGCTTAGGAAAGAACAGAAGAACTTAACAGAATTACAAAATCTTTAAGAAGCCACCACTGACAAGGTATAGTTCCCCACCTGGATGATAACAAATATGCTACATCCATGGCATCAACTGAGGACTGTTACCACCACTTAGCCCATGTAAAAGAATTGCTATTTATCATAGAACAATGTTCAGTGTACACTGACAGTCAAGCTCCTTTAAACCCTCAGAAGTAATATATGACACATCACAGCATTTTCTGAACATCTCACTAAGAATGCCTGACCCTGAAGTAATTAGGAAAAAAAGGAAATGAAAATCCTATCTTAAAGACACAGCCATAATGGTTTGAAGGCAGGCAGATTAAAGGAGAAATGAAGTAGGGAGAAAAATTTAAAATTAATAAAATAATGCCATACTTTCTTGAAAATACAGTTTCATAGGAATTATGGACACAGTGGCAACTTATAAAAACTGTGTCAATTCTCATGTGTAAGTGGACACTTCCAAAAACAGTAACAGAATATGTCCAGTGGAAACTTATTTTTTATTTTCAAGGTCCAAATAAAATAAGTACCATTTTGAAGCTTGAATTTAATGTGAGCCAGTCAGTTTTAGAAGTCAGAAAGTTTAAATTATGAAAATAAAACATGTATCCCCTGGAAAGGAAGAGTAACTTTGTTTAAGAGGATATATTTAGAAAGCCTGATTTTCTGTTAAAATAAGAGTTGAAAACAGCCGTATTCCTTAAAATAAAGATCACCTGGAAACCCTGGTATCTTCTGGAATGGATAATGCATTTCCTCTTCTTTAGACACACACTGTATATAAAACTTGAGTAGTGGCAGGGTTTGTATGTGCTCTCTTTGAACAATATTGAACCACAGTAAGCTCAAACTAGAGAATAATTATTTCTATTTCAATACTTACCAGGATATAAAATGCTTTCAAAAGTAAACTAAGTTTGTGCCTGAAATATTTTTAACTAATGCTAGGACTAATGTTACAATATTGTTATAACTGGAAAAGATTGCAGGTTTCTTCTCTTGCTTCTAATCCAGTTGGTTTATTTGGTACATTTGACAACAGCTCATGAAGAGTTTGTCTGCCATATACTTTCCCCCTCTCCCCTAGTCTTCTCTCCTCTCTCCCTCTTTTACACTTCAAGGGAAGATAAGGAACACTGAAACAACAAATTATTTTGACTAAATTAAGAAGAAAACTCAAGCAGCAGTGGTGTTCTTGAAACTACTTGAAAATAGACATCATTAAATTTGCAACATATTACACAGTAATGGCACACTTACGATTACCAACTTGTAATTCAGTTGAGCTAACAGGTGACAAGGTGATTAATCCGAAATAGTCTGAAAAGATGTCCTCACTAAACTTAATTTCTAGCTTGTAAAAAAATTGATTACGATATATCCTTCCTTGGAATTTGATTTGGGAAGAATTAACACAAAATAGTTTAGGTTATTATCTGATATAGAAGTTTTTAAAGAGGTTTTTATAAAGAGGTTTTTATAAAGAGGTTTTTCTTACCAAGTTAACAACATAATGCAGAGGATTTAATAAAACTGTAATTTCATAAGCCAGGGCTAAAAAAACCCCATGTTTGCT
This sequence comes from Corvus hawaiiensis, assembly GCF_020740725.1. Lineage (NCBI taxonomy): Eukaryota > Metazoa > Chordata > Aves > Passeriformes > Corvidae > Corvus > Corvus hawaiiensis. The sequence goes on from NC_063216.1 coordinate 40,732,765, forward strand.
AAGAGCAAGCAGGAGGTATGGTGAACAAAATCTTACTGAAAAGACAAGTCTAGGGCAAAGCAGCAGCAAGGCTTTGACCACTTTGTCCTTCTCTGTAGGGAGTTATCCCCCACAAGACTAGACAGAGATATCATTTCCACCCCCAAGTTGTTACACAGTCATTACTGGGATAGTTCCTGCAGGCAGCAATCAATGAAACACAAACATTTCAGTATGGATTGGCAGGTGTTTTTTGTCTCCATCTAAAGTGAACACAAAAATAAAACCTGCATGCAGAAAAGATGCCACTATTAGTCCAGGCTAATTGAAATTCAGCTACAATAGAAATACATGGTGATTCTGTCTTATATACCAGATGTTTGTTCTCAGTGCTGACATCTAGTCTTTACATCATTCATTGGTTTAGGAGACTTGTGCAGTAAGTAAAATATGAGAAGCAAACATTTATTTCATTTTAAATTTGCATATCTAAAGCATCTAAGTTGCTAATCCCCTGAAATCCTGTTTTTTTGAATTCCAAAAGGAATATTCAAAAGAAGAATCCTGACAAGGAAGGAAAGCAATAAAAATATTAAAAAATGCTGTTAAAGCATCAACTTGTTCAAAAATAATGCTGCTTAGCTACACTGTGGCATTTCCTCATGATTTCTGTGTACAACATGTTACGTAACAGAGCTGGATTTGCATTGAGGGCAGGAACAGCAAATGCTGTTTATATTTCCTCATAATTATACCTAACAGAAAGAGTTCAGTGCTTCATCAAAAACCCAAAAACCCCCATAAAAAACAAACCAATTGAAAAACTTAGAGGTCTGAAAGCTTTCATCCAACAAATAATTGAAAAAAAAAAAAAAAAAAATTCCACACTTGTATAATTTAACAGCTGCGAAATCACTAGTTTTAGGCCTTTTTTACTACTTCAGAAAACATATTTGTGACTGCTGTATATCATAGTTAGATGCATTGAGACTTATTTAACTCAAGAATACTATTTTGTGAATGATTTTTTCCAAGTGGCTTATTGATATAAAATGAAAAAATTAAGTAGGGTAGGTGGAGGAATATTTTACAAATTCATGCAAATCACCATGATAGATTACAAACACATGCATGTATGTGTGTATATAAAAACAAAATATAAAAACTACTTAACAGAGAGTCTGCTGCATGCGGCAAGTTATGGCCTTGGGAAAGAACCCCGTCAAATGCCATTTGATTATGCTCAGCCAGGCACATATAAAGGCACATTGCACCAATAATATTTGACAACACTGGCTGTGCTTTTTCTGCTTCAGTGGCTAGCTTGTTCAAATTCTGGGCAAAGCAACACACAAATAGTTTATAAGCAGCTACACTTTCAGCATCATCCTTTCAAAGCAATGACTACACTGGTTTCCTAACAAACATACTTCACATTTCAGGTTTGAAATGATAAAATAGCAAGAAGGGGGAGAAGAGAAATTTATTAGCTCCAAGTCACCAAAAAGATATCATTTGAAAACAAAATTACCAGCAGTTAGCTTGAAATTCAACTTTAATGCCCAGTGAGCCCTTCTTTTTCTTTGATGGTGCTTCCAATGCATTTTTTTGTTGCCCCAGCAACTACTGAGCACAGTTCCCTTATCTGGACAGCAAGTTGAATTAAATTGTCTTACACTGGACAATCAAAACTAGATACATCTCAAAGCACTGAGTTTGGTAGCTGTATTTTCCCAGCTATTTATAGGAATAAGTATACATTATTAGAACGATGTATGTGAAGTCAAGAAGGGCCAGGCATCTTCCACAACTTCAATAGCCACAAATCTATCCAGCTTAACGGATCTATCCAACATAACCATGACCAGAAGCCGTCCAAAAGAATTACCTTTAGATTTTTGCTGACTACCTTGGTCAATGACGGAGACCAAAGGCCTACAGTACTTGTGAAGACAGACCTCTGCTAAAATTCATCCATCTACAGTGATGCACAGACTGACTAGATGTTTCCTCCACAGTTGTTTAAGCTCATGGCAGGGTAAGATTATTTCTTTTGTGCAGCTTCCCCTATTGAAATGGCATAGAAGGCTGTGTGGGAGAAGTCAGTCCAAGCGTGAGAGAAGGAGAGGGATGAGACCATAAAGTGTGCCCAGAAACTGAAATCGTGTATTATTTCTAGGGGAAGAAGGAAAAGGCATCTGACCTGTGCCCGAGTGATTTTGTTCTCCATCTTGTCCAAAATTATCCTTTCTCTACCTTAAAACTGTGTCCTGACTGACAGCCCAGCCTCATCTGTCTGCTGGCTGGGGACTGTCCATACTTTGAGACACTCATTATAAGGATGCTCTCATACAGTTCTCCCTCCCAGCTTCATTATCACATATGGCACACACGACGTAGAGTTTAAAAGAAAATATGAGGTGAAAGTGAAAGCACTGCACTGATTAACTGTTTGGATCATTTTGGAGCTGTTCATTTTCCTTGGTTTCAGAGCCCATAATCAATGATAACCTAAGATCACCACAGCAAATTGCTAAATCGGAGTTGTAGGTTTTCATTTGTTACGATTCTTTTGACAAGTCAAACAGCTCACAACATTTCATTTCTTTTTCCCCAGGAATCTGAGTACAGAAGAGAGCAGGAGTGCCCAATAAACGGAGCAAAATGTTGCCAGCTTTGTTCAAAGTCTGATATTAAGTCTCTTAACTTCTAACGTCGCACTGCTCTGTAATACATGGATCAGCAGTTTTTTCACTTCTCACCATCCTACATCCAGCCTTTGCACTGCTAGAAGGATTTAAGTCAGTACATAGCAAAAATAATTTTTGCTAAATCAATCCCAAGCTAATTTCTGTTTACATTTACCCACATAACTCCTTTGACATTATACTGCCCAAGTCTTCAATGCAGTTACCACTGCAGGATAACATATTGCAAGTAACCTTCTAACCAATACTGTGGGTTTACGTTTAAAAATTAACGAAGGAAAATGCCTTGGTATTGCCACAGATTCATAATTTACAATTTTTATACAAACAGACACCATAATAGGATTTTCTTGAGACACCAAATAATTAACTATATATTTTACTTAACTTGTATCTTCAAATATGGAAAGGAGAAAAAAGTCATAGACACGGACCCAAACACACTTCAATAGAACACATATTTTTAACCAAATGTGGAGTGCGGGGTGGGGTGGGGAAGGGTTTGGGGATGGGCAGGGGGCAAAGAGAGAGAAAGCCTTCTACAACATTATTCTACAGAATGGTGAATTTTCAAAAGGAGGTTTAGAGACCAAAGAGGAAAAAAACAACTTTTTTCTTAGAGAAAGATGTTAGACATGGTATCTAACCTTAAAAAAATGGTTTTTTCTAACTTCAGCCTTATTTAAATCAGCCAGTGTGTTAAACTACTCTTCACTTGTTCTCTTCATTTCCTTCAATACTCCCATGATGTTCAGTGAATGGAACTGTCTCTTGAGCCGGACGTGAAGTCCAGCTGGGCTGGAAGTGTTAAATATTAGCTTGGTTGGTACTTCTTTTTCCCAGTTCTGGACTAAACCATATTGGCAGAGCTCTGTGAGCAAGCCTGCATATCACCCAAGTAAAGTGTTCCAACTCTAGCTAGTAACACTAAGCGATCATTTCCAGCTCATTAAATTCACTCCTCTCTTTTACAATTAAAAAATTATAAGCGTAAAAATAGGAACATTTGAGTAGATCATCTACCAGTATATTGAATACATTTTTGCATTAATTTGCAATTCTATGTTTGACCTTGATATTTTCCAAGGTTCTGACAATCAAAAAAGCAAAACAGCTTGCTGTAAACACATACTAACTAGATTTGTTGAGAAAGGAAGATAGCACAATATTAAGTGAGTTTATTAAAAAAGGCTTAAGTTTTTCAATGGAAGCAAACAGTGACTTATTGACAGTCTAAAAAATACTTCATTATCCTTTCATGGCAGTCAAACCTCAACACAATCCTCTATTAGACCCTATAATTGAATTTTTTTCTTACTTTGTCCTCCAGCTGAATAAGTATGATTTATATACCAATTTTAAGAAGTAAATTCAGCAGTTTACTGTAATAGATATCTATCTTCAATCTACAGCTTATGAATTTTGTCATATAGAGCAATATACATGAAACAATTTTAAGCACTATTTGATAGGCAAAAACCTCAGAACTATTCTTGTGAGCTGTCAGTAGTTCTGATTATTTTCTTAGTCTGTTTACTGTGCAAAAACTGATGACCATTGAGATTCACACACTGGGTATCTTCTTCAAACTGATTAAAAATATAATGCTAGAGGAAAAGGAAATATTGAGGAAAAAAGGAAATCTCATTAATCTTTCAAGAAGTTTTACTCCTCCCCCTGTTTCCAGTCTGGCAGAAGGTTCAGCCTGGCTCCAGAAACGTGTTGATTCTGTGAAGTGTCTAAATCCATCTAATCAACACGCCTTTAGAAAAAAAGTCCTTGGTTTGTCTATTTGCAGTACAGACAAAGTATCAGCAGCTATCAACCAGATTTCCATCTGCAATCAACTTGTTCCAGTAAAGAACTGAAAAACCACAGATTTATACTGTGGAGCAGGAAGAAACATAGGAATAGTGCTACGCACAGAAATTCAGAATAAAAGAAGCACCTTTTCTTATGAAGCCTTAGAGGCAACCAGACAGCATGAAAAAGCATGAAAGACAGACTTGACTGGCTTTCAATCACACAGGAAGGAATAGATTAAGATATGAATCATCTATGGGGACGGCTGGTCAGCATGTATAGGTCTGTATGCCCTGGGACCAACACTGAGCATGGAGACTTGGATAGATAGGAATAAGGGATGGAAACTAGAGGCCAGCCCAACAGCCAAAGGATGAACGTGAGCCAGAAGAGGGAGTGAAGAGACAGAGGGCAGGAAGTGACTTGGGACAGAAGCATGAAGGAGCAGACAGATACAGTATAGAAAAGAGTACACAAGCATGTGGCAAGCTAGCATGAAGAATTCAGAGAAGACTCTGTGCGTCAAGACACAAACCATTATAGGTGGAAGAAATCCAGAGAAAAGCAGTTGTGGAAAGAGAAGCAAAGAGCAGTGCTATAGAGAAGCGCTCCCGCACCAGTACCTGGCTTTGAACTTTTCTCAGCACTTTTCTGCTCTCCATAAATAACTATGAAATATGCTAACAGTGTGTCTTGCCTCCTTTCAGTTTTAAGACCCTCCAAGGGAGGCTCTTAAAGCATTATATGCTACAAAAAAGTAACATTCTGAAATAATCAGGATGTTAAAGGTCTTGTGCTAATTGGACACACAAAATGAATGGACATGTCTTGTGCATTATGTGCCTTATTGACCCCTTTGTAAAACAGAAGTAAAACCTTTTCCTGTTTTCACACGGGTGCTGCAAGTTTCTTAGTATCCAAGTACCCTCACTAGATAATAATGTTGTGTCACAGAAAAGCCCACATAAAAACAGTAATAAACCCATCTCAGAGAAAGATGTGATTAGAACATGTGAATATCCCACTAAATAATGAAGAGGAAACAAAAGTATGAGTACCTGCTGCTTCCCTGAGCATTCTGCATTTAGCTTTTATTCTGGAACCTTCTGCCTCAGTTATTTTATGACATGATCATGCAAGTAAAATTGCAGATTCTGAGGCCAATGGAAAGGCTTATTTATTACTAGCAATTTATATTTTCCAATGTTTGATTTAAAACCTGTAGTTTTCAGTCTGCCAATGTGTGGGGCTATCTACAATGCATTTAAAATTATACTACTGTTGTGGTTTAGGAATGATATTCTCCAATTTAGTAGTCCTGAAAAAACCACGCTGCCACTCACTCCCCCTTTCCCCTCCAACTGGAAGCACAAAAGGCATAGAACACAGACTGAGACAACAACAATTTACTGGAAACAGCAATGAGATAAACAAACTAGTAACAGCAGCAATATTAATAATAAAAGGTATAACACAAGGAAACTATTTACACAGAAAGCCCTCCATAATACGACCAGCTCTTCCCCACCACATTTTCTCCCACTGGAAAGAACACCCTTCTCCTCAGAAGCAAGAGCCCCTTACTCCCACCCCGGAAATGAGGTAAGGTGCTACAGAAAAACCTCCAAGTTGCACCCCTTCAGTCACACTCCCTCCCAGGTACTACCAAAAATTTAACTCTGATGTGGACAACTATATTATGATGAGATTTAATTAATTGTATGAAAATTACATGAAAACTTTTTCGGACCCTTTTTCATGTTAAATTATTTGCATTCCAGATTCTGATTTGTGGCGATTAAACATGCAGAACTACTTATTTCAGTATTGTCACCATTGCCTAACTGTAGCTTATTAATTTAGAGTTTTAACATCAAAACTAGAGGAAGTTTTCATTCTCATGGACAGAAACTTGCATGTATCAATATACACAGATCTAAAAATACAGATATATAATTTAATATACATATACATATTTTCACAGAAGAAAAATAAATGTGCAGTAACTCCTCTGTCTCTCCTTCCTGCCCCAACACTTCAGCCATAATTTTATATAAGCATATCTCAATGGGAGAAGGACTATATATGTGGTTGACAACTACAATCAACAATCCAAATTTAATCTTTTTCCAAGTGTAGGTATATGAAAACTTTTTTTTGTTTTTTTGCGCAGGACTGAAAATGTGTTTTGTTTCCTATGTTAAAAGCACAGTTGTCCTTGCATTACTTGTTGGATACAAAATGAATAATGAAACAGTATAATATGATGAAACTGTAAAACTTCGAACCATCTGTAGACCATTACTTAATAATGCAATCTACTACGACATGATAGGCCCAGAGTCTAATGTAATTGCAAAATTCTGTATTGATATTTAAAAATCCACCAACACTAATTTTGAAAAAAAATTAGTTTCTTGTCTGTACGGGTGACCTTTTCATGCTCATTATATATTCACTAACCTTCCATTCTACTTTGCTGCTACTCATACATGAAGAACAACACTAATTCATGATGAAATAAGTTATGACAGCACAGATTTCACTTGCACTATTTTTAGACAATACTGAACTCATGTCTTCAGATTATTTTGGAGACTGCTCCATGTGTTTTCTCACCTGAAGTAGTCATTGCATCAGATTATTATTTCATTTATTCGGACACATGGATAATAAGCTGAAGGCTAGGTTTTCCAATCCACTAAAAATGTATTTATTTGTAGGCCATTAGCTCACTGTAAACATTTAATTTGTCCACGTATAATTTCAATCTAAACAGCTCCATAACAAATCACAGGCACTGAATCAAAGAACACTGTGTTTCTTCAGGAATCTTTTGAACCTGAAATGGTTCTAGCCTGCAAACTTGAAAAATAGAGTTGCCACCTTCCTTGGGCCTTCCTGATACATGCAAAATAGGAATTACGTTCCATTGAAAAACCTAGGGGGAACCAACCACAGTGAAATACTCTTGTTTCCAAGGTAAAAACAGCAACAAATTACATACAGAATGAACATCAAGCATTTACAATGGGCCAACTGGTTAGCTGAACAAAGTCTGTACTTTAAACATGCAGTAGCTTTTACAAGGGAACTGAGGTGACAAGCTCATTTTCATTTTAGCCTCAGTTTGAAACAAGTTGTCAATCAACACACGGAGGGTTCTGGAGGATGGTTCTGTTGTCTACTGTAGTGTAATTTTCATATACCCAAACTGGGTTTGGCAGTTTTAGCCTTCCATATCCCAGTATTTTTCTGACTGAGCTCTGTGCAATTCTGCAAGTTAATTTTTACACTCAGGAAAAATTAAGCTCGTAAGATCTTTAGGGGCAAAATGGGTAATTGCTGTCTCATGTTGTAGCTGAAATGTGACTGGAGAGGTGAAGTGGCAATAAGAAATTGGAACCAAGATAGGATAGAAGAAGAAAACACTGAGCATAGAAGTAAGATAGAACTCCAAAAGAGGAAAAATTGGTAAGCCCATTAAGTAAACACTTAAAAGGGAATAGATTCCTCAGTGAAAATTTAGTGTGAAGAGGAGTAGACTGATGTCTATAGAAAAATAAAGACAGAATAGGGAAAGTGAATATTTTTTTAGGAAAGTACCTTATTCAGCTTTTTGAATTTAAGACTTAGTAAGGAACTAGCTACTTCTAGTAACAAAATCACATGACAAATGATGACTTTTGGTGAAGAAAGTATGGCATATCCCCCTCACATTCATGCTACGTAGCTGTGTGGTCACTCCTATTATTCCCTACTTGAAGAATTGACAGGGTAACAATGCCTATAATCCCCTTTCGAGTTCATTAATATGACTAACATCCAGATAAGCTTTACATCTGTTTCTCCAGTGTTTCAGACTGGAAGCTTTCCAGACTGATAAAGGATAAAAGATCTATCTATTGGTGATAAAGAAGTTTAATTTTGCTTGCATAGAAAATCCAGATACATTTTTCTTATACAGCCCAGATGTTATGATCTCATAAAGCAGCAGCTCTGAAAAGCCATTAGAGAAGCATCATTCTGAGAATCTGTTTGTGCACACTTAGCCAGAGAACTCCTCCACTGGAGATGGAAAAAGCATGTATTTGTGAAATTATACTGATCTTGAAAAACTGGCCTAAAACAAGAGATTTGAAAATTAAGTATGGAAAATTTAACATTAAAATACCTCCTTGAAAGTTTTAAAATGAGAAAATTCCTGGATTTTGCCTTAAAAGCTGGTTTTAATTTTATATATTATACACTTCAATTTATACTTTTTGTATATGAATTCAGGTGAAAACATAACACGACAAACTGTTTTGTTATTCCAATTGCATGCAATACTAACTTAAGTAAATTGTATTTATGAATCACAATGATTTTTATTTGTACATAGAGAGTTCTGTGGGAGAACAAGAGAAAATGATGAATTGAAACTTGGAGGTTCAAACTGAACATGAAAAAAAACATTTCCACAACAGGATAATTAAGCAGTTTGCCCAAAGGGGTTGCAGAAACTCCATCCTTGGAGGCTTTCAAGACTTGCCTGGAGAAAGTGCCAAGCAATCTGGTCTAAACTCAAATGTTGATCCTGCTTTGAGCAGGAAGCCAGGCTGGAAGACCTCTCAAGGTTCCTTCCAAAATGAATGATTATGTGATTCTAAGGCTTTGGAGGCAATCAAAATGTTTCTCTTGCTTCCTCTGCCCTACACCTGCTGATACGATACCAGCCTCCCTTCTCAGTGTGCAAAATGAGGAGCAAGTATTGTGATCAAGTAGTGTTTTCCCCTCCTCATTGTTTTATGGTTTATCATCATCCTGAAAACATCATCACAACTCATGGTAATGAGAAACTATGATGCTAAGACTTCAGATCAAAAGATAAAATAATCAAAGTGCTATGCAATCAATTACTGTATTCCAGATCTCTGTGTTAAGCTGAAAGAGAAAAGAGCAGTTAATCTAATTAGAAATTTGAGTGCTTATCATACTTTAGAAATACAACCACATGAAAAAGTTAAATAGAATATGTTATCACATATTAATTACAAAAATTGTGATTTATTGTTCCAACAGCAAAAAACTTTGTCAAAAAATGACAAGAAAGACAAAACAGAAAACCAGTGTAGCTGATGCGGGACGACATCTCGTTATGCCTATTTCTGACAAATCGTAAAAATAATGCTGCAAACATGGAAAGATTTCACACATATCTAAACAGCAAGAATCATCTGAAAATTCTTCATACACAAGTGTCAAAATCTTCTCACTACGGAAGTTCAGAATTGTGATCAGTGCAAGTTCTAAGCTATCTCCTGTGCTTTCCTAATTCTGCAATGACACGAACTGTGCAGTTCCAAGACAGGTAATGTAGGGAGCCTACACAGGCAGAACTGGAAGCATGCTTTTTGATTTAGAAAAACCTGGGTAGTTCGGCCTAATCTGTTTATTTCTTGCATAATGCTAATGTGGTATTAAAAATATAATATTCATATTACTACTATAATTAATAAGATAAAATTTTATTTGTTATGAATGAGGTGTAAAAGAACAGTGGTGTCTTATGACCAAGCTTCACAGAAAGATGCATTTTCGTCATTGTGGTTTCCCTGACTGGAATGGTTTTAACAAAATTAGGTACACAATAAAAAAAAAAGCCCTAAGAGAAAAGACCAGAACTCTTACATGTCGAATAAATTCTGTTTTAGAAAAGAGTAACTTGTCTTTAAAGACTTTCATAGCCTACTGTAAAAAGCTGTGGAGGTATTAACAAACTATGATAGTGACCTGAGAAGATTAGTCAAGCGAGACAGAATTGCCTAACCTGGAAACCGAAACTTAGTGAAGCCAATACAAATGCAGTGTGTAGAGGTGCAACATATGTAAGCTAAGATGAATTTCAAAGATCAAGGCTAACAATTTACTTCTTATATAGCTAATTGTAACTAACTGCTGGACACTTATCTGCCTGGAAGTAAGATTGCAAAAAGAGTTTTGTGTTTTTAAAACTGCATAATTATTTGCAAGTAACCATGGGAACCAGCATTAACCAAAATGTCTTTTTTAGTGCAGCTTTCCATTACACATATAAACTTCACCACTTCCCCCCCAAAGCCTTTCTTTGTTCCTCAAGCTTTGACATAAAATATTAATTTAGGTCTTAAGAGTGAATTTAACTTTTACTGTGGGATGGAAAATAACAGTGCAGACAATAAGAATTGCTCATTTTCACAGCAGCCTGTTATCCCCACTGAAACTGGGATAATCACATACAATTCAGAATACAACTGATTTACATAGTGACTTTTGATATAGGGCTGTTACATATTATTCCCACTTCTATTAAAGACCATCATTCACTCCCTCTTATGTACTGCAATTTCAAGAGATTCTGAACATGCCCTACAAAAATAGACTTTTAAAAACATGCTTGTAAATTTAAAAAATAAAGCCACAACTTTGTCACTTGCAGAAGATCACAGAAGTACAGAATTTAACTCCTTTGTATGGGAAAAAATGGTAGTTTTTTTTATTCTCATAGCAGCAAAAATATCACATTGGGAGAAAATTCAGTTTCACATACCCATGTATTTGTTTAAGCTGTACTATGACCTGGAAAGTCCAAACAGATATCCTTGAAGACATGGAAATTAATTGATCTTTTCTTCTATAACGATAATATCTAAATCATTCACATAGAGATATAAAGCTTAAAGAAACCAAATATTTACTAACTGTCAGCAACTGACAGAATGGTGAACTACAGGGAGTTAATTAGGCAAATGCCTTTTGCTAGGTTACCTCAGATATGCATCTTTAATTAAAAAGCTAAAAAATTTACCTGTGTATCTTCCAGCTCTACTGGAATAAATGGGTGGCATTTTAGCAATTACATTTCAAAGGCATCACACTGTGCTTTGAATTGGATAGGCTCAGTCTCTGGGGAAGGGCCATCTATTGGGCTTTCCTTAGGTAACACAGCTGCTAGTTTGAAAAGTAGCATTATTGTAACCTGGGGGTGAACTGGTTCCTTGTCCTGATGGCACTGTATGCACGCGAGAAGACGCAAGAACACAAATCGCCTAAGAGGGGTAAGAGCGCACAGCTAAGCACAAATATACTACACCAGGTTACCCAGCTTCCTGCTCTCTGCGTGACAGCTTTGGCAACTGACCATCTTAAGTGGTGACTGACAAATGGAAAGACAACTTTCTTGAAGAACAGGGTCTCCTTTTTCTGTAGCTATCTTCGAGATGTCAAGTTTCAAGGTTCATAAACTTAGACCATACTTAGCATTACTTACTTACCAACAAACACTTGGTAGTCACCTGCATTTCCAAATGCAATGAACAAACACTAAATGTAAAGACATAAATAGTAAGATGCATAACACCAAGAAATAGCAAAAAGGGAAAAGAAAAACAGAAAGCCAAAACAACAACAGAGGAAAAACCCCACATATCATATAACAGAAGAGAGTAAGATCCTTTAGAACTGACTCATCTTTCCTAGGAAGTTTTACCTAGCAAAAAATTACATCCTACTGCACACCCAAAAATTAACTACAGTAGAAATGTGCTCTATTTTCTACTAAAGGATAGAAACAACTTCTCTTGGAAAATTAAATGAGAGTTTTGTGAAAAGTGAGTAGAATTTTAATGTTTCCCACAAAACTTTTCCCCACCAGACAAGATATTTTCCAGTGCACTGTAAACTGTGCCAGCAGGTATGTCCTACATCGGATCACTCCCTTGCCACAGATCCCACCGTTTTAACAGCACAGCATCTGCCAGACACTTCTCCACACATGAGAAGTATAGCTGAGAACCACTCAAAGCATTTGCCACTTCTGTATGTGAATGTAAATTATTAACTTTTAGAACTGCTAATGTGAAGACTCCCTTATTTATATGCCTTAATAAGGCAGTAGGGATATATGACCATGGAAAGTGAGTGAGTCAGAGCAGAGGACGTGCTAAGTTTCCAGTAAATATGCAAACTCTTGTGAATTTTATAAGGACTGTACAGTATTTTATTGGTGATCCTATCATAATGTGATAAAACAATTAGCAGTATTGATATATGAAACTCCATCCAAAACCAAAGCAACATAATTCACTTCAGATTTCTTCTGAGTAAAGTCTTGTATTGCAACTCATTGTTTCAGGGGAAAAAAAGAGCAAGTGTCCGTAAATTTCATGCAGCAGAGAAGCACCACTTCCCTAACAGCATCAGAAAATGACAAGGCAACCAAGCCATGGATAAGCTCTTATCAAAAAGCTGTAAGAAGGATAAAAGATTGTGCTTACCAAGGAAAAGATATTTCTCTAAAATAAATAGAAAGTCAAGTCTTAACCCACAGAAATATATACACTCTCTTACATAGTCAAGCTGCCTCAGTATGCTCTCCAGAAAGGTACTTAAATTGAGTGATGTGCACGTACCATCATTAGTTTCCCTAAAACCCAACTGAATTAGAATTGTTTGTTAGCATTGTACAAAATCCACACATCCAAAACACACTTGACACCATTTAGTCTGTGAGCAAGCATCAATATAAACCACAGACGCCTAACTGTGGAAACATCTGGGGCAGCATTCAACATCATTTCAGACCACAATAACTGTTGCCTACAGAGCAGATGACGTTTGTCACTGCCAAGTATTTCCACTGTTTTTACCCAGGCAGAGTCTAGAAGAAAAATGTAAAGCTTTCTGAATGGCTACTCATATTTTGGATGAAAATGACAGAAGCTCAACAGAAGATATACTAAGGTCAAGGCAACGACAAGAGAACCAACTAGTGGCAATTTTTCATCAGGGTATCTAGAGAGCTCGCTAATATTTTGACAAAACCTGTACCTTCATTCTTCTAGCTCTGAGTTGTCATTTCTCTTCTTTACCAATATAGCTAGCACATCAATAACAAATAACTTTTTCATTACACCTTTTTCACATCTTTCAGATGTAAATAAACAAATAAACAGCCTTAATGTAATTCTTGGCCCTCCTCTTTTCTTACATATACTATTACCTCTTAACTTACCAAAGAACATCACCATGCTCCCCCTTATTTCTTTAATTTCAGTCTCTTGCACTTTCTGAGATAAATCAATAACGCAACCGGGGGCAGCCCAACAAATCAATGGTACACTCACATCAAATTCTAGGTGACCAAATAAGTTTCACTCAATCAGAGAAGTAAGAGGTAATAATATGTGTATTAAGTATCTTAAATTAATGCAATTCCTATGGAGATTCCTTTTAAATCTAAATAATGGTGAACTTTCATCCTTCCTCATTTGTATTATCACTGCAAGTACCTTATTCATTCTTTCTTATTCAGAATAGCCTACTGTATTTTCTAATTATTTCTACATGTGGCCTAAAAAATATTCTGATCACTTGAAAATAAATGAGCAAATCCTTTTTACTGGCACCACACCAAGTCCAAACATGATAACTGAACTTAAAAAGTCAGCAACGTGACAGCTGATGAATGCTTCTATTCAGAAAGATTCTGATTGCTCCTCCTCTCTATTTTGGCTGTTTTTTTCTTGGATCAGTTGAGCATTTGATTGTTTGTGACATCAAAAATTGTGACTGAAACCCAGGGTTCTTCTGCTTCTCCAGCTTGTTCCCATAAGAAGTACTAATTATACTTCAATTACTTTATGAATACTTACATATAAACATTATCTCCTTAAAAGCATTTCTAAATCCCCATATTGAGATAATTTTCATAAGGCAGGTTACACCACAGTATAAAATCAACTGACACAGCTCCGGTCATTCTAAACCGATGAATTCTAAGTTGTTACATGAATTGTCTAACTACCCTGTCATAACTTTCTGCTAAAGAAGTTGTGACAGCACATATATTGTACTTCTAAGCTAAGAAACCAATGAAGCAATATTTTGGTAAGCAGGATATACATCTAGTAACAGGCAAAGCTAAAGTCACGTATGGCCAATGATGATTCACCTCCTGAAAGCCACACATTAATTGTGGCAACACAGTGGCGTCAAGTATCATGGAAATGCCTTTACTCATACCTCAATCAACTTTTTAGAGAATGCATTTTCATAGCCACGATGTTTTTAAGTAGCAATGATTCACAGCTGTAATACAGTTCTAGTGTTAACTGCTTTCCTTCTACCATGCTATTCATAACAATCTATAACTCATAATCTGCCTCTTTCTCTTTTACTGACCAATAGATTAACTCACAAAAACAGTTTATTAGTCAGTAAATAGATTGAACCCTGTACACAATTTTAAATTCTCCTCTTGATGCTACACAGAAGTGGATGTGCTGTTTCTGAAAAACAATACCTTGCTTAATCATCCATATTTGTTTTCAGGTTGTATCTGTAGCATTCAGCTGGCTGATAGTTCACTTTAGTGATGTTGTTCCTGGGAAGTTAATGCTGAAGAGATGCTGTAAACCTGATACAATATATTGCAACAAATAAAAGGACAATTAGGATTAATAAAACAGAGCTTTATTTTTTCTCTAGACACAAGTTGATGATTCAAGTAACCCCCTCAAGGTTTCATAATCTTATCATATCTCTTTTTTTATATGCCAAGTATTAGAGATTCCTTTTCACAAGCCTAATACTGTACTTTTTAAATAATACATGTTTTTTTCATTTAAGACTCGCAAAATTCAGTTTCACTGTAGAAATTAATCATCTGCCAGAGTTTCTAGGTTGATTTCTTTCAATTTAGCTTTGGAATTTTATCTGAGAGAAAGCAATTTGACAACTGAGAACATAGTTGTTCCAGCAAAACAGAGGAAAAAATGCAAGAAACAGCGAAAGCAAGAGAGCACACACATGTGCATCCAAGAAGAAAAGTCACACAAACATGGGTTTCCTTGGTGCTCTGAGTACAACATCTAATCAGCAGAAATCAGAAGCTCTTCAAACAGATCAGACATTGCGTGCTATAGGGAGATAATTTGGAGAAAGTAGTATATGCTAAAGCGAAGGGTTTAACAACCAAAAATAAGGCAAAAAGCTCATGTATTCATGTATCATTTATAAGCAAATTTATTGTGTTCTATCTGAAGTAATGTAACATTATAGTCTCATACCCACAGCAGGTAGAAAATGAAGAAAAAGTAGGAGCAAAGCTACAAAGACAGTTGGTTGACTGGGATAAAGAGATGCCCAAAGCCCTCTGAGCTTATGCTAAAGAAACAAATGTTTACAGAGGGAAAAGGTACAAACCTCAGGTTCATTCGCTGTTCTATAACATGACTTTAAGAGAGCTGAGCATGGGGAGGAAGGAACATACGCATAAAAACCATTGCTTTATGTCTACACACATTTCTGATCACATAAATGGGCACCATCCCAGCTTGAGCCCCTCTTTGCAAACTCAGTCACAACCTAGTTACAGCACTCCAGCAGATGCAAGATGTGTTTTATCCCTATTGTTATCTTTTTGAAATCCCTATTATGAAGAAGATCAAGAACTATGGGAACTACAAGAGAACAAATTAGGTGACACGGGGTAATGAGGGATCTTTTTCAGTAGAGTATAATCAAAGTAGCTCTAGAAGGAAAACTAAAATTTCATAAGCAAATCCAGGAGAGGGCCACAAAGATTCTTTATTGTGAGGGTGGTGAGGCACTGGAACAAATTGCCCAGAGAGGCTGTGGATGCCCCATCACTGAAAGTGTTCAAGATCAGGTTGGATAGGGCTTTAGAGCGGCCTGATCTAGAGGACAGTGTCTCTGTCCATGACAGGGAGGTTGAAACTAGATGATTTCAAGGTCACTTCCAACCCAAGCCATCCTATGATAATATGGCTTAGGTAGAGTGGCAAATAACAAAATAATAAAGGGAGAAACATGGGAATATGAACAAAAGATGAAAGGAGAATCAGAAACAATATGGGGGTATATGTTACAGCAGTATGTACCAGATTAGTGTAATTACACCAGAGCTTTCCTTTTCCTAGCCCCATCTCATTATTCAGGCTTATAAAAGCTGCTGTTTTTTCCCAGGAGAATGAATAATGGAGGCAGGGAGTTTTTATTGGTAAAAAGGGCAGCAAGAAAAACTGTCTGATGTTTGTAGGACTTACTCATAGCCATACACAGGTATTTTCAATATTAGGAACCACCAAGTAAGACAATTTTTTTTTAAAGACAGTTATTTAACAACAGATATGATCTCAATTTCTTTTAACATGCATCAAAAATAATTAGGTACTAATGAACACATTTCTGAAACACAGTGGCACCTTCTAAGAAGCTTGAACTGCTTGACAAATCAATATTCAGAACAATCTCAGAATCTGAAAGAATAAGATAAGTAACAGCAGTACATAGTTCCGTAGTTCTTCAAGGTCTTTGCAACACTGAGAAGGTATGAGCTTACTCTTTTCACGTCAGTAACAACACTACCCATTTCACCACCAGAGTGAATTCTAACCCCTCTGTAAAGTTACTATGTGCCACCATATCATTTTTGAAAAGGAAAGCTACTCAAGAGGGTTTAAGCAAGTCATTTATGTCTACTAACAAATCTTTTGAAAATTGCAATATCAAAGATACTGATTCTATTCTCCTTAAGAAATCTCTGAGGACAGAATTATAAAGTTTAGATGTAATGCCCATTTAAAAACTTATCTATATATTGGGCACATTTGCCCAATAGCCGTAACTCTCCAAAAGGAATCACTGTTACCTACAGGATAAACAATTAACAGTTTTATTGCTAGTGGTTTATTAACCAATTGTTTAATGAATTTTAAAGTTTTAAAAATTATTATCCCTGAAGTAAAATTATATAAATAAACCCTGTCCATGTCAATAATTTCATTTAAACAAAAGATTCAACCACTGAGAAATGCTTCTAAGAGCAAAATACCATCAAAAATAGTTAAGGCTGCACAGTCTGAATGACATCTTATTCTTTTTTTTCCTCACCCTTCTTCCTAAAACCAATGTTCTTACTTGGCATCACAACTTATAAGGATGAGTGAAATAGGCTTATGGTATAAGAGCAGCCTGGGCACTATTTTTGTTAGAAATGAAAAGGTATTGGGAGACCTATTACGTGAAAGATCAAAGTGTACCTCTGTTCAGTACCAGCAGAGACCTCCAGGCTATCATGCATTTACACAGTATCACCAGACTTTGCAATAAATGTTTGGGAGTTATCTTTCGAAGCTTCAGCCGCTGGATCCATGCGACTGAATGAAAATCTCACCTTTCAATAAAAAATACACTTCTAAACCTTAAGATTTTGGAGGGACTGAAGCAGTCATAGAAATTGAGCAGTAACAAGAAAAACTCCCAAGTACATGGCCCACAGAGAAAAAGAATCTCAGCATTTTTAGTAGCCTAACTGAAGCTTTGTAATTGGTAAGACTGGGAAGATGGCCTAATGTTACGTGCTTCATGAATAGCATGTTCAAAAACTTGTGCCCTCAGCTCAAAGTACTATTGTTCCATTTATTAGCATGGCTACAGGAGTCACTAGTATGAAAACCATCAATCAATATTGCTCTCAGAGCAGTCATGCAGAGGGTCCTCTCACAGCAAAACCACGTCTTTGCCTCTTTAGCTTGCAGAGCAAAACTGAAGGTATAGCAGCAGGACACTGCAGACACACTGCCGATATATTTGATGTGTTCCACAGCACTCAATCACTCCTACCTTCTAGTTGTTCTAATTTATATCCCCCTGCCCAAAAATCCTAATCCAAGGAATCATGCCTTTCCAAATATACTTACCCATTTTGTATTTTCAAAATTGTTTACTGAAAGAAAAATTCTACTGTGCCCATTTTCATGTACTTCAGATATTAATATAAACACAGAAGACTGACATCAGAAAACATATTTTTATGTGCTAATGGCTTTGCAAAACATTTTTCTTTATGTGGGAAAGTAACTGAATTTCCTATTTTCTTCCCATTTTCACAGATAAATGTTGTCAATATAGTTGTAACTTATAGATATGATTGTAAACAGGTCTAAGGTGCATCTTTTCTCATGTCTGAATAAACTCTTGAAAGAGTTTCATTTATATAAGGAAAGCTGTCAAAATGTAATGTTTATGATGGCTATATGTCTTCAAACTAAAAGTTATAGTATGAAACTTTAAAAGAAGAAAACAAAAAAGTCATCACTGAAGAGCAAAGTCACTCTTGGAGATGATCCAAAACTGCCAAATAATGTCCTTTAGTGATCACCAACTCCATACTGAGGAGTCATCTTAACCTATATGTTTCATAATCACTTGTATCATATTAGCTTTTTCTTGAGTTAAGCTTCATGTACCATAAATGCGGAACAGCAGAGTTGACAAGAAAGCCTATCCTCTTATTTCCTAATCAAAGCATAAGTCATGACAAGAGCAGTGACAGAACAGGCTATCTCCAAGACTTGAAGGAAATTTGGGCTGGAAGTGACCTACCACAAATTACTAAGGTACATACCCAAAGCTAACCTGGTAGTCTTTAAAAGCGGACTGCACAACAAGATTAAGAATCAGAAACAAAAGGGGAATACTGATTAAAGCTTGCTCTCACAAAAAAAAGGAACACCAATTTACCCTAAAAAGCATGCAACACTACAGTTGTCTACTAATTTTGTTTGATTGTTTTTAGAGACAGGACTACAATAGCAGTTACCAACGTCAGCAAAGCTGCATTATGATGACACAGTATAATTCTTCTTATTGAGAGATTTTAATCACAAATATTAGACAGTAACTAAAAGTAAAAAAACCCCAAAACCCTAAACAAATTATTAACATCCCCATTAAAAAATACAAGGAGCCATAATAAAAACTGCAGTAGCTGGGAAAATGGGACATTACAACTTCTTTGATATGTGGATCATAGAATCAATTCATTGTAGTAGCTTCTTGAAAGTTGCCTCAGTAATTGTGTAGAACTGCTGCAATGTTTACACACTGTATCACTTCATGCCAAAAACCAACTCTTTCTTAAATGGAAATGACATTACTCTGAAACAGTCTGATTTAAAATCATAGCCAAGTTGACATTCAATGTGCTGTTTAAAAACAGTAAAGTAGAGGAACAGAGTATACAACAGAAGAGAATAAGCACGTTAACGCTTCTGATTGAAGCTGGCTTATGAAATTCCCACAAGCAAAAAACACTAATTAATATTTTGCCTTCGAAACCTAATGTGCAAAGGTGGTTAAAATCTACTGCCACAGCAGCAGCCCAGGCATTTGGCTCCTACACGTAAGAAAGGTGCTGACTTCTTCTAATGTTTTTTGGTGGATGAAGAAGCAGCTGGTAAATACGCTTGTATTTCAGAATACATATATATACAATAACATTGAAAAATGGAAAATATAACACAGATGTCCAGTTCAAAATTTCCAAGTAATAGACAAAAGATCAGCCAATATTTATTGAAACCCATTAAATGGCTCAAACAGTTAAATTCCTAGCTGAGAAAAATATGATTGCATGACTTCTGGGGCACTTGGAAAACACATCATTTGAAAATGTGTCTAGAAAAGTATGTGTTTACCAATTAAAGAAAAAGCTTAGAAGTTGCAGCAGATAAATTAAATAGCAGAGAGTAATCAATCACAGTGCTAAAATGATAGATGACAACTAAACTGAAGCCCCAGGGAACTAAACTACAGAGCCATTTTGCAAAATTAGGCTGCATTAACTAACATACCTCAAAGCAGTACAGAATCTAAATCCATGTCAGAGATGTCACATCAAAAAACACAAAGCTGTGTCTGTAATACAGGAATGATAAAAAAAAGAAAAATGAAGTTTTGAGGCACAAAATTTTGTAAGCATATGAGCCATAGAGAATAGACTCCTTTGAATAGTCTTGACATGATAACCAAAAGAGAGGCAATGTAAACAACCTTTACATTATGCAAATGCTACTATATAATTTACCAGAAATTCATACTTTCACTATGTGAGGAAGAAAAAACAGAGTGAAACTAATTTAGGGGAAGACCTCATTAAAGACTTAAGGTAGTGGAAACACTCCAATGAACAATTTTATCCAAGCCTGCAGTATATGCACATGAATTTTAATTTTAAAACCTGTGACAAAATAGCAAAAACAAGGAATGAAGGTACTTCCATGCTGCTTCTAGATTACTTCATGAAAGATTGAAATCATAATGCAAGGGAAGGTTATTGTGATTAGTACAGAAGATGCCGGAACCACAGGCTCATTTCTTTTTGAATACTCCTAAATTCAACTTTTACACAACTGACCGTTCCAAAACAAAAAAACCCCTCATTTAACTACTTCATTTCTGGTACATTACCTACCTCTAGATATAATATGGTAAATGGTAAAATATAAAACACAGTAGCTTTTGAAATAGATATTAGGGCAAACAAGGGGAATGTTGCATGCTCATGGGCTAATGGTAAGTCTAACATGAATTTAGTTCTTCTACACATAATGGAGTCAAACTGCCCATACAGTAGTTTTCAGCAGGCTAAGCCTCCTCTCATCTGCTCACAGCAGAGTCTGGATTTTGGCTATCCCTCTTCTGTACTAGCACTTTGCTTGTGCAATCTCCTAATTTATGTCACGTTACCTGAACTTGCCTTTATTAAACAAGAGTAACAAAAAATCCTGTTATTAACCAGTCACCAATTATTCGCCACTTCCTTGATAAACCAAAGTTTGTGGCAGATGAAATCTGATTTCTGCTGACTATGTGAGGACAATGGACCTTTTTTAGAACACACGTTGCAAGATTTTTTCCCTGTTCCACAAAGGATATCTGTAATCCTTTACAATATCAAAGTCAAATTACAAAGGCCCTTGCACTTAAAATAAAGTTGAGAACACATAAAACCCACAAAACATACTATACATTGTGAATTTTATTTTATCCTTTTTAAAATAAGAACAATATTAACTGTAGTTTTATTTTCTCCTTATTGGGGAATCCAATTTTTTTTGCCTCTCAGCACTGGATATTTTAAACTTTAGATTTTAATTTAGGTTGAAGGAAAAAATCTATTCTAAAACAACTTCACAATCCAATTTATCAATCCCAGTGTCAGAAGAATGACTGGTTACTTCGTTTATGAATATTATGAATAACACAGTTCTCAAGGGTGTTGTTAGAAGTCCAACAGATACCATACCTGAACTTCCCTCCATGGGTCAATGTATAGCCTGATCAAGCTGGTAGCATTGATTCTCACTGATGATGGATGAGAGGTAAGAGTAATTTTATTTCTGTTTCATTATTCTAATTTCCCATGTATATTCCAACGAGAGTGTTACATAAATTTCACATTACGAATGTTAAATAAAAACTACAGTTTCATTTTTGCAATTATATATTCATTATATGTTAGATCATTTGTAGTTTATAATCATAATACCACAACTAATAAAACTAACTGATGGATACTATGAAAAGGTTCTGTCAACCTACTCTGCCAGCAGAAGAGAGAATTTGTATGTGAAGGAGTACCAATAATAGTTGATCATTTTTTCTCACTATACACAAATAAATCCATGCTATTTTGAAACCGAAGCCTGTGAGTTCTGGCCACTTGACACAGAAACACAAATGGGGAGAAGACCTTCCAGCATCTGCAGCAGTGACATTTATTTTCTACAAGCAGGTCTATAACAACTTGTGGATTTTTTGTATACAAGTATCAGTTGAATTTTACAAACTGCTTGGAATTGCTAATATTTATTCATGTAACTATCAGTCATCTGCTGCCAAAACTTCAGATCCAGAGGGAGTAAAGCATAATTGATTAGGTTGAAGGTATCCCATGCATTAAATAACAACTCCCAAAGTTCCACTGTATCTTTCCACACATCAAATAAAATTGCAAGAGCTGACCCGTATTACACCATGCTGCAACCTTTGGTGAATTCCTTACATATAGGCATAGGGCATTATTCTGTGCATTATGACCCAACAGCAGCAATAATGCTCTTACTCTACAGAGTATCTATTTGATACTAGAAATAGCAAGCTCAAAATTTGCCCAAGATCAGAAACATTCCGCAGTGCAGCTCTGCCAAGAGTAAGAGGAGATGGCCCTGTGTGAGAGATGTGAGCAGAAAATATGAAGTTCAAGCAGATTGACTGTGTGGCAAAAAATTGAAAGATAAAGGGTAAAAAGAGGTGTGATAGCATATAGGGAATATAAACCACAGGAATCACACAGGAAAGAAGAGAAAATGAAAGGCAAGTATGACTGAGAGAAGGAGAAATGGAAAAATCAAAGGACTAGATAAACAGGAGTTTTGAGAAGTTTTTTCAGAATATTTTTTTCTAATGGTTCTAATGTATCATTTGCTATATACGTAGAAGATGCCTACTGGTAACATAGCTTAGTACAAATAACCACACAAGATTCACAAACAAGCATTGTGCTGTTCTTGGATTCAGTGAAATGCCACACATTTCCTTTCATGTTAAAACCCATCATCAAACTTGGATGCCCAGAGATATAATGGGTATTTTTTTGCTATTGAGGTTTACACACATTCTTTTCCAATAAAGAGTGTTATTTTTATTACTTATCAAGAAGTAGTCAAGATTTATTTCTATTCAAAACTAGCCTGTTCCATATGCCAGTTTGGCTAAGTGAATAGGGATTTCATATACGACAATAAAATTCTTTACCTTGTACTGCCAAATGTATATTCCAAAAGCAGAATTGTGCTAAAGAACACCTATTCTCTGCACATTACTTACCGTCCACAATCATCTACCACAAAAAAGGCAGGCTTTGTTGGCACTTAGCACAGAGGAACTGTTTTGCTGGAACTGTTAATAGAAATGTGTTCACACATGTTCACCTGCTTTGGTTCTCAGAACATACTGCCACCTGTTGATACCCAAGCAATGTGGTACACCTGTATGATCAGCTACAGTTCCCAGGACGTATTGCTTTGGACTGGCAGGGAAAGCAGTGTCTGTGCTCTACTTTGTCATGACTAGTACTTCACCAGCAGCCTAAGACTTTTTTCTAGGGACAATGTCAATAATATCACCCACAACGCACACATGGTTCATTTTCTTGTCTCAGCAAGTGCTCTTAACTTCTTGATGTTTTACAATGCTGTAGTTGTCAAAGGCCAGTGCAGCCATGCACTGTAATTGGTTGCACTGTGCAGTGAACAGCACAGCTATGACCAGGGCGGGTCAGAACAAGTAGTCAGTGATTAGGTGGCTAACACAAACCCATAAATGTCTTTTGCTCCTACACCGACCCAGCAGGATCTGACTACAGTGATAAATCTGTTTTTCTGCAAAATTTCGTGTGTAATGTTGGTGTAATACTGTTTTTATCTTGGTACTGTCTATTATAATTTCTATTGCAATGTATTTCTACTGAGATGAAAAAGGCAATATTCTCAGTATGGGCAGCAATGAAGACACTTTGTGTGGAATATCTGGGCCTCTTACCTGAGATGGTTATACGATTCTAGGTTATAGGTTATAGAAGTCTACCCTTGTGAAATGAAACTAAGTTGGATAAAAGGCAGAAATGTTCACGGCACTAATTTCTTACACTTGTGAGAAGAACTGCACATATTTTAAAAAGGAAGTGCAAGTAGTGTTTATCTTCAGAGTACGTAATTTGGTCACTTACTGTTCAGAGTAGAGAATGTGTGCTTAACTCTCTTCTCTTTGTTTATTCAGGACTCCACGCTTCTGTAAGAAAAACAAACACATGCATTTATCACCTATTTAAAATTAACTATCTAGTTTCCTTTGTGCCATAGAAGGTTGCCATTTTCAGATTTAGTTTTGGCTTACTCCAATATTTAAAACCCTGGGCTTTTGTGAAAGCACCCAGAAGAGAAAATTCACACCACTCCTTTTCCTTAAAAAACAGTTTCCAGTCTTAGGTACTACAACAGCAGCAGAGATGAGAAATCCACAGGTTCAGGGAACAAATCTCTCTGAAAACTCAGCCTAATGCAGGGTATCTTAATTTCATCTGGGCACCTGCAGCTTTCCCCAGTTCCAGGAAGGTGACAGGCTTTCACATCTCTGAGGCTGGCAATCCTCTGGTCAAAATCAAATTCTCATAGCGTATTAGATCTTGGCTGAATCACCCCATTAGACTGAGGAGTCAAGGAAGAAAGAACATATGCCTCCAGTGACAGCCACAGCCTTCCTCACCACTTTTGGAGGAGAGTGGAACATGCTGCAGAGCGGTGTTTGATGCCTCACTCCTGTTTCATGCAGAAAATTTGTATGGTAAAAACTGAACACAGCACACCAGCTGCTTTAGTCTTTCTTGGCCAGTTTACAGGCATTGCAACAGAGGTAAGTTTTAAGGCAGCATTTGAAGGAACACAGCATACTGTGCCTTTGCAGATTTTACTGTTAGCAATTTTCATTAATAAAGGCTGCTTGAGAGAAGGGAGAAAATTGGGACTGCTGGGCAATAAGGGTTACAATAAGGGCAACATTGATGTGAAAGAGCAAGCACAATCAAGCTGTGAAGGCATTAATTATGAAGATGACCAATTTGGAAGCAGTTAAAAAATAGAGCCAAATACATAGTTACCAAGACAGACAAATGTATTTTTAATTTTACATCAACAAGTAAATGAAATTTTTGTGATCTAAAACTGTCATACTACAGCACACCAACACTTACTCTGGTCTTTAAAAAAAGGCAAATCATGATTCCATCCACCATCTCACTCTAAGATACCATCTTTCATGACTCAAATAATAGAGGACTCAAACCATAACTAATTATAAAAACTAATTTTCCCTTCTTTTTTAGTAAGAAATTAGTATTTCTTTCTGTATCGTTCTGTCAATATTTCTGATATACCAGAAATCACTCATTTGTATGGGAATCTACTGAAGAAACCCGTTAAGCAACAATTAACAACTCATTGGAGCTGAGGGCTATATAATCCATGAGTCAGAAGCATACACTATTATGATGTTATTAAGTTTAAAACTTTTTTGAACCTTAGGGATCAGCTCTTCTATCTAACAGCCCATTTTGTTATGTCCAAGACATCAGTGAGGAGCTGAACACTTGAATGATGCAAGGTTAGCGGGACAACGATTTGAAATCTTGTTCCAAAGGGTTTAGAATAATTCAGATGCTGGTGTAAAACACAGCTGATTTCATTCCCCAGTTTGTAACTCATATCAAATGTCAACTCATGTCAATAGCCTTAGCACACCTTACCTCACTTGGTGCTCTGTATTAGTTGTATAAAATCTTCTGGTACAGACCTAATCTGAACTACTGTACTCAAATATCTATTGAACGGGTTCAACTGAAACCTTGCCTCTTGCTGTCAAGTCAAGTCTTCCCAAACTGAGGGAT
Source organism: Corvus hawaiiensis (assembly GCF_020740725.1). Lineage (NCBI taxonomy): Eukaryota > Metazoa > Chordata > Aves > Passeriformes > Corvidae > Corvus > Corvus hawaiiensis. The sequence continues at coordinate 40,758,586 of NC_063216.1, forward strand.
TTGAAATTCAGACACACTCAAAAAGAGGGTTCAATAAAAAAAAAATCCTCTAATCTCCACCTTCTCCTGGGGTTCAGAGCCAGGGTTTTGGTTCAGGTCCCTGTGTATACTTGGCATTTGAGCAGAGGTAGCTCCAAGTGCCTTAGAGAAATTAACACCCAGAGTCACACCTGCTCTGTGGTACACTGCCTCAATCTTCCCCTGTTTCTCTAAGCTGTCTGTGTCAAGCTGAGTCATATCATTACTGAGCCTTTCAGGAGACTCACTATTCCTTCTGCTGCAAAGACAGAAAATGGAAAAGAAAGACAAACGTCTACTCTAGTACTAATTGTAAATAACTGGATAAAAATACAGGTTATGCACTAGAGAAGCAAATTTAAGTGAAACTATGAGTAAGTGCAGTGTTGCATTAAGTGCAAACAGAGACAGCCTGCTTGCTCCTTTGAGGCTGATAGTCTGAGTTTCCAAAAGATATGAAAAACGGAATGCACATCTAAAATAAGTAAGTAAAAACTAATCAATAAAATTCAACAGTTTTCCAGGAGACTAAATACCGTCACTCTTTGCAAAGATTTTCACAGCTAAAATATAAAGAGACAAACTGGAAAGATTTGCATTTGTAGAGAAAGATTAAAATTTTTAATAAGAAATTAAACTGTATTTCTATCACTTACTATTAAATACAGGCTATTTTTTATTAGATTATATTAGAAGATTAATTCATTCACCCTTGGTTATGGACTCCTGTGGGTCTTCAGTGCAGGGCATCCCCTGCAGTGACAACTGTATTTCCAGAGCTACAAATAGCATCTGTCATACCGCTAGTATCTTCCAAGGCTCCGTTTTCATTTCAATACTATTTGCAAGGGAAGACATTTCCTAATGAAACCATTGGAAATATCAACAGAAGCAGATTTTGATATGTGTGAATACATTTTGTAATATCCCTTTGAAGTGTAATCTATATTTAACAAATATAATCTACAGAAGATACTTTAAGGCATTTAGTTTTAGGCTAAGTACTCATTTAAATGATCTGCAACTTTTACTTCAGTTAGCATACAGATATGGAAAAGTAAGCAAACAAAGCCTTTTTTCACTAATTCTAAACTCTCTGATCCCAGTCACCTTTATGGTAACCAATTATGGAAATAATCCCATCAAACTGGGGCAGGATTGGAGCTCTAAAATAAAACCAGTTCAGTCAACATCACTGATTTTAAGATTATACATGCATATATGCTCACAAAATGAAACCCTACTCTGCTGTAAGGAAGGCATTCTTTGCAATTTTTCTCAGGAAGCTCTTGTTTAACTCATACAGAAATAGAGTGGATTTACATTTATTACAGGTGACAAAGAACATTTTTAGCATCACAGAATCATGAAAAAATAAGCCCCTTCTATTAGATGTTTCACTATTCATTGTGAACTGTGATACAAAAGATGAAAGGGAAGTTGCATGGTAAATAAAAGATTTCTCAAGATATCTTAGGCCATCTGCAGTTTCTTTATTCCATTACTATTTTTAAAGCCAGGAACAACTATGTGATCTTTTACAAACTCCATGAAGAAACACTTTTTGTCTGTTTAGGATTATGGGCTAAACACTCATTAGTAGAGCATATGGCAGTTATTTGAGTATTATTCTTCTCTCGCTTCTTTCAAAGACTGAGGAATAATTTTGCAAACCGAATCTCTATACTCTGGAGTAATAAAGAGCTGCTAATATATCATCATTATGGCCCAGTGACAGTTCCAGAGCACAACTGGACAACATTTTTGTCATGAAGGAATAAAAGCTCCAGAAATCAGTTTCAGGAGGGTTTTGGTTTTGACAGAGCTGAAACTTAGCCCAGATTTGCTCACTTTATTGATTGTCTTTCAAACCTGAGGACACCCACTTATGTGGCATATCTAGGAGGTTGTGAATAAACTATTTCGAAATTTTGTGTGGCAAAATGAAAAAAATATAAACTAAAACTCAAAAAAAGCAGCTAGTGTTTAGCCTACTGAATTTAGCAGCACATCCTCAAAACAGAAGCCCAGTAGTCTTAGAACTGAAAATGGGAATTTCAAATTTTATTCTCTGCTTTAGAATTATTTATGAGAGAAAAGCAGATTAATTGAAAGTGGAAGTTATACAGTATTATGAATAGACTGACATCCTGTAAAACATAGAACTGACATCTGGAAAAATGAGGCTAGCATTTGATTATGAAGTTTAAATTAGCTAATAACCAGTACAGAGTCTGGATAATTTCTAGTTGAATAATGTGCAACAAATTAAATGTATTTTGAAAAAAATGCAGTTGTGGGCATTTATTAATCATTTCACATATCGAAACAGAAATTGTCATACATTATGAACTTTACAGTCCTTAATCATATGTATATTCCACTATTTTATGGACTTAATTTGCTCAGCATCAACTTTTGCTGTGAGTAACACTGATTTTGTTGAAACCTCAAATAAGTCACAGAACAGATCTGAGGATTACTTTAGAAGGGATTTAAAGCACACACTGTGAATCTCTATACAAGCACCACTTAAAACACTATCCGTTCAGGCCCAGATGGATTGCTATGGCAACAGAATCCCAAATACCAGGTTTGTAAGTAACAAAAATGTAAATTATTGATGAACTCAGAGTTGTCTCTCTTGGACACCCTCCTATTCAAATACCAAGCCGTATGGTTAGAATACAAAGAAATGGTTGATATGCAATTTCCCCAGCCCAGTGAGCACTAATCCCAAAGGATTTCATTAAATCTTTTGGCTTAAATTTTCATTCTTGGAACAGCAGTCAGCAAGCAGGGATTACATTAAAACAGGCACTATTGAGGTCATTACTGACCGAATTCAGGCCTGTAATATAACAAAACAGGAACTAATTTTAAATATACCTCCACCCTCCCCCCCGCCAAAAAATAGCACTGCTCGAAGTTACTATCTATTTGATGACAGCACTTTTTCCACTCACATCACAACCCTTCCTCCTTGCCTACAGGCAATTATGTAGAACGGTACTAAAGAGGAAAAAACAATAAACATATTATTTGTTAAAGAGGTACACACCTCATGGTAGAGGTGACTGTGCGTAAGCAACTGAGTTGCAGAACAGTGATTGTAAGGAGGCTCCACAGCCTTTGATATTCTGTAAATCAAAACCCAGAATAAAAACTTCTCTAGCAAATGAGCAAACCAGAAGAGAAAAAGTAATTATTGGCATTTTTATTGCAAATTTCATGAACAGTCTGATAAGGGAACAAACAGTGGTAGGAAAGCCAAGCACTACTGGAAAGCCTCTCAGACTTTATACAGAATGTGATTAACACAGTGAGTGTCACACAAAAATAGACCCATCAGTTCTCAAATTCTGGACTGCAACAGTCCAGCTGTTTTAAAAGAAACAGTGGTTTTAAAAAAAACCCCAACAGTTCTCAGGTGTGTGCCTGTCATTAGGTGTCACCATACAGAGAAGAGAAATGGCAAACTCCTGACTGTAAGAGTTTGTTACCAGATCCAGTGTCCACTCAAAACTAGAAGGAAAAACCAGGACAGGGGTAAGTTTGTGGAGATGGGTAAATATGGAGGGATGCTTTTGCTAATAGAAAGGAAACAACTATTAAAACAGGAAATAAAAGAGATAACCCAAGGCACAGAACTATTTCCTAAAACAAGGGAGAAATTTAGAGCAATAGAATGAAAAGAAGATAGTGGCTGTACCACACACTTCCTGGTGGGGCAGGAGAAATTCTCCCATCCTCATTCATACAGATGAGCATTTATTCAACACAGTACCTAGAGCACCTATTTAGGAGAGTTGTCATTTAAACAGCCATTTAAGTTCACAGATATTAACTAGATTGCAAGCCTTTTTTAGGTCTCGACATACAATACTTAAGTACTTCAGAATACTGTTTACCAGAATGCACTAGTAGAGACAAAAACAGTATTCAGAGCCTGCATTCTCAGCCCATTCAGTCTGTGGCTTGGCCTCTCCCACCCCATGACTCATATATTTTAAAGATGAACAGTTTTCAGCTCTACAGGTTTCTCTACTTAGCAAAGGACCCTACTCATTGCGGAATTTGTCTCTGGGAGCCCCTTTTTTCAACACTAGCAAATGAAGCTGCTTTTTCAGCCTCTGTTCATTTGTATTGAGGTACCTGCCGCCTAATGTTCATACTGTAACTGTGAGTTCCTCAGAATTTCAGTTCTCAGCAGAACCAGGTATTTCAACTCCTGACTAGCTTTTTCTTGCTATTACCACACACCTCCACGAGACATACTGTGTTTCTGTTACACACAACTCATACACAGGCAAGAGCAGCTCCTAACTCTCAATAAGTGCCAGCTGCTTTTCAAATGTCCCTGCATTGCTCTCCCAGTTGCATGATGCTTCTCACATTCTCAAATTCTCTTTCTCCTACCAGCACTGCCCAGAACATGCCTTGTTACCCTCTTTGGTTCTCAGTCCTGGTGGATTTAGATCTCTTGTTGCCCATCAAAGGCCTTTTTCAGCTTCAGCTTTATCCTTACACTTGGCTTGATGTTAGAAGAGCCATCCACTCTGATAATTCCATCAACCACACCTAGGTCAGCATCATAACTTCACGATCAATAAACAATCATATGAATCAGTAGGCACTAAAAGATTCTCTTTTCAAGAAAGAAAATACATTAATGGTGATGACAGGGTCAGTGACAATACAGTCACGAATGGGTATGTGAATCATCTTGAGATGTCATAAGAATCTAGTGTGGCCAAAGGAGTATCAGAATTTGGGGCAGCAATAGACTTTCCCCCCTCCAGTAGCTCTCCAGGACAAAATATATGTCTCTTCTTCTACTAACACTTATTTCACTGTGAAGCTACTGTAGTCCTGCTGTACAAATGGGATGGCGGATGTGCCAAAAATACAGAGACATACCAAATGTGGCACAGACTTCCAGGAAATCTTTGCGTATTACAGACCATTAAAGTAGGTAAGTTGGACATGTAGGCGTGTTCACGCTGGTTAGGGACACTTCAACCACTTTGCTATATCTACCATGTAGTAACTGTGGAGCTGCTCCAGGATGAATCTTCCCAGTGCATATTCCCCATTCCCACTTTGTTATTGCTGGGTATGTCAGACATTTTCTTAAAAAGAGTAGAATTTTCAAACTTTACATGCAACTTAACATTTTTCCAATTTCAAATATGGACATGTGAGAATACTACTAACATTTATTAGCAATAAAAAGCCCTAAAAACTTCATACATCAGAGTGAAACTTCATTTTCCTAAGTGAAAATTTTCAAGACTTCAGCTGAAACAAACAGCATTCCATCAAATTTAATAGGAATTGCCATTGACATGTCATTCCATCAAATTTAATTCCAAATATTTTCAGGCTTTTCTAGACAATAAGATGTAGAACTAAAATTATTTTCTGAGTCATTTTAGAAAAGAAGAAATACAGGTCTCCATGAGTTGCTTCATAACACTGTTTAGACTAGGATCACATGAAATTTTAAGAAAATAGTTCCTAGCAAAAATCGGTTTCAGATGTGATATTTAGGTTGCTTGTTACAGTTATAGACCAAGACTTTTTTGGAAGCACAATGGAGGTTTTTAATCAGTCTTCTAAATCCTACCTAGAAAGATAACATATCTTTACATTAGTAGATACTCAGCTGCATTCCAGTGTTTGGTGATTCAAAATCTAATAGCTTTTATGACAGGACGAAAGAACCTGCTGCAATATCCACTGCAGGAAGTGATTATATGTTACATAACGCTGCTGATCTTTGTGTGCTGGTGTGAGGTGTTTTATTTATTTATTTTTCAATTCTGCTTTACAAAAATGGACTAATGTGGGTAAGCAATTCACCCATAAAATCCGATAGAGAGTGTCAACACCTCAGCAAATTAAGCAACATAATCTATGGGTGGGTTGTTCCAATAGCCTTTCTATACAACCCTAAAGAGACCTACAGCGGCAACAACTTCAATACTTCTTGTCCATTTAAATGCATCCTTTCAAAGATAAAATTTTCTCTTGATTTAAAAAGTTAAGCTGACTTATTCTGTGGTTCATCTGGATATGTACACAAAACGTACAGAGATGTTAATTCACCACTGGTGTAATGTCAGCCCACATTTTCTATCCCATACAGTAAGTTTTACTCATGGCACTGTTTTCATTCTCCTAATGGAAATTATTAAAAAAATTTTTGAATGTCTACAAAGTCTAAATACAGACAAAATCAAGTTACTGCCTACCCCCTCCTGTACTAATTCAAGAAGTAATAGCCTACATGTTGCTCAGATTTCTGGTAAGCAGCAAAACAAATCCTATAAAGACAGGCATATCACTTTCTGAACTTGGTACCCTTGATTTCTCACATTAATTTTAATGTTACTTGTTCTGCACCCACCATGCAACAAGCCCTTTTGCTCCACAACAACTGCTCTCTGCTCCTTTCACCTTTTTATAACTATCTCAGGGCTTCATATCCAAAGACTACTATTTTTAACCTTCATGTGCAATTTCCCTACTCTCATGGTCACAGTCGGCTTTTCCTTTTTGTTGAACTACATTTTGAACTAATAAGGGAATGAAAAGACACCAACTTAAAGATTTTTTTGTTTGCTTGTTTACAAGAAAAGATGATATTCTGTACCTTTCTGTGCTCAACAGGAGCAAAGAATGAAACACTAAAATTAATAATGAAACTGGACAGCACTTACCCTTTGCACTGGTACTAGGCTTATTAATAATAGGATCATTAAATAAAGGAAACATACATGAAGATTTTAAATGCTTATTTTCAGTTACAACAAGTAATTGTTGTAGAAGTTACAACAAGTAATTTCATTACCAAAAAATGTTTCTAATCACTCTTCTATGTTTAGCGTTAAAATAACTTCATTGTAACACCGAAGGAGCAAGCAAACAGTTATACCAACATCAGTGGAAATACTTTACAACCTTATGGATAGGTGATGAGGATGACAAAATCATGAGCGATTAGTTAAAAATAAAAAAATGTTTTTAGCCTTCTAATTATTTATGTTAAAAAAATAACTGTGGTATTTCTGTCTTCGATATATTTATGACAAGAATGGATTAGTATTATGAGACTGTTTTATAAACATCACAAAGTCTGTTGGAAAAACAAATTCATCTTATACCATGTTCTCTGCCTTCCTGAGCATTTAAGAATATTAAACCTCCTTACAGTCAGTAAAAAAACCCAAACTTGATCAATTGTTAAAAATTGTGTCCTTCTTATTTAGTACTGTCCAGAACATTATTTTCTCAGTGACTGTCATTGTGGCAGATAGGGGTGTCTCCTGGAAGGGGCTGTATGTAGCACCCCTACAAGATGCACTCACCAGTATTACCAGTCCTCAAGTACAAGTAATAGGCTGACCAGTCAGTAGATCTTTCTGGTTCTTCAGCATTTTAACTTTTGCCTAGACATAGAGGCCAACAAATAAACTAAACCAAACAAAAGAATAGCAGACAGATGCACTGCATGGGTATAAAATAGGTGAATGCCAAGAACACTGCAAACTGGAGTTTCTTGTCAGGCTACAACTTGCTGAAGAAATATAAAACCTACATGACAAGAGTGAATATTGAGTCCCATAAAACAACAGCCTGTGAAAAGTACTAGGTGGGCATGTAAATGGCTGCAGCTGCAAGTGCTACCTTGATTCTCAGAAGCTGCACAGCCAACTCAGCAGCAATTGCACAGCTCAGTAGGAATGTCTCATATTCCTGAGATAAATGGTTGTCAGCCTGGCTAGCTGTACAAGGGAGAGAATTTGGTCACCAGAGCTCTTAATCGAGTGCAGGTGTCTCAGTGTAGTGCGTCTAAACCATGCTACTTACCACAGTTAGTGGCAAATAATACCATCCTACCTGGCCACCTTGGTTTCCTCCCCTGCTCAACTAACTGGCGAGGGCTGGCATCTACAATAAAGTTCATCTCCACACTTACAGAAGCACAGTGAAAGTTTTAACTAGCCTATAGATGCTGGTATTTGGGTCTAAAATCGTAATTATATAACATCATCTAGAGATATAATTTCTGTATCGTAAAGCATTTCTTTACACAGTATGTGTGCACATGCCTGACAAATGTATCTAATTTTGCAATACTAGAGATGACCTGAAGTATCATGACTTTTTTCCATCTTGAAACTACAAGCAGAAACCGAGAGACTGGGCCATTCAGGCAGCCCTTTTAATCACAGGTGTCACTCTGGGCTGCGACAGAAGAGCTTAACTGCCAATCCTTGCAGATTACATGCAAAGATGTTATTAAAAAAAGCAGGATAAAAGAAAAGTGGTGGTTTTTCAAGTCTACATAACAGGTATAAAAGGAAGCATCAAGTCCACATTCAGCAAATCTGACAGCCTAATCAAAAAGTAGCACATCAGACATGGCAGTGTTGATGTACAGATGGCTAGGAACATTAAAAGAGGTAGTTACCATTATTGTTCCTTACGTATTTGAGTAAAGAAAAGACATCATGATATTGTATTTGCCTATAAAGTCAACTTCCTCAGCCAGACATTGCCAGAACGAATCTAATGGAAACATCTATTTAGTGAAAATCAAATAATTACCTTGTAATTACCATCTCATGGGTCACATTTAATGTTAGCATCTCTGAATCAAGGAAAATTCAAAAAAAGGTCTATTTGAAATCCTTAAAAAAACCATATGGCAAATATTTTAATTGGGCTACTTTTGCTAATGAAGCTAAGTATTCCACATAGCAATATTTCTCCTTCTTTGTAGAGCCAAATGTTAACATAAACCACCCTTTAATTTAATCTTCCTATCCATCTTGAGGAAACCTGTTTAATTTTTGATTATTAGATTCTCTTAAATACAGCTTATTTGGACCAAACTTCAGCCACTTCATAAAAACTACTGATTTGCACTCAAATAGCACACTGAAGCAGTCTGAAGGGAAAAACCATTTGTTCTGTCTCAACTGATGTATAGCCTAATTTTCTGAGATTCTTTCATTGCAATTTGCAAACACATTAGCTAAGACTATAAAACAAAAGCAATCTGTACTACCCATGGCCCAGAAGAAGCAGAAGCAGAAAGTTAGAAAACATAACAAATGTCTGAATCATCTTGAGGCAGGGACATACTCTACATCAACACAAAACATCATTATCCAAAATGTGCCTCATCTATTTTTCTGGCAAAGCAAACCTGGCCATGGAACACCTAATACTGAGTACAGTCTTAAAACAAGCTGTATTAGACTTTTAAGAAGGGGCCTAGAGAAGGCAAGCACCTTGGACTAATTCAGGGAAGTAAAACTGCAGTTAGGTTTTGAGACTTCTAGTCCTTTTGTCCAGTTCCTGCCATTCCACCCTCAATTCTGTAGTCACTCTAGCTACTCTACAGTCACTCTTCCCAAAAGAGGGAAGCTACTTTACACTGACACGCTGAAGTTCTCTACAGAATAATCCAATGCAGAATCTAGCAGGTGCTACTGAACACATTTCATTATTACTACTTTTTAAACACAGCAGATGTAAAGGAATACACTGTGGGCAGGAAGGGGAATGTAAGTGTAGCTTTGATAAAGAGCCAGATGAGAGCATAATTGCGTTCACAGATAGGAAGAGACAGCATAACAGACACTGCTACACAGAATGATTGTTACAGCATCTCTCAGCATGGATTTTAAACAAATCAAGAAAACACCACATGATGTATCAAACTTCATTTCAGCATCTGGCAAAAAGGAAGTATCTGCTAAAGATCATCTCATTCAAGAAAGCCCTTAATATGAGTTTCTGTAAAAAGAGAACTTGAAATTGCCTGTCGACAAATCAGCAGATGCCCTTTCTGAAGCTGACAGGTGCTTTTTGGCATTATTGTAATGACAATAAATACTTCATTGCACAGGGTAGAATCAATTGCTTTAATCAATTTCTACTATCACTTATGAAGTATGCAGACAATTTTCTAATCCATGCTTTGCAGTGACATTAAATATGCAAGTTCAGCATACTCAGGCAAAGCTGACTGTTAGTATAATTTCCTTTTGACAAATATCAGCATTTTGCCTATAAGGCTACAGTCCTGTCTCAAAAATAACTGAAGCATGGGCCCTCAAGCAAAATTAATTCTCCTAAAATACAGTAACACAATCCACAGCAGTGTCAGTCTTCAGCAGAGCTCTATGATACATAAAGATTTTAGGATGCAATGTGAAATACTGCTTTATGAACAGAACAACCTGACAGCTTAAAACAGGAACATCATGGATTCATTCAGGTACATCAATAAATCCAACGTCTCTGTCAACTATTTTCTTTCTTAAAGCTCTGTGTTCATATATCAGAAAATTCAGGAGATTACAAAACAGTAAGAGTAGGAGAGAGGAGAAAGTAACAAAGAAATCAAATATCTCCTCCTCTGGCCCTTCTTTCATTTGTTCCTTCCTGATATGTTTTCTCCTCTCCTCCTCCACCTTCTTCTTAAACTAAAATGGGCATCTAACAGAGCTGATAGCTGCCATTCTTTGCATCTAAATCTTTCCTTTGAGCACACAGTAAAAAACTGTCTTGAAGTACTTTTATTCTGAATCTAGCTACACTCCTAAGAATAGGTAAAAAAAAAGAAGCCAAGAGATTAAATTACCCTAACTGCAAAGCAATTCTTGCTGACAAAAAATCCAGATCTACTGTCTTGTAATTTGTCCAGTGCTCTCTCAAAAATGTGAGTTTGCTATGAGATACAACAACAGAAACAGACCAATGTGATTTTTGGTCTTACAGCTGTCATCCTTGATGCCTATTAAAGATAGTACCCTTATCTTAGCCTGTTGAAAAACAAACCTGATTTCATTTTCAGCTTTGCAAATATGAACAGTAAATCATAGGAAAAGATCACTGAACATGTTAAGAAAAGGAAAGAGGATCCTTAAAAGGTAGATTTTGAAGAAACGTGCTAGGCAGTCAGATACTGTTAAAAAAAAAAAACCAGCTGAAGAGAATGGGAAGTATCTGAAAGACTGAAGACTGGACAGTATTTGGCACATGACCAGCACTGTAAGCAAGCATAACAGGACAGAACAGGGAAAGAAAGCACTGGCTAGATACCAAAAAACCCTTGTATTTTAAGGGAAATAGTAAAGTTCAGCTATGTTTGAAACTCAAACCTGGACCAGGAAAAGCACAATAAAGTAGGTAGCTGAAATCATCTTACATTAGTTGAGCTGAAGACTATTTGAACTAAATATTTATCTTCTTGTTTCCACCTTTCCCCTCAGTGAACACCATGCTATTATTGTGGAGGTGAGTGGAATTAGTGGAGCTAATAAAGGGTTAGAAGTCAAGAACTCTAGAGCTGTAACTCTGGATTGGTCTCCAACTTGCTCTGGGTACAGTGTTTACGTCACTGTTCATTTTCTCTACTAATAAAGCAGAGACAATAACATACAACTCATGAAGGATCTTGCAGGATTAAAGTGCGCAGTATTTTGCATGAAAGCTGACAGTTTTAGGTTTCCTGCAGTACTTGAACAGATCAGCCTCTAGGGACTGGGCCTTATCTTACGTCTATAAAAATGTTAACCACAGTAGGAGAGAATCAAGACAACCCTGAGTGTTTTTAAAATTTTACCTTTGCATTACTAAACTGTTTGCCACGGCAACTGAAAGTTTGCACTTGTGAGACTTTGCTTGATTTCCAGATTTATACTGCAGGTAAGTTTTATACTACAGCTGAAGTCTTCCCTCAGCCGTAACAACATAAGATTGTTTTTCTAAGGCATTATAAACAGAAAAAAAAGCACCACTCTCTTAATTTCCTTCACCGTTTTGTTTAAAATAATTCTTTGAAGCGACAAGTGCCTCTTACTATTCATCTGTAGAGGGCTCATCACATTTGACTCCCTGGGAAGGGTGGTATTACAAAGAAACAACATGTCTCATAATACATTTAATGTGGTTCAGTAGCCACTGCTAATAACACTACATTTATCCTACTAAATCCCAAAGTATTGTCTTTTCACCAGCATAGGAATTACTCAGCCAAAACTGAAATATGCTCTTAAATGGAGCAGTTTAAACAAAGATGAAGGGCCAGAGGACTGCAAGACCATTAACAGTATTTTCTGGATTGTTTAAATGTAACAAAGTAAATTCAGCAACAAGTCTAAATTCTTCACTGTTCCATGTTTTCCCCTCACAATGAATTTCTTGCTGTTTTTTTTTCTTGTTGCACTCACTGTGTTACATAATTAAAATACTAAGATAAGGAATTTTTATGTTTTGTAGCCCTAAATGAAACCACACTATCTGATATGTAAGTACCCATCTGTAGACATGTATGCCTTTGTCAAGCTGTATCCACTCACACATATATTCCCTCTTTATCTATCCAGCTTCCCCAAAAATCAAGCTCCAACTCTATTGCATATAGCTGTTCTGCATTTATTTGAGAATTTTTGGTTACAAACTACAGCAAACCAAACAAGAACTAACTGGATTAAGTTCATACCCATGCTTATGTCAGACATGAATTATATTCTTTATATGATTAAAAGACTGAGACAGAAATATTTACTTTAGATAACAAGGTGCAGTCAGACCAGTAGGAGCATAAAACAAACAACACATTAAAAATGTAATTATTTTAGTTCCTGAATATATACAAACATATAGCATTTAAAATATGTCATGTGACATTACATAAAAAAATTTCAAAGGATCACCTATAACAGATCACCCATATCTAGATACTGGGCTAGAGAGTCTTGAATTACTCAAGGGAAGATGTGAGATGATCCCAATTTAGATACCTCCCTGGTAGCAGTAAAGAGATTTATAACACTCTGTGCAAAAGCAGGGAGGTCTCTGACACCCAGGCTGTGTAAAAACCTTCTGTTAGGTCAGTGTACCATTCTGAAATGGCAACAAACACTACAGAACGTACAGCACAAGAATGACAAAGGAAGATGGTGTGCTCCAGCCTGGATACAGCACACAGAGACTGAGTTAGAGAGATACTTTAACAGGGTTCTTTGTTTTTATTCTGCCCAGACACCTCCTGAAGTCTTAAAAAAGTAACTAAAATAGATATTGAAAGCTACTGTAATGGATAGTGATAATTACTTTAGTAGGAGGCAAAAGACTGCAGCAGTACATGAACATCTCTTTTACAAGTCTGCTAAGTATATCGATTTAGCATATTCTGTACCATAAGCCTGTTTATTAAATAGAGCACTTTACTTAGACTAGTCTTCCAAACATCAGTAGAAAACTTGGTGTCTGAGTCTTCTGATTTTACGTAGTTAATATAAATAATATCTACTTGTTCTTTTCCACTCAGAATGAAATGCCTAACTCATTTCATATAACAAAGGAGCCAGAAGCCAATTAAATTATCATCTGTCATTTATTGACTAGGCATAAAAAGTACATTTGGAGGCAATACTATGCAGAGAAACATGAGTCAGAACTACTCAGCCTTGGATACCACATAGCACAGTTTTCTGCCTGAAGATAGCAGAAAGCCCTGCACTGGAGATGGCAGTCCCACTAAACCTATCATGGATATTGGGATTTCCCCTTGAAGCAGGGTGGCTAAGGGCACGTAACACCCAAAGATAAAAAAGGCAAGACAAAACAGAGTCAGGTTTGGCTGGGCCAAGAGCCTTGCAGGAAGGTTTTCAGCCTCTGTGGGCTCCAGGGATAATGCTGAGCTGGTCAGATTGCTGGCTTTAGCTGGTCCTCAGTATTGACCAAAGACTGACCTAGCCTGAAATTTTTAGTAGAGTATGGAAAAAAACTTCTCCCTGAGAACTAAAGTAGTAGGATTACTACAAAAAGCAGACGATCTGACTTTTTTTTTTTTTTTGGATGGGACAATATAATTCATCTGCCTGCTTAGTTCAGCCTACCTTCTTTAAAACAAAGCCAAAATTCTCTGTAATGTTACAATTTCCTTTATAACCAAGCCTAAGACATCAATACTGCTTTGAAATGATAAAGAATGAAATGAGAAAGTCCCAGGGTGTCCAATACTTATCAAGGAACTGTATCACAACAACGGAATTAATTTCCCCAGAACATGGAAGATATCACCCTAGGCACCAACTTCAGTGCTCCACAATCACAGACAACCCCGGAAAAACCCTTAGGCTGGAACTGCCTTGAATGGCACACTGCCAAGACAGTAAGTTGCAGAACACACCACCCTACTCTGAAACACCCTGATGTTTTTCATGCAAGGAGTCTAAATCTCTAAGTCACTGGAAGGACGCAGGAGAGCTCAGAAACACCCAAATGTCTTTAGGTTTTGCAACGACAAAAGAATCTGTTAGTCGAAAATACCCAGAGCCTAGCATGGTGGGCCAGGACTTTTCTACTTTTTTTACTACATGTGGGATGGAAGGGAAAATGGAGCTGTTTATATTAGCTTTGCCCTTCTACAGTGATCATGTAACTTTTGTGAGATTTTATACAGCTAACTGGAAAACAGAGGGATCAGGTCGCTTCACCATTTTCTACCATGGGTCAGTAAAGCCAGTCTGTGCAGTTTTCATTTGGCGTAACACTGCATCCCAAAACCTCCTTCATGCCTCACACTGGGTCTCTTTCCCTACATAATATTCCTCCTCATTTTTAAGGAGCTAATACATGAAATGTTTCATTTGTTAGATTTATGTTTCAGAATTTAACTTCAATCACTACTCAGCTCTAAATATTTATGCTTCTCCCCAGATCAACAAATACCTATTTACTTCATATTTAGCCTGTTTAACATGATCAGAAGGCATTTTCCTGTGAGATGCTGAATTTCCTAAATAATATCTATAGCTTGTGAAGAGGTAAAGATACTCAGCAAGATGCTTAAGCACACAGACAGCCACTTCTAGTAATTTGGAAACCTTTGAGACTACTGCTGTACTTAAATGTATGTTTGTGTAACTGAATCAATGAACAGTACTCAAAGTCAGGCTAGAAGGGAGACATAATGGTAAAACTTGGTGGAAAAGGCCCAGATGGTTTCTGACAATAAATCAACCATAAAAATGCAGGATTTTAATTAAGCTTTATTGTTCTACTCAGGGGTGCTTACAGTTTGGGGTTTTGGTGGCTGCACATTAGTTTGACTCTGTTCATGGACGAAGCAAGCCCTGAGACAGGTAATCTATCTCAAGTATTATTTTCTTAAAACTATCCAACATAGCTTTAACACAAGAGAAACACATTAATTTTGGCATGTTTTTGTCTCATTATCTTGAAATTAATTCCACTCTCAGTATGGCAGTAAAAGGTAAACAAACAAATGCTAAAATCCCTACAATTCTAGCATGCAAGAGAGGCTGGATCACCTCCTGGATCTTCCATACAGCTTCTTCTTTCTCAATTCTTTTCCAATTTAGCAAAGTTTACCTTTCAGTCCTAGATGAATTCCTGAGGGCTCTAACAGGTGAGGGCCCTGATCCAGGCAAGTAGCGTCGAGATGCTGACAGCAACAAAACCCATCCAGCGATCAGCAGCCAAGTTAGTCCAGGAAATTCAAACAACAAGGCAGCAAAAGACAAGAAGCAGATACAAGCCAGTCCCTCCTCTCCCTTCGACTGGAGCTTAAAAACCCTCTTGGGGTTGATGTGCTGCAGCTGAAGGTGGAAAGGCCAGGTGAAGCCAGTGAGGGTAATTCCAGTCTGGTCCCACTCTGAGGGCTCTGATAAGAATAGCTAAAGACGGTTTGGCTGGGGCATGCTATCGAGGTTCAAATACCTTACAACACTGCATTGACAACTAGAGTATTTATCAAGAAAATAACGTATTTAATATAAAAAGGCTCCTTCATGCCATTTGTTCAGCATGCCTTTTCCTAAACCACAGAAGTATATTTGCAATACTGACAGATACCATGAGAATGTTTTTAAAATGGAAATTTTATAAAACTTACTATGACTTGAAAACAGGCATCATTTTAGACAAGCTAGCATGCTTTCATTGTCTACAACTGCCTACTGTATTATGTTCACCATAACTCCTAAAAGCCTGAGGACTGCCTTACACTTAATCTTTTACCTGAAAAGTTATTGAAAGTAAGGACTGTCTTTCTGGTTTGGGTTTGTATGTTCCCCTTGTACAAGCAAGGCTGGTTCGCAATGCTGTCTCAATCACTGCCATAGCAAGAACACATTCTATGAGATAATAACCATTGTCCTCATTGCTATCAACTGCCCAAACTTCCATTTACCTTGGATCCTTCGCCTTGCACATTATACAGTTTCATGACAAAAAAAAAAAAAAAAAAAAAAAAAAAAAAAAAAAAAAAAAAAGAAGTATGCTCTCTTTAGCTATCAATTTCTTTGATTTTCAAGAAACAGAACTTTGTACACATTGTCATAGAAAAAATGACTATTTTGGTTTTATTTCGTTAATTTGGCTGATTTTTTTGAAAGTTATTTATATTTTGATTTTATTATTTGAAAATAAACACTTTTTAAATAGATGTGTTAATAGCACTGACAACACTGCTCAGGGACTGAAAAGACATCTTGTACTCTGCAAAAAGTAAATCGCCTGCTAGTTCTCTGCTAGGTAAGTTTTTACAGGAGATTTATGTTTTAAGGTCAGGATGAAGCTGATGAATTTCATGAAATATGAGATTCGTTTTAAAACAATATAGAGCTATGTTCAGCTCAATGAACATATATTTTGCAATTCCTCCTCCTCCTCCTCCATTCTTCTTCTGACCTATAACCTCCAAATTAATTTTCTATTTCTGTTCAGTCTGAATGCCCTTGGGTGAAAAATTGGGACCTAATCAGTTTCTTTCACTACAAATCTCTTCTGTCCTCTTTCAGCTCAGTTCCTGTCCTGGATAAGAAGCAATTATTTTCTGGGCCTAATGAAAATCACACTTTCTATTGGTATATGCTGTTCACTCCACCTCTCCTCCTGTCATGTGATATATCAACTTCTTCAAACACATCAATAGGTTTAATCCTTCCCTTTGGGTCTTTTCTATCTCCTTCCTAACTTCACTTTTCTTCTTCTATTTGCCTTCCTTCTCCTGGTCCTAAGCTAGTTCTTAAACTCTATTCCTTTATCTGTTCCATAACACTTTGTATCTAACTTTCATCTCCTGACATTGTTAAAATTGCAGTTCTTTTTGACTCTTCTGTCCAGTTTCCAACTCCTCCCCCAATTATTTCCTTCAGCTTAATTCTCCTTGCTCTTTGACCCCCTGTTCTCTTCTCGTCTTCTGACTCACTGTTTTCAAATACTAAGTAAGAATGATGCAATTTCTATACTCCCAGTACCTTTTTCCTATTACTGTATGTGGATGCTAAAAAGCAGGAGCAGAGGAATTTTCCAGCTGCCTTTGCATTTTGTGAAGTTTCTTTCTCATACAGCTAGCTGAGAAAAACAGCTGCTGAAGCACTTTGTGAAGTTTTTCTTTCTCATGCTTTAGCTGAGAAACAGTTAAAGATGGTTTTGTAAACTAATTCTATGTCTTGTACCTGGGTTTGTTTTCCAGCCTTGTTTTGGTACTCTGGAAAAAATATTTTGAATGGGTGTTAGAGAACCTCAGCCAATCCCTCAAGGGGGTAGCTGGTCAAGCGATCAATCATATCATGCTCTCTCATGTACAAAGATATATAACCTAGCGTGTAAATAACAAAATAATTCCTTTTCTCCTTGGATTTGGATTGTGTCATTTCTCGCCGCTTCTTGGTAAAACAGCGACAACTGTACTACTGAATATACATCTTGGCTACTGCACTGTACAAGTGTGGATGCTTCTCAGTTCATACATGAGAGACTTCTTGTCAGTGGCATCAACCTGCAAACCAGAAGTGTTTGCAATTCATACTTATTGTTATCCCTGCAAGCGGTTCAGTTCTTCATGCAGTAAGCACAAGTGATGACAAGTGATTTTGAATTTCTCAGAGTTTGGTAGAAATACTTTCAAAACAGCTGACTTCAGAATATTAAGCACCCTTCTGCAACAGAAAATAAAATGCTGGTTTATATTTGGACATGGAAAAGAACATCATTCTGAACCACTAGACCTTTTGAAAATCACAGTGGGTATATATTAATACATGGTTGTTTTTTGGTTTTTGTTTGGTTTCTTGTGGTTTCTTTTGATTTTTTAATCAAACAATAGATTTTAGTATGGATAACAAGTTTTTATCACCCTATTGACACAACTACCTGAAAGCATGAAATTTCTTCAGCAGACATGGCACTTTGAGACAGAATTTGGTAGCTTCGTGTAACTACTATCTATCTTGGAAATAGAGATTATGAACAACCTGCAATTTTGCATGATCGGAGCAGGCCAACAGGCTGTAGAAGATACTACAAGGGGATGTGAGAGGCAGAACTAACAGGACGGTGCATTTTTCAGTCTGCAGACATAGTTCTCTAGAGGTCATGTTCTCATTCTGATCCTGTATAACAGTGACAATACAAACACTTTTATCTTTTCCATGATACATACATAGTATGTGGTAGGAAACTGAGTCACACCCACCAATATATATACCTGTTTTTTTCTGGACCTTCAAAATGAAAAGGGAACAACCCATAGAAGGCTGAACATTAACCTTTCATTGAGTGTCATGGTGGGATCATAGTATCTCATGTCTTAAAATCAGGTACAGTTCATATTCATTAGTCTCAAGCCATCCTGAAGTATCCTTTCAGACACGAACATATTGATTTCCATTTCCGAGGCTGTAAAAAATGATGCAGGTTTTTTATTGAAAGATTACTGGATTCATGAAGAAACTATTTACTTGAGCATGCAGGTAAGAACGCAGACCTTGTAATACATAACCTCCAATTCTGTTAATGCTGGGTTACAAAAAATTAAAACCAAACTTTTGCTAGGCATTTCTGCACCTTTTAATGAAGTTACACTCCATCCCTGGATAATATTTTGCTGTTATCTATACACTTAGTGTACAAAAGGAAAGCTTGACTTACGATGCCAAACACAGAAATTTTAATGGTTTTTTTCAGGCCAGGATTCCAGCTCACTGGAAAAATGGAACAGAACAAGGTAAAGACAAGAATAGTGTACCTAACTGGAAGTCTAAAAGCTCTTCTCAAAAAGTGCTGACTGCATTCCATCTCAGTATTACTTAATCCCTTTCAACTTGCTCTCTTGTAGAGACAAGCAGTGAGAACAGATATCATAGTCTGATTCTGTACTGACTTCATGTAATTGTTTCTTACTCTGCTGGCAATCAAAGAACAGGTCCTTATCTTCCCACCTTTTATTTCTACAACTACCTACACTTCCTAATTTGGGTTACTCTTGTTGTTACAAAGTAGCACAACAGCAGAAATAAAGAATCTCTTGGGATTAAAGGAAGAATTATTGGAAGGAACTGTCCCAGCAGTTTTAAGTATGAAAATAGTCTACATCTCCCAAAAATGACATCCTTTTTCACACACACTGAATCCCACACTTGGACATTAGCTGCTGTGGAAATTCTGTCAACTGGAAACACCAAGAAGGTTCTCCAGCACACAAACCTATCAGAATGTCTTCCTTCAGCAGCGCAATGCTACCCACTGGCATAAAGCAAGTGAGTCATATCCTGGTTAAATTGACTTGGGTAGATTAAAATTACATTTTGAAAATACCCAGAGTTCATAAATTAAAAAGCTGGTAATTTATTTTGATGGAGAAGGACCTTGGAAACATGTTTCATTTACATTCCAGAGTACAAACATTAATAATATCAAGGTCAATGAAGAAGAGAGTTGACCTTCAAACTAATTTGTTTTAGTTTTCAACTGTCAGATTCCATATGAGCTATGAATGTAGTATTCACTCTCTTGCCATGTAAACTGACA
The DNA here is from genome assembly GCF_020740725.1 of Corvus hawaiiensis. Lineage (NCBI taxonomy): Eukaryota > Metazoa > Chordata > Aves > Passeriformes > Corvidae > Corvus > Corvus hawaiiensis. The sequence goes on from NC_063216.1 coordinate 40,778,473, forward strand.
TGGGATTTGTTTCACAAAATGACATTTTGCAGCAGCTCAGAGCGCAAGTGTCACTACAAAGTGAAGTGTGGAATTCTAAACCAATTTTAAGGTTATTGGTAGAAATTATTATTTTATTTATGCCAATGTAGAAGAGCTGTGAGTAAAATGAGCCATAGAAAAAGGAAAATATTTATACAAATAAAGAGAGTCAATTCTGTCTCTGCTGCAATGCAAGCAGAAAGTTGCTTAAGGAAAGGTATTTTGTTTGAGGTAGGCTTGGACACAGCACTACAGCATTCTGTAAGCATTCATCAAGTGGTTTATGCAGATATAGGGCTTCTGTGAGACACTGGTAACATGCTTTGATTTACAGTATTTATGCTGATAAGCTGTTACTGCAGGCTCCAGTAAGTCTTTTACCTATCCATCTAAAGAACAACTGGACTTAAATTAGCTACTCATTCAACTTAAGTAATTTATCAGTTACCTTAAAGAGATTATATTTTGTAGATCAGTAAGAACAATAGGAAGCCCTTAGTCTAACATGTAGGTTACTCAATCAACATGCAGAATTGTTTACAGATTCACACGTACAGGTTAAACAAATATTCAGCAATGGCTTTGTCAATGCTGCAAAGTCAAGCAGCTGAAAGTTTAGAAATGTTTTACCCCTAGTGAATTCCCTAGAAAAGTTTTGCCCTCTAGTTAATCCATCTGTCACACTAAATTATTAATATGGCATCAGAATTTCACACCCACAACCAAGAACATGAATGTTTTGGAGAATGAGTTTGCATGGTAAAAGCAGATCATTAAAAGTCATTCTCATTTTTTTTACAGCTGGCTGATAAATATGTATCACAAGCAGAGTTTGAAGTTTGAGCTGTTCAAAAGCTGCAGTGGATTTTTTCCCATACATATCAACTGCTACTGTGAGCTGTAGTTACACAGCTGAGGGATAAAAGCTGGTATTCCAGCTGTGATGAACTTGGGCAGAATTCTGTGTCCACCTGGAAGGAGAGAGGAAAAGAAAAACATGCAGAAGTCGTGCAGTGGACACTAAGCAGAAAGAAACCATGAAGAATCCACTGGACTAGACTGTTTCAGCAGCTCCTGAGCAGTCTCAATGTATCCCTATGGAGCTCTTCTGCTGGATGTTTCACATCACAAAACCCTACCACAAAAGCACTTAGAAAGGAATCTAACACCATGCAGATCTCTGGCAAAACTGAAAGAAAAAGAAGTCAAAATTGAAGGAATGGAAATTCAATTTAGTTTGAGGCACAAAAGACCCCATTTTTAATATGGATATCCAAAATTGTTTTATAAAAAATTTGAACATGTATTGTGAAACTCTAAGCAAACAGAAAATTCAAAATTTTGCTTCCAAGATGTCTACAAGTTCTACATCAAATCTTATTTTTAGGGTAAACTTGAAGGTATTATTCTAAAAAATTCCAAAAATGGGACGAATATTAAAATATTTGAATGAAACTGAATGACGTTCAATGAAAATGACAATGAAAACTACTAATGTAAAATACTTGGACTTTCACTTCAACCATAGCATTCTGCCTGTGCCAGGTCTTTTTTTGAGTCTAGAGCAAAATAGCAGTATTTAAAAAATAGAATGCTGGTAAAAATTGTGTCTTTGACACTAAATCTGATTCTCTATAGAAATGACATTCACTGGAGTCTTGAAACTGCTTGTATGTATTCGGGCACTTGACTGCAACCACAGGGCAGTCAGACTTTGGCTGGGTTTGGTGAACTTCCACTTCTTTCACTAGAAGCAGCAGCAAAAGGGTAGTTTTAATAGACTGTATTTCAAACAAACTTGAGGAACATTTCAAAAGACAAATGAAAAAGTTCTCTAGGGCCTTGATATTAGCTTATGAAAAAAAATACTAAAAGAGAAAATGCAAGAGAACAAGTGAAAGCTACTTGGGGAGCAGGAATAAACAACTCAGCTCAAGAATTTAGTAGTTAGTGGAAACATGACACTAAATTGTAGAGGAGAGAAGAGAAAACTAAAAAGGTAGACATGCATTACAAAGGGGAAGGAAACTTTCTGAAAACAGTAAGGGAAAGGCTGCATAGGAACTTTTTTACATTTTATATCTCTGAGAAAGGAGTTCAGTAAAAAAAGAAAAAACATTCAGTGGTTTTACTTTTCCTCAGTGGAATTAGTAAAAAATAAAAGAAAGCTCTTAGGCAATAAGTTCGACATCTTCTCAAATACTCATTCATTTTAGAAATGCATTTTTTTACTATTAATGTATGAGCAGTCATAGGCCCGTGTTTCTGTCACTGCTGTTGTTGGTTGACATTTGAATTGATTCTGATTCTGAAAAATGTACTTTACTGTAAGAGTGAGCCTAATATATCACAAATTACAGTAAATGGAATTGCCACTTTGCACAGCATTGTGATTATAGACAGCACAAGAAATAGCTGAAGAACACCTGTTTAAATACAGACAGTGCTGTTGAAAGGTCAAATGGATGCTTTGTGGAAAAACACAAGAAGACAAACAAATCTAAAACCCAAACCAAAGCCTAATACCACATTTTCAGTCCAAGACAAAAGTCTACCTTAGTATCAGTAATGTACAGGTTACCAGCACAGATATCAGCACAGAGGTGCTTGATGATATGCACTACATGTTTGACACCGCTGTCAGTCAAACTTGTGCAGTAACAACAATACTTAAAGAGTAGCTACAGCTAGCATGTTGAAGAAAGAAGTTCACATTTCCTGACTTTACTTATGTGTTTTAAATAAAATGTTATAAGTATTAAAAGATGAGAAAATAAGATACCAAAAAATGCTGCTATTCCTCCGGTTCAAATTAGTTTCCCATGAACCACGCCATTATTAGCTAACAGAACCCCTTCCTTAGCATAGCCTTGGGCTTAGAACACTCTAATGCAATGGAACATTTTTATGTATCATTCATAGTAATACATTAAAAATTGGCTAAAATGGATTAAATAAAATTTGTGAATATAGTCTGTAAAACAAAATACTTTAAAGAAAATACTGCCAGAATGAGGAAGACTAAGCAGAACAGGAAAATGCTGAGATGACAGTAGCATGTTTAAGACAGAAAGTGTTCACATTTTGTGAAAATAAACCAAGGCCAACACAGACCTGTGTATCACTTCAAGGTGACACAGCAAATGCAGTAGTGGTGATCTGTACAGATTCATGTGCAACAGCTATCTGAAAAGGCTGCTATGGTCTAAGGGTGCATATACAAGGAGATTATTTTTAAATCAAGAAAAATAATGGTCCCACTAAACAAAATCCATGTGTCAGAGGCTTTATGTAACTTCTCCAGGTTTTAACCTTTGCAATACCTGTATATATGATTTTAAAGGCTTAATCTCTGAGCTTCAGCTTTCCTTAATGCAAAGCAGATAAAAATGACTTAGTCATTTACCTTTCCAATGGGTAAAAATGTGACAAAGGCCACCTTCTAAAGACAAGACTCAAGAAAAGATCAAATTTAATGGATGGAACTTGCTTATTCTACAAGTGGAAATAATGGTAAAAGAGAAATGTATAGCATCATTCACTCAACAAATTGATCAACTCATAATCAAAGTTTCTGTAAGTTACAGGCCAGTGTTTTTTCAAAAACTAAATATGCCTATTGCAAGAAAATGTCTTTTGACATATTGAACTGTTCAACATTAGACATACAGACCACTTTTCTTCATGCTCAAAACTTTTCTTTCTCTGAAGACAAACTTTTCCAAAAGGCATATTCATTTAACAGTTATAATGAATTCAGGTGTTAAAATTTTCAATAACTGATGTTTACTCTCATGCTGTAAACTACATCTAGTTAGGTGGTTTTAGTTAATTTTAGCTTGTTTTTGTCCAGTCAGCTGTCAGAATGGAGTACCCATATGCAGAAATGGATGACTTCGACTAGCAGTTGGTTTTGGTACTTGAGTTAGTCAGAAAACACTGCTGCTGGAACAAAGGAAATAGAAATCTGGTTAACAAAATTAAAAATAAAATGGTTGACTTTGTGTTTCTAAAAAAAAGACTAAACAATTCAAAAATGCAAACTATAGACACATCTTAGATACCAGTCTTAAAATGTCACCTGCAGTTCAGGACACTAGAGTCAAGGATACTTAAATTCCTTAGCAGGGAGACCTGGAAAGCTTATCTGGAGATTAAAAGGTTATTTTATGATGAAAGGCTTCAAGACTTCTGAATCTATTCAGTATTTGAAAAAAGAATAAAATGATCATAGGAGGTATGAGAGAACTTGAAATAGTACTGTACAGATTATAAACGCAGCAGAATTAAAACAGGAAGATGGACAAGGAAGTAATATACCAGAGGAAAAAAGATGATACTCCTCTGTGTTGCATAAGAAGCAATGGAAGACATGAAGGCAGTGAAAAGACTGTTAAGGGGATTCACAGCTGCTTAAATACTTGGTGTCACTATTTGACAGCTGTTAAGTCCCTGCATCTGTCCAAAGGCACCTCGATGGAGTTGGTGAATCCGTAGTTTCTTGACTTCCACATTTCCACACCATGTCTACTTGCAACATGTTCAGTACCTCAGGCTTTTAACTGAAAGAAAATCAATAGGTTTACTTCCTCTCTCCTTTGCCTTTTCTTTCATTTCTTTTTGTATTTACTTACTAAAGCATCTTCCTCTTGCTCTACTACTTCTTGATAATCACACTACCATACTTACACTACCTGACTCCATCCATTCCTCCTATTTCTTTCAGTTCATCAATAACCTGTGATTCTCCCAATTTGAGATTACCGGTCCATACACATTCTAAAGGATTTTCAACTCCATTTGCCATCCTACTGAAACACAGATTTAAAAGAAATATAAAGATTTTAATTATAGGTTAGCTGTGTTGAAATTAGTTAGAATAGGAAGGAATTCGGGCCCAGCTAGAGTTAATTAAAATAGTTAAGAGAGCTGGATCTGAAACAGTTTTCAAGATGTTAGTAATTGATCACTGAATAACTGATGATCTGTCATTTGTATGTTTCCTTAGCTGTGCTTAGAATGAAGAACAGAAACATTGAAAAGTTGGTCTAAGGAACAAGGACAATTACCGATTTCCTCCCTTGGTGGGAACCTATTCAAAAGTCATGCAAGAGGAAACTTAGAGGTCACTAAAGTAATTAGGATTGTTAAAGTTCAGATAGGTGAAAAGGTCAAAATGAGGAAGATGAGCATACTTACCTTTTTGGGACCACTGGCCCAATTCAAGACCACCGACTCAATTCAGGACACACACTATGCATGCTTAATGACATTTAAGCTCATTTCCATATGAAGCAGAGAATGGGAGGTGTTAATGTTATGAATATGCACTTGTATTTTGAATATTCATAATTTTTGTAATAAAAACCTTTGTGTTTGCTCATATCAGGGCCCTGCATCTTAGGGAGCTGTCCCATGCAGTGCCTGGCGCCAAAATAAACATACACTTTCTACCTCCAAACTGTTAGAGAGTTTTTGTCCGTCTCAGTTGGATATCGATATTAGATCAATATTCGTATTTTGGTAAATCACTACTGTTCATCTCACAGTGCTATCTTCAACCCTTAACTTTCAGACGCATTTTTAAACAGAATTTTACAGACTCCTTATAAAATACATGTCCTGTTCTTTCCTTACCAGTGTTTTCTACTACACTGATCAATTCTTATCCAAGTCTTAAATCTTGCCATCCTAACACCTCCACAGCCTTTCACATTACTCCCTTTCTTAACATTTATTTCAGATTCTGTGGGCCTGTAGTTTAGTTTTCACTCATCCAACTTTTTTCTTAAGTTTCTTTTCTCTATTATACCAGACTCTCCTACCTTTTAATATTACCTCTGGCTAATATTATGTGGATTCAGCTGCAATTTGTGAAACAATAGCTCACCTCTTTTACGCAACCAGGCAGTTCCCTTTTAGGTATGTTTAACTTCCTTTCCCAACTTCATTACTCTAAGCGGCCTGATAGCAGCTCAAACTTAGTATAGCTAGCCCAGAAAAACTTTGACTTCTCTAAATCCTTACCCATATCTGTTCTTCAGTGCTTAGCCTTATTAATAGAAAAATTTCCGCAGTAGCTCAGGATATGTATTAACTCTTGCCCTTCACTTGAATTCTTCCTTCTTCACAAAAATCAAACAAAGAGAACTTTATCCCTTCAAAGTGAAAAATACTATCCAGTCCTAACTTCTTTCTTTCTTGGTTATCATAATCTTCTTGCCTTCTCCTCAACTCTTGCTCACTTCTTGTCTCTCCTGATTTACTCCTTAGATCATTTTTCTTCATTATACATTCAACAAGTCTTTCATTATACATTCAGTAAGTCTTATCAAAATCATAATTTCTGTTTCTGTGCTTCATTTGTAACTTCTTTCAAGCTACTCCCAAACATCTTTATTAGTCCCAACATAACCATATTAATACAATTTTCTTTAAAAGAACCACATTTCACGGAATCAGAGACACTAATTCACATTAGCCAAATTCATCTTTCCACCTCAACATCATATAGAAATGAAACAAATCAGGTAATTTTATAATAAAAGCATTACGCATAGACTTCTGAGTTGTTTGCCTGCAAAACCCTAAACCAGAGCCTGGTGTAAATTGTATCCCCTGTGAATCTAAGTACATGGTATCTGGAAGGCTGATGCAATTGGAGCCCAGTCTACAGGCAATCTGAATATGAAATTCCACTTGTAAGTTAATGATACTCCAACATAAGCAACCTTCTAACACTAGCCTGAAGTAATTAATGGATGTTTTTGCATCTGCTTGTTCAGGGGTGTATTTGGTACTGCACAAATACTCAAGAGGTAAGGAAGGCTGAGTAAGACTTTACCATACACAGACAAAAGTTTTGTCTCTACAGAGAAAAAGGAATAAAAGTCTCCCTCCTCAAAAAAAAAAAGAAAGAAAGAAAGAAAAAAGAAAAAAACCAAGGCAACTATACTTTGGTTGAAAAACAAAACAAAAAACCAAAACATAAAAAAAGAAAAATTTTTATAAGGTAAATTTCAATTAATAAGAGAAAAAAATTATATTGTTATCTTAAGGTTATTTTTATTTCCTTTTTAATATTAAAATACATTCTCACAGCAATTCACAATTATATATTTTTCATTAGTACCTACAAGTGAAGCAGACTAGAAACTGGTTGCCAGAAAGCAGTGCTAACATGCAGAGGCACTGTCTAGACCCATCTATATCTATCCTATATAGAGATACAAAAAAAGCCTCAGGTAAGAATAATGATCTATTATTTATCTATTATAATAATCTACTTTTTCTCACCCCTCATTCGTCTCTCATTATATCAAACACTTTTGGCTATTTTTCTTGAAATTACTGTGTTGGGTAGGAAAAGATACTATCAAATCAAGACAGGAATGTTCACAGACATAAGCAACCATTTGTGTTTAAAAATTCAGGAAGTCTTATGCAGTTCCACACTTGTGATGGCTAGATAGAAAAACTGAAGGGCAGAAAGTATAATCACCTCCAGCACTCCACCCTGCTCTTCAGATAGTTTCTCCTACCCTCAAGGCAAGGACAACTGATATGCCAATCAACCAACTCCTGAAATGTTAAACAGTTTTTAACACCAATGTATTGTGGTAAATCAAAAACAGGCTAAGTCAAATGAACAGGTTGGACATAACGTACTCAAGGAAGATACCATCTATCAGGAGGTTCAAGACAGAAATCCATTCCTTCTCAAGTCACCTCCCTGCAATCCACTGTAATATTACAGATTAGCAGAAGTATAACCAGGAACTGCTAAATTATGCTTAAAATACATAACAAGCAAAAATACAGCATGGAAACTTGAAACAACTAAGCTGAAAATGTTGGGAAAACAACTCTCAACTTTGACATTTCTGCTTTAAATCCAAAAATAGGCCATGATATGGCTAAATGAAAAGCAAACATAATGGATTTTTTTCTCAAGTTATGTAGAAGATTTTATACAACAGGTAATCAAAAAGGCCAAGTAATGTCTCCATATCTACATCCTTAACCATTACACCTTATTCGCACAAAATCCTATGTAAGGAGACATAAATATATGAAGTAGTCAATCTTCTATAGACTTAATACTATATGTAAGGGTGCTATTTTGCAAGAGTAGAGTTTTGCTGTAATACTGAGAAACATTCATCATACAAATAAGTTAGTGGCAAACTTCAGTGCAAACTTCCGTATGCAGCAGCCAGCACAGTGAAGTGTTGAGGTATTCCAGAATATAAAAGATCACTCTTCAAAATGTACGTAAGGTTTTATGCCTCTTCATCTTTCTAGAGCACAAACACTTGATCAGGAGATTTCTTATAACTATAAGCCAGTATAAGAAATTTGGTACATGACCCTTTTTGGGAATGTGAGTAATTTCCTACTGAGAAATTACCTACTGTTTAATGGAAAGTTGTTGATCTCTGCCCACCATCTGCTTAGTCCAAGGGCTTATTTAACATGTTGGGTGATAGCAACACTTTATCTCAGGAATTACCCTTGCTGAAGCTAATGAACATCATGTTGTAATTTTAACTAGATTCAGATTTATCTCTACTCCTAGCCAAGCACTGAGTCCATTAGTTGCTGACAGTGACTAGTGTGTTTGGCTAGCATATTAACTCACAAATTGTTCCACTAAAATCAACATAACATGCAAAAGTTACCTCAACAACTCTCAGGTGGGCTACAATCTTTATTTCAAGGTGGCATCCTTTCACAACATCCGTACACAACACTTGAATTTGATTAAGAAAACTGCTTTTGGATGGTTTTATGGTACAAACTTGTAGACATATATCCCTCTTGGTAAACCTCAGGACAGATCAGAAGGGCTGACTGTGATGCTTATGTGAAACACAATCAACCACTGCTAACCTGTATTCAAAAAGAGAAAGGAATTCCTGTATTTCACTGGAAATTGCTCATATACAAGTAAAACACCCTTCCCCCTGCCCCCGTAAAGAGTTTGCAATCCAAAAAATACACCATCAGGTAATTTATAATTAAAAAGAATATCCTTAGACACAGGTCATGTAGAAGATCCCCCACCAGACACCTGTACACTCAAAATGTGGTACGAAAGGCCAGGAAGGGCTGCTGAGTTCTGCTACCACAACGCAGCTGGGAGGAGGTGATCCCCTAAGTGGCTGAATGTGGCCTTAACACTTACACAGCTCTAGGCTCAAACAGTTTACTTCTTCAGATTTTCTATGGACAAAGTGTTTGAATTGGCTTTCATTTTACTAAAACCAGTTTATTCACTGTACCACTGCTACTGTGCCACTGCTAACTTTTGATCTCAAGAACGTGTTTTTTACAAAAGCTGGATTAATAGCATATCCTACGTCATTGTTGACAAAACAGCATTTAAAGAGGTTTTCAAACGGTATCAAATTGCACTCTGCTATACACAACAGGAAGTGAAGTCTTATACAAACATGGAATAGAGCAGGATGAAGAAGTTAATGTAAAAATTACCGAACTCAAAATGATGTTTTTCATTTCCTTCCTATTTCAAACAATATATCAGAAGCAGCTGACTCACAGACACCAAACTGACTGAATAACTGATGGGTTGGCATCATCTGTGTGCTGCTCAAGAACAAACACACCTGAAGAGCCATAAGCATGAGGCTGCATTATAAACCTACAGCATGAATATATGTTTCTCACATTTATTAGATAACATTCTTCACATAAAGACGGGACAGAGACTTGCAAGGTTGGTTGCTTTCATGTCATTTACAAGCAACAACAAAATAGGCATTTTAAAACACTGTTTGCTACAGTATGGTCCAAATCTATCCATCTTTCAGCAGCAAATATGGGGAATGTATTAATCTAGAAATAACTATGTGGTTGCTAGTGAAAAAAAGAAGCAGGAGCACACACGGGAGAGAGAGAAAGAGAGAGATTGAAAAGATTTTTTTAAAAATCTGTACGTTACTGTGCTGTAAACCATTTATTTACAAAATTAGTTTGAGCTTACAAGTATGTCCAGCCTACCCTTGTATATGCATTACATATAGTTTTGCAGCATTGGAATGAAATTTTGCAGCCAATACTCACATATAACTAGTTTGTGCTGAAACAATTTGCCAATCTTATTTAACTGTTGTTATTTGCTGCAGTACAAGGAAATTCTAACTGATACAGGTTAGACTTCTGATGTCAAACAAAAATAGCAACAGCTGTCTTTCACGAAATTCACTAAAGCTAGCTTGCATCTTCCCTGCCAAAACTAATCACATACTCTAAGGATGTCCAAGTGCTGTCATCCGTTTCTTCCTCTGTCCCTGAAAAGTAGAGCTGCATTCTCTACCTTTATGCATGTCATTTCTCCACAATAGCAACATTTTTTTAAAAGCCATTCAGGGTTACAAAATGGAAAGGGATCCCATTTCACGGCAGCCATTTGTTCCTAACAGAGAGGTAACAGCATGACAGGATGGAAGCTCTCTCCTATCTCCGCCTGCTCCCTCTGTAACTTTTTTAGTACTATTCCAGCAGCCTTTAAACCTTATTTACAAAAGCCAATATACCAGATGTCCTTGATTGTTCCACCTGGTGGCTATGTTGACACTCTCCACAACTGATCCACCTATCCATCCTCATGCATGCATACACGAAAGAAGCACAGGGCAGTGTGCATGACGTGTTCTCTCTTGGACCTGTACAGGGTATATGAAGAGTGATAGCTGTTTGTTTTAAAGCTTTTTGCTGTAGTTCTAGCTGCACAGCCTCATGTGCTTTGCTCAGGAGGTTCCAGGTTGACAATCCTGTAACAGCTGACTTGGAACTCACCACACTAGCAGGATCTGGTCTGGGAACTGAAATACAACAGCCTTAGCTACTCAATATGAGCTTCCTCTGCCTAGAGAAAATATACAATCCCTCATCAGTCAGTACATATCTTCCTCAACTGTGATTTGATTATCAGGGATATGGTTTTCACACAGCTGCTCCCACCTTGCTTTTTCTTTAATACAAGCTCTTAAAGAATTATATGATGAGCTCAGGAAATCTTGGCTTCTATCTGCGCTTCTCCTAAGAAGCAGGCCACACTGTGCACTGTTGGGGTCTCCCCCCCTGCCATGTAGCCCTGGGAGAGGGGCCCTGAGGGCACAGACACGGGGTTTCCCTGCCCCCGCTCAGCCTCGTTCCCCTTTGGTTGTTTTGTGTTCCCCTGCCCGGGCAGGACCCTCGGGTCCCATGATTGCCACAGTTCCTCGGCAGAGCCCCGGCCATGTGGCTGGAGAAATAAACATCTCTGAAACATCTACCAAGAATCTGTCCACAGATATTTCCCTTCCACGGGACTCCTAGTTTGATATAGGCGTGTTACAGTATCCCCACTGTAACAGTGCACACTCTTCTGTGTCACACAGCATAGCTGAAACTTGTTTACTACTATCAAAGCTTATTTACAGCCTATAACAAAAGCTAAAAATACTTTTAATTTTCCCACAATATAAAGCAGACTGCCACTGTACTTCTCATCAAACCAGATACCCTGCCAACAAAACATGCAGGGTTCTGCATTCAGTCTTCAGTCAGCACTGAACCTGGCTGCTCAGACCAAGGGTTACAAAGTCAAAGCCTCATTACAGAATCATTGTGCACATATAGCAATTTACAATCAAGAAATACATGTCAAAAAAATTTGTGTCTTGCAAACATTGTACAAATAGACCTCTGCATATACTGAAAAATACCATCACATTTTCCTGTTTTTCTACAATATATCCCAAATACCCCCAATATGTACATCTGTCCATTTCATTATTCATAAGTACAGATCAAAGTCATGCATATGTTTACATATATAAATATCCACTATTTTCAGTCATTTAAACTGGAAACTACAAATCAAGAGTTATCCCTACAGTTGCATGTATTTATATTACTAGTTCTTTAACGATGGGATTTCTTATACTAATGAAATGAAGTTCTATGTGTTTGTAATTCTATGCTTTTTTCTAAATGACTACTCTTATCTGTATACAATATGTTATTAAGACTATTTTCCCACTTTTCAGTGACTTCCTACCCCACTCACATTCCTCAGAATTTGGGCACTGGACCCAAGATACATGCATGTTGAAGAGTCCAATTACCGTAGCTACGAAGAGACTAATTATGCTCAATTATTGCCATTACTAATGCGAATTACTAAGTAACAATTTGTTCAGAAAAGTAACTCGAAAAGGGAACAAAGAAACTCATCAATGAACAAGAAAGCTCTGTCTTGGCTCATTCCCTGTTTGGCCAATGATTTATTTGGTTTTGTGGGCACGTTTGCCATACTACAGCTGCTTTTATAGTCTCTGTTTCTTGAGGTATCTGAAAAGCTAAGTCTGATACAAAGATTTGATGGATGTCTGCCTAACTAATGTATTTAGCTATTACTTTGTATTTTTCTTCTTTATTACATTTTCAGAATCAAAAAGAGATAAGCATTACCACAAGTCACCGTTATCAATATCAAGAAGACACACACAAAAGATGTTTGAACAAAATGCAATTCTACATGTCAGTAGCAGACAAGCTGTTGTTGGAAAGTGCCAGATAATTAAATTTTACAGAGAATCACAAATTTTGGACCTCTCAAGGTGATGAGATCTGTCAGACACAGATAAGAATTTTTATTTTTAAAATACATAAGGTTTCATATCGCATCTTCTTTTAATGTGAGAACAAAACAAACCAGTTGTTTGTGCCAACAGTTCCAAGCAGTTTGTCACATCGTGAAGGACAAAGTATCGCTCTGACTGGGCCACCACCATTCTGATACCAACAAACAGAATTTATAGATACTAAAGCAGGAATCTGTATAAAGAAATAGTGGGGGGAAAGCAGAGGATGTATTTATCTCAGGACAGTGTCCTAACCAAGGGTGCAGAGAACAGGAAGCCCCAAAAGCAGAGGCAGGCACTGGAAGGGACGCAGCAGGTCTGCCTGACTCCAGCTGAAGACCTGGACACCCACTGGGAGCCTGCCCCAGCATGGGCTGGGTCTGTTCTCTAACATGTTCTGCACAAGCAGGACATAAAAACTTTGTATTCACAGTGATACAGAAGGCAAATATTTTTTAACATTTTAAGGAAAGGAATGTAATTTTAATATTTTTTTTTTCAATGCCACCCACAAAGGATTACGCAAAACTTGCTCACTTACTGTGAGATGAGGTTAGGAAAAACCCTCAAGTTTTCCAGACTATCCCAAGAAAACGACCTTTACTTTCCTTGGCTGCTCAAACTGTTTCAGAGGCACTGTGGTGTCTGGGGCACTGCTGTCCTGGCACTGGCAGCAGAGGCTGAAGGGCACTGTGAGGAGAGGCTGGGTCTGCCCCAGGCTGGTCACAGCAGGTTCCAGATGGCTCACTGCACCCACCACAGGACACAGCTGAGCCCACAGCTGAGGTGGGGACAAAACCCCCTGGGAATACCTCTGGGAAATGTATTTAAGATGGCGCAAAACCACTGCCCAGCAGTGAGAAGTGAAGGGGGAAAGTGAGAAACAGCCCTGTGCACACCAAAGTGGGAAAAGTAGGAGGGGGAGGAGGAGCCCCAGGGGCTGAAGCAGAGATTCCCCTGCAGCCCACGGTGGGGACCATGATCACGCAGACTCCCCTGCAGCCTCTGGAGGTCCCCATGTTAGACAAAGGGAAAAGGGTGAGGCGTAAGGAGTGACAGGGACCAGCTGTTATAAACTGGACACAAACCTCACTTCCCACCTCCCAGCACTGCTCAGTGGGGGCAAGCAAAGAGCTGGGAATGAAGGAGTGAAATTGAGCCTAGGAACAAGGGGAGAAGGTGTTTTAGGTTTTGTCCTTGTTTCTCATCATACAAATCCATTTTAATCAGCAATAAATTAATCTTCCTCAAGTCAAGTCTGTTTTGTCTGTTAAGCAAGTGCTATCCCTGCCCTTATCTTGAGACACATGGAGTGAGAGAGCAGCTGGGTGGGAGCCTGGCAGCCAGCTGAGGTCAGCCCACCCCACACTTGGGAATCAAATTTGGGAACCAAATTTTACAAATTTAGGTAGTCCAATTATATAAAAGTGACCAAAGTTCGTTATTCATTACAATGCTAAGCACACCTGCTAATAGTGAGGTGAGCAACACTTGCTGCACAGAAAGTATATGCTGGTTACACCACCTGCTGCCCCCAGCCACCTTTCTGTGAAGGCTCAAAGTTCTGGAGTGGTTTCAAAAGCTGCTTAAACTGATTTAAGGCTTTGCTACTGCCAAAAGAGAAGAGATCCTGCCCTACTTTTCACATGCACATCACTGCACTATTTTCTTGTGAGGCTTATCTGGCTGAAAAGTACTGTTCATTTTTAGTGCTGGAACAAAAAGGGAGCATAAGATCATCACTTCCAGCAAAAACGCTACCATGAAACTACACCCTTGGAGTGCTTCAGGTTCATGATTTCAATGTACCTCAGAAAATAACTATGCTTATGAGACTTGGATCATAGCTGTTCCCCTAGCTTCACACTGGGGTTTCTTAAAATGTCCATCCTGATTTATTCAGATGTAAAGATAGTCAGAAATATCCCACTGGGTTTTTTTTGAGCCAATTTGTAACAAAATTTTTTTGACATTGCTTGACCAAACCTGCAACAGGACCAGAGGACTTTCTGAACCAATCTAAATTTATGGTCTACCAATCTGGTATCCTCTTTGTGACAAATGAGAAGGTCAATCATTTAACAAATGTGTGTGACCTCCTGCAGTAGTTATCTGTAACATAATTCATTCCATGAAAGAACACCCTACCCACTTATCCATTTATTTTGCCTTACATGCGGGGTTTTTTTCTTCCTCCTAAAATCTTGCAATAATTTACTCATAGAATCATAGAATATGCTGAGTTGGAAGGCACCCAACTTGAGTTGGAAGGGTCCAACTCCTGACCCCAAGAATCACACCATGCGTCTAAAGCATTGTCCAAATGTTTCTTGAACTCTGTCAGGCTTGGTGCTGTGACCACTCCCCTAGGGAATCTGTTCCAGCGCCCAATGCCACTCTGGGTAAAAAGCTTTTTCCTGATATCCAACCTAAACCTCTCCTGACACAACTTCAGGCCATTCCCTTGGGTCCTGTCATTGGTCATGAGTGTGACGAGATCTGTACCTAGCCCTCTGTCGTCCCTCGTGAAGATGTTGAAAACCATGATGAGGTCTCCCCTTGGTCTCCTCTACTCCAGGCTGAACAAACCAAGTGACCTCAGCTGCTCTTCATACAGCATCCCCTCCAGACCCTTCATCATCCTTGTTGCCCTCCTCTGGATGCTTTCTAATAGCTTCATGTCTTTTTTATATTGTGGCACCCAAAACTGCCCCCAGCACTTAAGGTGAGGTCGCCCCAGTGCAGAGCAGAGCAGGACAATCCCCTCCCTTGCCTGGCTGGTGATGCTGTGCCTGATGCACCCAGGACAGGGCTCGTCCTCCTGGCTGCCAGGGCACTGCTGACTCATGAACTTGCCAGGTCCTTTTCCGTGGCATTGCTTTCCAGCATCTCATTCCCCAGTCTGTCTGTAAAGCCAGGGTTGCCCCATCCCAGCTACTGGATCCTGCACTTGCCCTTGTTTAACTTCATTATGGTTGGTGATTGGTCAAGGTCTCTCTGTAGGGCCCCTCTACTCCCAAGGGAGTTGACAGCTCCTCCCAATTCAGTGTTGTCAGCAAACTTATTTAGTATTCCTTTGTGTCCAAGTCATTAATGAAGATGTTGAAGAAAACTGGATGGAGCCCTGCAGAACCCCACTGTTACAACTCTCACTGCCCTGTAAATTCAAAACGGTTTTGAATTTTCCCAGCTTCTTGGCCTCATCCTATAGTCATCTAGTGGGGCTTTTACCAGTCAGTTAAAAACCACAATTTTCTTCCCAGATATGGTGTGCACTTGTAGGTGCATACTTTCCCTATAAATCTATTATTTTCCTAAGTAGTTTTAGTTTCTTTTTTGCCTGCCAAAAAGGAAAGAAAAGTCATGTTCCCCCCGCCACATAAACATATGCAGGAGAATGAGCGTTTGGTTTCTGACCATTACTGATGCTGAGATTGACTGGGATAAACAGCAAGGGCTCCAAGTACCACCTCTGGCTCAGTGAGCCAACTGTCTGATTGTTCTCATGTTGTTTAACAGCTTATGTATAATTGCTGCTGGTTTAGACTGTAACACAGTAAGTGCAGCGCTGTGGGAAGAAAGAGGCCTTTTTTTGCACCAGCAGTTTTATTCTCTTTCTTTCAGGAAGAGTAAAATCTGAACGTGACTGTACTATTTTGTGAAATTTTATTTTCTCCAAAGAAGTCTTTGGTGTAGCTGATTCATCCTGAATTGTCCAAGCCCATAAATCTCATTGCAGCCTATGTTGCCAGTATAAAATAGTTAAATTTACTTTCAGCTAAGGAGGTTATACAGGGTTACATAAAATTCAACACATTGATTAAAGTAATTTTTGCATGCATTGTTCTCCCTGGTTTTAATGGATGCATGCACCTTACATCTATGTAACATTCCATTGCAATTGTAACAATTGCACCTTACATCTATGTAACATTCCATTGCAATTGTAACAAACCATTGCTTAATAGTTTACCTTTAAGAAGGCAATGGTCAAAGGAGGCAAGATGTATCCATCTACAGCCTAGGGATTTCAACTTAGCAGTGGAAAGTTGGATCCCAAAAGAGAAATTAAGTGACGTGTTAGTTTAGAAAAAAAGGAGGTAAAAACACAGTACTAGGAAATTTTTGAAATAATTCTATTTTTAGAGGCAGGTTTACAGTCTATCAACCTTTGTTTGCCTATAATTTTGGTGTTCATTGCAACAGTACCTTAGTCCTAATTTCTTGAACAGTCCCAGGATTCCAGGGCTCCTTGTTTTTCAGAAATGGGCTAAAAACTAAACACTTCTAGGGCAAGAAAATGGGAAAAAACTCATGAGAGTTTTACCATACTATCAACTGGCATGGTATCTTGAATTTAAAAGGGTCAGACCATTGAGACTGGTTGGTCTGGGGCCTCCTGATACTGTATCTGTACTATTTACTGCCTTCCCCTGTGCTCTGTGGAGATTCCCTCAGCTGGCCTGAGCACCATTCTGCCTTTTTAGAATGTTCAAAGCAACTACACTGGAAGTAATAGTTCCTGTGAGAGGAGAACTGCTTTCATCCCTGTTACTATCAAGCAAAAAATACCTCCAAAGCGAAAAATACCACCAAAATCAACACACCATAAGGATTTCTAAATGAAAAGTAGTATTAAAGGGAAATTGCATCTAAAACACATAAAGGAATATTTCTGCCAGTATAATGGTGTTTTTAAGTAGGAAGACTCCTTGTAACACTTCACAATTTCCAATTTTTTTTGTTTCAGTAAACACTTCCTCATACTCAAGAAGTTGCAGAAGGCATTTCCTACTCACTCTGCTTATGACAGTAACCCCTTTAACCTCTGCTTATGACAGTAACCCCTTTAACCCAATTTGTAGTATATTATATAGACATCAGCACAATAGGAGACCTACCAAACAAATTTTGTAACTCAGGTGACAAATTAAGAAGCATTTCTAATTCAGATTTGTGCACGACACCCTCAGGTTTTGTGGCATCCTTAGGTTACTGATACAGATTTTTAAAAATTCTCCCAGTTTCATTCATATTCTGTTTTTGCTTTAATTTGCTTTTCCACTTCATATTTACCTTACAGACAACTTTATTCTATTTCACATTCCTGTGAACCTTATTGTAAGCTCATTGGTCTATGTGGATAATCTCTTTAGTAGCAATACTCTCCAGGGCACAAGACAGTCAAATGTGCACGCAAGCCCTTGAAGCTATTGTTCAAATGGAAATTCAACTTTCAAATCCCAAAACATTTGCTTTCATTTAAATTAGTTTGAGTTATAACATTGGTGACTTACTCCCAGACACATTCATAAGACAGTATTTCATATTCTCAGAAGAAACTGCCTGTAACTGAGATACTCATGATAGTGAACAGAGATGGAAATTAATTTTATCACTGTGATGAACACACTACTACTTCAATCAAAATTTATTTGCAAGTTTTGGTGGAACAGGAACAGATTCAGGGGAATTAGAAGATTAAATATTTTTGATAGAATCACAGAATATGCTGAACTGGAAGGGACCCATCAGGATCATCGAGTCTAACTCCTGTCTTTCAAAAATGAAGAGTCTCTTCACCAGTGTAAGTACATTGCAGGAAATAAAGACTTCCTTATTAAATATATTTATACCTGGATGTTATTACTCTGTTAATACAATTGTGACATAAATTTCATTTTTGGCTCCTAAAATCAGAAAAGGGTCTAGAACGCAAGCCTGATACTGTAATCACAGCTCCTAATTTCACTGTGCTGTCTACATCACTGGTACTGAATTTTATGAAATGACTACAGAAGCAATGGGACTGCCTGGTGGAGACTGAGGTGTACAAGCATTAACTCAAACGGAACTCATTAGCTAAAAAGGCACGGCAGACATTCTACCTGCAACCTGAAAAATCACAGTACCTTACTATATGCAGCTACATTGCATAAGATACTCAGGCAAAAATATAAGGACACACACTACTGAATGTACTAATCAAAGCCAAACCTTACTCAGAAGTGATCTGTTTAGTGTTGCACAATGGCAGATGCCACAGCATATTTTTTTGTGATGCAAGGCTGCTCAAGATCATCTATGGATAATGAACCACGACAGCTTGGGATTTGATAAAACACAAATTGATGGTGAGAGAAGGCAAAGAATGCAACTACTAGCTGAACAACAAATGCAAATCAGCTGGATTTTTTTAATCTTTAATGTCAGAATGAAATATCATGTATTACCACAAAATTACATGTTCATTAACCTAACAGACTTTGCATCAGAAAAAGTTATTTCTTTAATTTCTTTACCATCTCCATTTTAATTCTTGGAAAGAGCCATGGATTAAAGCATTTAATAGGTTATAGAAAGTAACAGAATCTTGTTTGTTTAAAATACCTTATATGATTGGCATCAATGCAGCGTTCACAGGGGAATCTTGAATGAAGGCTCTTCTTCTTCACGGTTCAGAAAAATATCCCTTTTCTCCCTTTAAAAGAAAGACATTCCATTTAAACACTTGCCAGTACCTAGAGCGCAGTATTTTCCATCTTTCCCCATGAACAACTGCTGCTTAAAAACTCCTTGAATTATACTTGGTTTGTTCACTGCCTTTCAGCTGATTGCCCATAGCTGATTATCATGAGATTTAATCAGACTATTAAGAGACACAGAAAAAAAAATATGTGGACAAGATTTCTTCATCATAGACTGATTTGGACTGTTTTCTTAGTGTGCTCCAATATTATATATTTCTGTATATTTCATCAGTGAGCCAAGTAAAGTGAATGGTAGTGATCTCATATCATATTTTTCTACTGCTGTAACCCACAAGATTCCTTAACTTGGCATGCTCAGTGAATTCATATGATATTGGAAAGACATGGATTTATACTTGAACATTTTTTAACTTCTATACACAAACAGACAATTTCAGAACAGTTTGGATTAAGGGGCAAAAGCGACATCTGTCAATTCATTCTTAGACTCAAAACAATGTCCTAGAGCTATTCAGATTATACTAGATATTTTTTCCTTCTCTGCTCTTCTATTTTCCTTCTATAGAGTCTCCTATTCTGGTAAATCAAAGGAATTCACATGACTTTTTCCCCACAGCTATAACTAGAAGCTCCAGTTAAGACTAAATGCTCGCTGTGCTGGAAGTTGTTTGAACAAGACTGTTAGAGATTTTTAGGATTTTTATAAATCAAATCCCTGAGACAGTAAAGGATAGGAGTAAAGCTATATCAACATATTTGTTCTACAGATGAAAGCTAAGGTACACAAATATTAAACAATATGCTGAAAGTCACACAAGTCTGGTTTAAGGATCCTTCTCAGTCTTAAATGCCTTGAATCCTTGCCCAGTACCTGAATCGCACCCCATAAAGCCTGTCCTCAGTCCCTATATTTTATATATAGCACTTTTGATTATTTTCCTTAGAAGGAAGTAGTATCAGTATTTGATTTGGTCAGACTTGACAATATTTAAAAATGTAGAATTACAAATAAAGACTTTTTTTAAACAACAAAAGCGCTGCATGAAATCAAAAATTCATTAAAATTATTTTAAATGCATTGGAAGCTTTCATTTTTCACCAGTTTAAGTATTAAGAAATCAATACCATAAAAGTGATGGAATTTTCTATAAATATATATATACCTATTATTTGCCGTCTAATTTTTAGGGAATAAAGTCCGTATCAGCAAGGTGCATTGCATTGAATTTACAGTCACCAAAGTCAGGGGGCACAAGAATTTACACCTCCACATAATCTGTCTTTTCCATCAGAAAAGGAAAGAAAGACTAAATCCTTTAAATTACTCCAGGACCTAGGGTTTTAATGAAATAACTATCAGGAAAAGCTGGTTAAAAATGTTCTGGCTTTCACAGTCAACAATTATTTTGTAGCTTGTGGCTGTCTGGATAGAATACATTTATTTATCAAAACAACAAAGTGAAATTAAACTCATTAGATGCAGACCACAACATTAATAAAAGAACATCACTGCAATGTCAAGCACTCAAAGTTTAATTCAGTCTGTTTCTGAGGCTTTGTGACAGTCTCTGAGTCACAAATTTTTTGTGAGGAGCTATGCTCATTCAGTGCCTAGGTTGTTTTTTTAAGGAATTTAAAGGGTTTACCCCACCTATTCTGTGAATGCTCTAGAATTCATATACCCTACAGAGCAGATTCCTAAAATAAAATTATTATTTTCATGATGAAATTTTTTTCAAGATAATAAAATCCACTCATTTTATACACCAAAGAATGGATCCTCATTTCCTCTCTACCTGCCTTTTTTTTTTTTCCCCCTTCAGAGCATGCAGAATATGTTGTAAGTTCTTACATATCCAAGACAACTCCCACTGAATTCCATTTTCCTGCCTTCCTGGCTCATTTCTCAACCATTCCCAGTTCTCTCGAGCTAGGATCACTGGCTGATACTACTGGCAGCTATGTTGGCAGCTCTACATCTGCTGTCCAGATATCCAATTCCTTATTAAATCTGTCTTCTCTATAGCTCCCTGCCAATTCTGACTCTCTTTGTCTAGTCAGTCCCAGTTTCCCATCCCATGTCCAATTTTTATGCCCTTTCTCATTATCCAGGTTGACTATTAATCCACTGCCTTTGCTCATCCTGCCTCGGCCACTCCCTCCTCAGCTCAGTGCTGACCAATTTTCTGGTACTCTTCTGTCCACTGTGGTCCCGGCAGAGTTCTAGCTGGGATAACACACAGAGGGAGTACCAGAAGCCCTCATGGGAAATTCTTTTTATGTCTCTTTCATCTTGCAACAAAAAATCTATTGGGTAATAGGAATGCTATGAGTTTATCACATATCTGGAGTTTTGAGAAGCCAGAGCACACTCAGCAATGACTGCAAATGGAGAATTTTCATCTTTGTTTCATTAACAGATCCCTCTTCCCTCTGAATTCTTTTCCTTTCCAAAAGGTTTATGATTTCGCTAATTCTAGTGAATATTCACAGGCATGGCCACATTCTGTCAGAACTGGCAATCTCACTGCTAGGCAGAAAACCTAAATCTGCCAAAAAATGAAACTTTCAGATATGATATGTCATTTTGTGTTGAGATCTTAACTGTGCTGAAAAATCTTAGTTAGATGCCAATATTTCTACGGAGACAGGAGTTAACATTTGGGAGTCAGGAAAAGATAAACCTATAAAGTAAGTTTCAGTATGTTTTAATACAGGTAACAATGAAGCATGAACTATGTTTCAACAAGAATTTTTAGGTTTTCTTAGAGATTTAAAATTTCTTTTTACAAGTCCCTTAGGGAGCAGGATGAACCTCTCTCACTTATTGGATGAACAGCGCATAATACTTTGCATAATGAAATTAAGCAGCCTGAAGTACATGTGAACATGACTAATGAGACCAAATGCAGCAGGAAAACCAAGCAGATGGCTTGAGCGAGCTGTAACAGAGTAACAAGGAGAGTTTTGAATGTTTTGGGTTTTTGCAGGATACATACAGAAATACAAATATAATTTTTGCATTTCTGTATAATAGTGCATCTGTCAGCACTGTGATGGTGTACAGACCCCAAGCGAGAGCTTGCCAGAATACTGGTACTGTCTGTGGAACACCTGTATGTGTCGTCTATGGAGATACAAAATGCAAACAAAATGGAGGTTGGGGGGGTAGGGGTTGCTTGTTTTGCCATGTCTTTCTTTTTTAATTGCATAAAAACATACTTAAGCTGGTGGTATATTTTTAACGAACTTGTTCTTCTCTATCAAAAGCCTGGTTCTCAGACACCTCCTCAGTAGTATGAACATTTGGGGGGAAATGCAGTAAGAGAGAGAAAGAAGGCAGCAGGTATTAAAAGATGATGGGAAAAGGCTTTCTTATTAAGAAAGGTCAATGACCAAGTTATGAAGAATGCCACCAGAAACACTGCAAGATGAAGATAAATTCAGTTTGCTCTCACTGCTTTCTGGAAAAAAAGCCAAATCTGTCCATAGAAAAGATTAATTGCTCATTTCTATAGCATGAGCTAAAATGAGGCCTCTCAAGCCTCACCTTGAGAGGTATTCAGCCGAAGGTATAGCTCTGCTCTGCCTGAAACACATACTGACACTGGCTATTTACATCTGCAAGCTTAAGGGCTTGCCTGCAGTTACGTTATAAAGAACAAGCAGATTCAGAGAGAAGAAGTATAAAACTGAGCAAATTTACAATGTCATCTTGCTGCCATCTCTACCACAGATGACTGGGATAAAATGCCTTTGGATGTGTATTTTCTGACTGAGGTTTTTTTTTCAATAGAAAATGTTATGTGATGTTTTGAAAGAAAGCACAGATATTACCTGGGATTGCAATATAAGAGTATCTTGTCAACAAATTAATTTTAACCAATGTTCAGAAGAAAACTATTTAATTGATTTTTCTTCTCCTGTCAATAAGTATAGTAGTCTCTTCCACTGCTGATGATAATTCTACAGCTGTAGCCCACCTACCACATATTTGACTATTACATGCTCCTAACATTCAGTGCTCATAATGCAATTTAGTAGCGCAAAATATTTTTATTACCAACACAAACTGCTGAGGTACAAGATTCACAAATTCTTTAATCCCTTCAATTAGTTTTCAAAATGTATCTCTCCAGTGTGTGCACTGGGCTCTCTTTTTTGAAAGTTCAGATTATTTAGAAACATAGAGACTGAAAAATTCCAGAGCATCATTATTTGGGTAAGAAAAAAAAAAAGGACCAAAACTGACAAAACTGTGAACCTCTTTTAGTTCTGGAAGACAGTAGTAATAGTTTCTTACTCTTTTTTTTCAGGGAATTCTGACCGTATTTTTTATCTCCTATACTAAACAAAAAACATTCCTTTCAGTCTGAAGCACACTGAAGTTGTCTCCACTCTGAAACAACCACAGAAGTCTTTTACCAATCTAGACCAGCAAGATCTTTCAGTCAGCCTTGACCTAAATTTATGAGGGAACATATGTAGAGATTTGGATGATCTCTTTAGTTTACTGCAAATGATTGTTAATTACACCAAAGCACAAATTTTAAGCTTCAACCCAAGCAATGTTATGAAGACTTTGTTACATGATGAATGGCTTAAATAAGAACTGAATACAGACATCATTCCAGCCTGTACTACTTTTATCAGATCTCCCTCTCATCTTCTAAATATTGGCTGTTATTCAAACTGTCAGCAAAATCAAGCTGATATCACTATCCTTGTAGCTTTCTAGCATAACCTGTTTGAGTACCTAACACACAACTAAAAACACAGGCTAATTGATCTCAGTGCCTTTTATCATCCATACAGACCAGGTATGCAATAGTTTTGTGAGGAAAAGTATCAACTGACAATTTCTATCTTCTCAGTGTTTTAAAAATTATATTCTCCTTCTGTAAAGTTGTTTGTAAATAAATTCAATTGCAAAGCTGCGTTTCTGTGACCTTCTGCAATAATTTTCATCAAGACAGAGGACTCAGAACTCTACCTTTGTACCATTTTAGGTTTGGCATAACGTTGTATATAGGAAATCTAGCAACTTTAAAGGAAGCTGGTAGGAGCAAAGTGAAAAATAAACAGAAGAAAGTGGTTCTTTTCCCAAGAGGTGAAAGATCTATCTCAGAAACAAAAAAAGCTGTATGGGGAAATTTAACAGGAATTTAGAAAAGAATTCATTGAGAGCTGGAGATATCACATGAGGTTCAGGAAATCCCTTGAGCTGAAAACAGTTGGAAGCTGGGAATTTTCTAGAGATGTGTTATGTATTCTCACTCTCCTCTTCTCTGGAAATCTGCTATGGCTTACTGGTGATAGGATGCTTAACACTGTAGATCCAAGGCTATGAGAATCCCTGGTCTGAATTACTGGAACCATTCTTCCACTTCAATGAGATGCTTTGAATTTGTCTATACTTCTGCCTAAGCAAAGGCAAGGAAACGGATGCCTTCATATTCCAGTAATTAGTCAAAACCACCACCTGACACATCTGCATCACCCACTGGTTCTTAGTACTATAAGTGACTCCACTTGCACTGAACAAATTTGTATGGCTTAAACTGGTTATGTCCATGATCATAATTTCATTAGTAGTAGTGTAACTGCACCTAGACTACAACTACTTAATGACGTAGAAAGATACATAAATCAAAGCACATGTATGAGAAAGTTTCACACTTTACTGCAAGTGAAATGTATCTGAACCATCAAAACTGTTATTCTATTAGTACTCTGAGATCAAAATTTGCAAGATTATTCCAGCATGTCCACCTTTCCTGTTATTTAGAATGGTGAAAAAGTAATAATGATAATAACAATAATAAATGTTAGATCAATTTTCTTTCCTTACGTAGCATAGACAAGTATAAGGCAGACAAGTTTAAACACAGATTCCAACAGGATGGTCTAAAACCTAGGAGGAACTACATTTTATCTGGTAAAGCAAGAGCAGTACACAAAGTGACAGAGTCAGAGTCATATGAACACACAGAACTGTCTGATCTGGTAATTGCAGCTTGCAAATTCGTTCCTTCCCTGTGTGTTGTTTTAGGTAACCATATGGTAGCACACAGCTAGACATTTATAAAAAAATGACCTTGGTGACACATGGCCAACATCTTTGAGTTGTCACCTTTCAAAAAAATGCACCTGTCTCACATGTCAGTGTTCAAGCTTATACGTGTTCTGGTCACTCTTGTTTCAGTAGGATATTTTTTCCCAGAAGAATTTGGACTGAAATTCTTGTTTATCTGTTAAAATTATACAAAATTACTGAAGGAAATTCCAGTCCATTTCTCTACTTCCTAATAAAAACCAGTACACAATACATACAGGCAAACTTCGATCTGAACTTAAGTGACAGGAAGACAAGAAGAGTATTTCTACTACCACCCTACTTTATTGGTTCTCATTTGAAATTCTTTGTAAATATCACACTCCTGCTTCACATCACTAACATATAGATGTTACTTACTAACATTCTTTTTGCTTTTGCTTCATTGATCATTAACATTAATTTTTTTACTACAGCAAAAGCAGACTGTGAAAGACATCTTGCTTTGCTGTAAACATTTTTCTTCCACATGAATGCTGAAGCATGTAATTAAAAGTAAGAATCAATAGATCACCACAGAGCAAAAACATTACATTTCCTTATACTGTGCCAACTCCTACCCTCGAACTCTCATTGACCTCTCGTACCACACTAATTTCATGATCTCTCATTCCACACTGATCAATTCATTTACTTGCTACTAAAGAACAATTTCCAGCTTAAACTACAAGCATAACCTTTAATTTATCAAAGATATCAAACAAAGTATCTCATATAGAACTCTCTCCAGAAGGAACAACTGGGTTCCTTAATGCCACAAGCGAAAATAACTTAAAGACATACAATTAACACATTGACAAAGAAAGGGCAAGTTTTTGATGTTCTGTCTTCCAGATCTGTGGACTTGCTCAACTAGCAATTATTTAAGTCAACTAATGTGACCAGCTGACAGCTTGTAATGCCAGATTAAGAGTTTTATGTTCCTTGCCAGAATCAAGCTGATGTACAGTATGCCCCTCTGTATCTAGAATACTCAGCATGTCCTTTTTAAGATAACAAAACAATCTTCACAAAGCTCTGGTAATAGAAGCTCATCGTTTATCAAAACCCTGAACATTACCTTAGGTTCAACTCTCTTCAAAACAATCGTGTATTAACCAATTAGGTTGGAAAGAAGCATTTTCCTCTACAACCAGCTTTGATGAGCTGAGTTGCCATTTTTCTCATATACATAAAGGAAAAAAATATTAAAATTTACTTGCCAAGCATTGTTTCCCAACTGCAACATTTAAAGGGAAGATTGCCATTTCCTCTGGCAAAGACTTATGAACATTAAAAAAAAAAGCTGTACTCATAAAATCAGGAAAAAAACCCCCCAATCAAATTAGAAATCTCTAACAGCATGAACTTAGCACATACACCCAGGCAGAGCTCTCTTGCAACTAGGGATCAGATAAAGATTTTAATTAGCTCCCTTGAAAACTGGTGTTTGCATTTACAACAAACAACAACTTCATCATCGCTTCTTTATCATCCACTTTCCAGGAAGCTTCTTTGTCAGAATCTACACCCAAACCATGAACAGGTGCACACATAAAGCAGTCAAATTATGGTAAATTACAACAAAGTGTATTTAAGAGTGGGATGCTTTTCATTTTGCCCAATTGGGCTATGCAGCTTAGATACCAAGTTTTCAGAGTTGCACTTATTTGGAAACAGGAAAAATTGGGAACATTGCATCCAACTCACAACAGTGAAACCAGGTTTTCATCAAGAATTATATAAATCACAACACACATGAGATTTTATAATTAGTTCAGACAAACAAATACATAGCACAGTAAATTCTGCCTTGGTAGAGGAAAGAGTGCAAGGCCCACGTATTTTTCAATCTGCATCTTTTATTGTTAACTTTCACATATATTATACGCATATAGATCTATGAACATAGATGTATTAATAACCAATCCATCATTCCAGATGAACCAGGCTGTGGTAAAGATAGCATTTTAAATAATTCTCATTTGTCTTTGAAGTACTACCTTCTTAACCATAAGGAAATGCCTGTCACTTAATTAGGAGAGGAAACTTGTCTGTAGTACCTTGACGAAGGTATGTGGATCACAGTTTCATAGTCTTTTAGTCTGCACCTTAACAAGACATTCTGAAAAACATGAAGTTATGATAGATGCTATTACTTCTCTCAAGACTCAAAATAGAACGTAAATAACCAGATACAAATTTAGTATTGGCTGATTACTTGAGTACCAAAAGTAAGTTTGTACTCATTGGGATAGTCCCCATGTGATGAGGAAAATGTCATGACCATTGGCTCAATCAGTCTTTAAGCCATTAGTTCAAAAATACTACTGAAAAAACCCAAAAAATTGTTACAGGCAGATGAAAAGTCTACTTAATTTTCTGTGGATTTCCTGAGGTTTGTCAATATTAGATGATCAGGTTTAGAAGGTGTGAAGTCATGTATCATAAAGACAAGTGCTTACTGAGAACCTCCAACAGAATATTAAGTGATACAGATAATTTTACTTACCAGAAAAGTAATAACACAATGCCATAAAAATGTCCAAAGCCCCCAAAAGCCATTGACATAATCAGTTTCTGTAAAACATTTGTATTAATATTACTTTTTTCTCTTGTTTTCAATTTTTCAATCAATTTTTTCTTTTTTAACTAGAGATAAACTGACACTACTGCTTCATTTCTAGTTGGCAGCTTTCTGACTATCTCTGAACAGTAGGATTCAGAAGGATGCTGAAGTTTCAGATACTGTGGTGGGTTGCCCCTGGCCATAAACTAAGTGCCCACCAGCCACCGATTCATTACTACCTCCAAGCACAGAGGGGAGAATTTGAATCACAGAAGCAAGTCTCATGGGATGACACAAAGCCAATTTAAGAAGTGAAGGAAAAAATTAGGGCAAAAATACACAAGTGAAGCAAAGGCAATCCCTCCCTCCCACCAGCATCCCAGAGTTCAAACAGCCTCCAAGCAACTACTTCAAAAAGACCAGCCTGCAGTTTTTGACACTCTAAGGCACAGAATACCCCTTTGGTCAATTTGGGTCACTTGTCCTGGCTGTGTTCCCTCCCAAGCTCTTGCACACCCCCAGCCTACTTGCCACAGGCAGAGTTAGAAAAGGCCTTTTTGTTGTGCAGGTGCTGCTCTGCAATAGGTAAAACCCTGGTGTGTTACCAGCACCGTTCTAGTCACTAACCTAAATCAGCAGCATATGAGCAGCCACGCAGGAAGTTAGTTCCACCTGACCCAGACTCAATACGGATATTTATCACAGTTCATGTCTCCAGTTTGCCAGAATGATATCTCACTGCACACAGTGACCTTCCCTCATTTTCCTTCTCCTATCATTTCCACCCTGGTTTCCAGACACACTGATGAGCAAGCAACCAGGACACCCCAAAGCACTCCTCATGCAGTCTAAATGCAACTATTGATGTCATAGCCCTCAAACTAGATGTCACCTCTGCTGCCACCAGCCTCATTTCCATCCCCTTGCTGTTCCACTTTCCAAACTGCAGCACAAGAAAAATTACTCAACTGTCTTTGCTCCAGGTAGTATATTATAAACTTCATATAAACACATCATGTCCATAACTGCATTACCCCTTTTTTCCCCCTAGTTTTTTGCCTCTGTAATTTCTATAATTCCTTTTCCTTAATTTACAGCTTATCAAAGCTTGTCCAGTTTTTGACAATATCATTCCTGACGTATTTGACATCTCTCAGCTTCCTTCTACTCCATACATTTCTTTGATTTCTCTAAAAAGTTCAAGTAGCATCCAGTCCACTAAGGAACTTCTCCATCATAATGTCTGTGTTTCCAAGTGGTGCTTTGTGCTTGAATGGGAGTCATGCAGGTAAGAACAGAGAATTGACCCTTACTGAGAGAAATGCGACTTCTAAAGTTTGTGATAATACATATGTAAAAAGAAGTAGAAATATGATTAAATAAGTAATTCTGTTTGTCACACCATTTCATAGTTTACTTCAGGAATATTTTAACGTGGAAAAAACAATACTTGAGGCAGAACTTAATTTCCAGTATAAATGGTATATTGTACTGCATTCAAGAAAACAGCAGGTTGACTCACTGTCATGTTGTCAGTCCATATTGAACTGAAACAAATTGAAGAAGTAATTCATAATACAATATTATTCTCAGCAGTTCCACATGCTGTCCAGACTATTTAAATATTCTATAAATAATTGCTCAGAAAGGCACAACTGACAGTGTGCATAGACTGGTTGATGAATTGAAAGGTAGTTTAAGTAAAATTTTGCTTGATTAACTGTTTTGTTTTTAAACCACCTGCACCGTATTGTTTGATCAGGACAGATCAAATTGTTCTCAGTCTTTTTCTGAAAACCAGACAAGCTTACAAATGAGAAGTTTTATTGTATTATGGAACTGATGCCAAACAGAAGAGCTGTGTATTGTGTGATTCCAATTTTCTATTTTGTGGCCAGTATTTAGTATCAGCCATTGTTATGTATGAAACTAACCCAGATATGTCACACACTTTTTGTCATATGGAAGTAATTTTAGCTTTTGTCTCCTCATCTTCAAAATGCATTTATTTGTCCTCCTGAAGTATAATTTCTCACTTGAAAGCTGGCAACCAAACTGATTACAGCTAGAGTATCTTCAGATGGAGGCGTAAACAAACAAAGCCCACTGACTTGAGGCAAAGCATACCTGACTTCCGTCTGTGTAAATGTTGCCAGTGCATGCGCCTCTTTGTTTAGACCAGCAGATGAGGTATTCACATGTCTAAAGATGCACAAAAGCACCTAATGGAGGTTATAAAAACATCTATATGAGTAAGCATCTTATTTCCAGCAGCTTTCATGGAGTCAGGCATCTATTATAATTAGTCATTTTAGTAAAACCTACCATGTTTAACTTTGGTCACCTCCAATACTTCTTAACAATGTCCTTAATAACATCAATCAGAAATCTCTTTTTCTAAAAGGTAAACATCAAAATTTAACACTCAAAGCAATAAAGCAGAATTTAAACTAGGGTATGAAAAATTTATTAGCTCTATCTTTTGAAAAAAACAGCATCTAAGGTAACAGAATCAGCTTCATCTCCAGATTTTGCAATTGCAAAGTTGTTCCTCCTGGCATGCACACAGTTTTCGATTATTACCTTTATACAGTATAATACAATATAATGTTTATGGTATACCAAAGTTTTCCCTCACCTTCATGTGATTTCAGTTTTTATGCACTCCTAAGGAAGAGTTACAAATTAATTGCATAGATCACTTTTTGTAGACACAGTGTTGTGTCAGTGCTGACATAAAACAACACTAATGAATTTGCTAACTACTTGGTACCCCATGTGTATTTGTAGAATTAAGGGCCTAAATTAATTTTTTAACTGTTCTTCTAGTTGTTGGTGGGTTGATTTTTGGGTGGACAAGACTGAGGAGGGAATTGCTGACTTCATTTTATATGCATTTATTGGATTCCAGATCCTTGCCTTCCACATTTTTCCCAGATAATAAATACTCATTCCTTTTCAGCTCAATCCTGAGATTTAATTAAGATCGGAGCCCTAGTGTGCCGGGTACTGTGCAAATATGCAGTCAAAAGAGAGAAAAACATTACAGCAATAAACCAAAGAGTTTAAACATATACTGACATTGGCATTAGAGAATCACAACACAGTACCCAGTCACTTTTAGTAAATTGCCACTTTTAAGTCCTATTTCTGTTGGAAAATCTATTGTAATTCCTATCAAGCAGAAACAGTAGTAAGAATGTTCGAACAAAGAATGTAAGCTATAAACTGCCATCCTAATGAAGGTATAAAGACAAAACAAACAGATGAGAAAAAAATGCGCTTCTTCTTAATGCTAGAAGAAGCTTAAGACTGTGTTTTACACAGGAAGCAAACCACCAGTCTTTCAATAAGCACATAAAGCATTTTCTTTATTAACTCCTCAAAATGGAATTTCAATAAATAATATTAATTGACATATTAAAGTGCTGCTTCTGTAAGATTAGCAGAAAAGAATAATATTTCATATTTTGCTGTATGCTATTTAGAATTTTTTTTGGTATTCTATTGTTTTATGTGCTACAAGAGTATGCAAAGCTATATTCAGTTGAAATGACATATCCAAACAACTCACCTCAGAGACTATTTAGGGCAAGCATGCCAGCACATCAAACAGGACAAGCCTACAACAGAGAGATGCAAGGGCAAGCTCTGCTACTATTTAAGGCTGTCTCTTGTGGAGAATTTAGGTGCCAGTTATGAAGATCACATAAATATTTTACGCTTAGCACAATCACTATTGATTAATTATGACCTACATTAGCATTCAAAAAGCCTCAGCAGTAAGACCCTGTAAGACTGCAGACAGTCATTTCAGGTGAATTACTGGTGTGATCCTACAGAATGTCAGTAAATAAGGAGATCATCTCACCACATAATTATCGAGGCAGTAGAAAAACAAACAAACGAAAAAAATGCACAGCAGTGCATCCAATCACAATGTTGTGTTTCTGCAGATCTTACTTTGAAATGTATCCATTTAAAAATACTGAACCTTTCTGATATGGCTATTCTAACATGCATTATTAAATTCGTGAAAATAAGGATTTATAATGTAAGCTACATTTGCAGGTTTGGATATACTAATAACCATCGCTTTTTTGGCATGGTTTTGTGTATTCTTTGAATACCATGCTCAGAAAAAAACCGGTATTACGAGAATGTAACATCTCGGGGCATGATGTTCCATCTTCATTTAAATAGAAGAGAACATGGATGTCCAACGAGCTGTGCTGGAGAGGAGGGCAGTGTGCTGCCACAAAAGCTATTTGCAGCATTAAATACTGGAAGCTTTCACAAATCCATGACTGAAACTAGAGTAAGCTTTACTGTCACTAACAAATTGCTGACAGCAATTAAAGATGACCCAATTATTTCTGGAAAAAATAGCTCTTTAAAACTTAAAGGTGAAATACACAGATGGGAGGAGAAAAAAAGCAAAATGATCATGTATGAAAATTCAATAGCATTTTAGTTGAAAACAGAAAAATTGAATAACATTCTTTATTGTCTTTCAATGAAAGACCAGAATAAAACAAGCCACTGTAATTGTTTTTTAACAACAGGTTTTTCCATAAATAGCATTTGTGTTTTAATTGCAGTGTTGAATGAAGAGAATTTACTTTGTTACATACTGTTTCTTTACAACCATTCTTAATATTACTCATTAAACTGGTATGCC
This sequence comes from Corvus hawaiiensis, assembly GCF_020740725.1. Classification (NCBI taxonomy): domain Eukaryota; kingdom Metazoa; phylum Chordata; class Aves; order Passeriformes; family Corvidae; genus Corvus; species Corvus hawaiiensis. The sequence goes on from NC_063216.1 coordinate 40,810,982, forward strand.
ATTGAGATAAAAGTGCATTTTTATTCTATTCCTTTAAATCACTGAAACATTCCTTAGCACTGACTTAACTACTGATGTAGCTGAAAATGTAGTCAGCTGAGCATCTTCATCCCTTTCAGCATAATATAATATCTCTGTGATTTATGGGAGTACAGGCTTGCATAAGACTCCCATATAGACCCATAAAGCTATAAACCTTTCTATTACCATAACAGGGATTCTCAGTTGCTGTTACTGTTCCTCTGGGAACTTATTTGTTAGTGAGAGGTTTTCCCCCCATATAACTTAACTAATCTCTAAAAGGAATCCTTTATAAATACTTAAAATTATGAGAACAACAAATCACTTATAGAGAATATATTCTACCGATAAAAATAAGTTTTTCTAATAAGAGATGCTGTGACTCAGCCTTCATTAGTTATTTTTTGTTATAAATCATACTTCTGAGGAAGAAACAGAAACCAAAGCTTACATTTCCTATGTCCTCTCAATGATGCAGAGGCCACTAAAATTCAAAAAACCCAAATAGTGGTTCCTGACTCTATTTACTGCCTCAAAACATAGTGTCTGCAAAGAACAGTATGTATTGAAGCACCCAGTAGTACTACTAGCCTGGTGAAACCCTATTCAGCACAAGGCTGAAGAAATGAGCTGTGTAATTCTGGCTATGATCAAAACTGACCTTATTCTTTAAAATCCATTTTCTGGGACTTGTACCCCCTTTCACTGTTATATTCATCTGCTGCCTCTTGTCTTAAACTGGACTCCTATGCCACTGACATCTTTGGTCATTATATATACTAAGCACTGCACATGATAGATCAACATTTCTCAACTAGGTGTTAGAGCAGCATCATAGCAGGAACTGCTGTGAGCTCCATGAGATTCTCCAACAAGTACAAGAGTTAATTTTCTGTTTTAAAGTTTTCATCCACTTACTTTGGATGTTTGGCACTGTCTAAAAGATTACACAATCAGTTTCATTTCATTAAAACTTACTGAACTCTTTTCTACCACTCAAGAAGACACTGAAGTGTCTCACCTCGGTTAACTGCCTAGTTGCTATATGCCTAGCACAGCTCCAACACTTTTTCTCGGAGGAATGAGCCGGTACTTCAAGAAGGATGAAGAAGGACCATGATGGATTCCTTACAGTATGCACTCCTGAACAAGTTAACGACTCTTCTAAGTTACACAAGGTACCCCAACAAGGAGCCAGAGAAGCTTTGTCAAAGCTTGGCAACCTCTGTTCTAAAACATATCCTGCTTTCCCGTAGTAGGTGCAATTCAACAGAAATTTGGCAAATGGAGGCACACACACACTCATGGCACAGCTCTCAGCAACCCAAATGACCCATGACACTTTTATGATCCCTTTCCTGGCCATGCAAATGTAATTACACAACATTGTTCCCCAAAATGATAGAAAATAATTACAATTTAAAAAAAAAAAAAAAAAAAAAAGGAAAAAGGCAGGAAACCTCTAAAGAAACCCTATGATCTCTCAAGGCAAGCAGTTCTGGATTTTGCTCTGTATTATTAAATTAATATATTGAAGACTTTTACACTATGATTACAGCATCTATTATCAAAATCCATACACAAGGAGCTGGAATTTTTCTTAGTACTGAATTATCAAAATTAAAATAATTTCTCTTGAAATGCCAAGTTGAATTAGATTAGTGGCCCAGTATCTGGCAAGCAATGAAACACATTGTGGGGTACCTGAATTATTCTTAAGCTTGAAAGATACTGTATTCCTTCCAAAAGGCAAAAAAAACCCCCTGAATTATCTCGTACAGACAAAGGTGGTCAACAAAGTTAGCAAAAGTTACTCTAATGTTTGTAAACATAAATATATGTTGGGTAAATATAAAAATAGTAAATAATTAAACTTTCACCTCTTTTTTTCCCCTTTTACCTTTTTCACTTAACCCAAACATGGCTAGAAGCATTCACTGTCACTATGTGCTCTCAGGTGAATAAACTATTATAGTGCATTAGTGTGCTGGTTTGGCCAAATTTAGAAATATATCCTCTGAGAGAAGGCAGGTCACCACCCCTCCCCCACCAGGTTTGGGGAAAAATAAATTTTCCTCGAAGGCAAGTGAAGGAGATAAAAACTATTTATTTAACAAACACAAGGGAAAAGGATAATAATGCTAAATAATAAAATTTTGCTGTGAAGGAAAAAACCTGGGAAAGTGTTTGAGTCCCCCCTTTGGTCTCCTCGGAGCTGGGGATTGGCCCAGGGCCAGGCCCTCTGCACTCGGTGGAAAGTCCTCCCGATGTGCTCTGATACTGAAGTAGTCTAGTAGAAAAGAGAGAAAATCCAAAATTCCAGGGGAAGAAAAAAAGTTCAACTCTCAGTCTCTCTCTGGAGAAAAAGAAACTGAACAACTGGCCAGAAACTGACCGGGCAGCCGCAAGCCGGGTGCCTCCTCCCTCCCCTGCCCCAGCTGGAAAAAAAAACGCTATCTCTGTGTGACCTTGAACAAGCTGCAAACTGCTTTGAAAAAGTTTTGCTCAGTTTTTCCTTCCCCCTCTCAGGCTCAGTTTAGAGGCACAGAAAGGCACAAGAATTAATTTCTGGGCATAGGGCAGCGATATGGGATACACATCATAAAGTCACCCCAAGACATTTAGTATACACTGTCTTACTTTATATTAGACTTCTATCTCACTGTGTCACTGAAGCTGTGGTTGCCTCCAATGAACATCTTTCTCCTCAAGGCTCAAAATCTTTTTCCTCTTCCTTTTCTCCCCTTATCTTTCACATAGCTTTGGGTGGGAAATTTCTGTCACCCTTCTTCTCATAGCAGGAAGCTCACTTCTACCCCAGTAAAAGACCTAAATCCCATGACCTGCCTGGCTCTTGCTTCCCCTGTACAGTCTGTGCCGGCTTAGTGATGGCCTTCCTTATTGCTTTCTTTTCCACTTTTTTCCTTTTGCATTAACTTCTGCTCTCTGTGTCAACTTCAAAGTTTTCACTCTAGAGTGTTTAATTTCATTCTTATTAATCTCATACATTCAACTTGTCTGGGGAACAGTCTCCCAACTACCACTGGACTGATATTTTCCATTTCCTCCTTTCAGTCTTCCAAAACCATACTTTATCTGAACACTAGGTTGACTTAACACGTAAAAGAGGAGTTAACTTGTTCTTTTAACACAGATTGTAATATGAAGTCTGAAAATTATTCTTTCATTTTATTTGCACAGGATAGCCTAGACTAAAGCCTGAGCAAATAAATTATGCTGCTCCTTCAAATAGCTGCCTAACCCTATGTATAAGGAGTGTGTTGTAAGCAAAATTTACTTCAAAGGTTTGTGTACGGAATTAAGGATTAAGATCTAGAGGGTTCTGCTGTTTAATTCAAAGATATTTTACTATTCAAACATATTTGCTCTTTGTAAACAACCTTATGCATATACATGTGGTGGGATCAGCAATAAATACACCAGTCTGTACATAAGAACAAATGGTAAAATATTTTTCAACTATATGAATAAAATACAAAGAAGTAGAAGAACGAGAAAGGTATCACAATGTAGTGAAGATAGTACAGAATTTAGGATGATGGTGAAAATATTGAACACAGGGATGAAGATGTGTAACAGGAGTAAAAAATGTAAATTATCAGTTAATTATAAAACTAGAAGAAAGGCTCAAGTAGATAAGCTGAGGGTGACAGAACAGTTTCCAGCCCAAAGTCTGAAAGAACAGGAAGAGGATATTTCAGGTAGCAAGATCATTATCTTGTCCTATACGTATAGAAGAGAGTAGAACAGAGTAGGGCAGCAAAGTAGGAGAGAAGAGAAAGCAATCAGAGCAACAGATAGTTGGAAAGCATTTCAAAAATGTGTATTTTTTCAGAGGAAGTTTTAAAAGTAAATGTATTTAATTTAAAGACATGAAGGTCAAGGGAAGATTAGTAGGCAGATCACACTGTATCAATTCAGTAGCTATCTTCAAGGTTCTGGGGATTATTAGACAATGGAAATGTGAGAGACCTCACATACCTGAAGTTCAGATAAGCGTTTTTCATATCATGCCACACGGGAAATCATTACTCAGTTGACATAACATTAGGATTAATATCAGAAATATTAGGTCCATAAGTAACTAAAGGGGAAATGAAAGTGGTTACTGTTAGAAAGTTTCAGGCTAGAGGGAAGCTATTAAGAGAGTTCCTCAATGATTAGTCTTGGGAGAAATCTTGTTATGAACTGCTTTAGCCAAAGTGTCAGTACTAATATTAGTGACCTATCCTGGTAATTCATTTTTGGGGAGATAATCAATATCGAGGAGCATTGGGATATCCTTATGCAAAGAACTGGATGACCTTGAGAACATGAATAACACCAATGAAATAAAAATCTAGCATATAAATGGCAAGGCCATTCCCCTAAGGACTAATAAAAACATTTCTTCCATAAGCCAGAATTTCATCAGTTGAAAATGACCGAGGTGGAAAAGGGTAAGTCATAGGATTTAAGTATGAGCTGTTAGTGTTATATGGACAATGCAACTCTGAGCTGCATCAAACAAGATTTTTCAGGAGAGAAGGAAATAGCAATATAGGCAAAATCTAATCATTGCTATCTCTAAATTGCCATAGAACCCTGCTCACTCATGTTAAAGAATGATAAGCTTAAATTGGAAGAGGTGCAGAAAAGAGGTGCCAACATGATCAGAGAAATGGAAAATCTATCTGACAAAAAGAGACTGAAAATGCTTAAGCATATCTGGTCTGGTGAAATGAAAGTCAAGAGAAAATATGCCAGGGAACTGAATAGTGAAAGGAAGGAAAAATTATTCAGTCTAGGAGCCACAGCTGGCATAAGAACAAATAAATAAATGTAAGGTGGCCATGAATAAAGTTAGGCTGTAAATCAAAAAAATAGAAAAAAAAATCTAAACATTAAAGCAATGAGAATCTGTAACAGCCTTGGACTAGAAAAAATGGATGCAGCGCCCACCGCCTTCCCGGAACTATACGTACCTGTACTGTGCTTTACAAGCACATAAGGTGGATCAATATGAAGTGCTACTTTAAACAGTAAGGAGCTGGAGTTGGCAGCCAAGGAGATTCCTACCTATCTTACGTTTTCAAAATTCCTTAAATAGCATCTAGCATTTTTCAGGAGAAGCTATGTATGATAAAGAATAAACAGAAGATAAGAGAATACAAGTCTTCAGTTTACAGAATCATACACTGTTTTTCCATAGACTAAATGTGCTAATTAAAACAATCTATCTAACTTTTTTGTGGAACTCACTATTTCATGCCCCTGAGGTATTTGTGATCTTTCTACTTCAACTACATTTTATTACTGAACTGTTAAGTGACGTTTTCATATACTTGAATACCAACTCTATATAAGTCAAAATACACAGGAAAAAGACTATCCAGCACCAGCCATGAAGAATTCCAGTTCTGAGATCACAAATCTGTAACTTATTCTCATCTCAATCTATCCACATTCCTAATAGATTAAAGACAGAATAATTTTGAAGGCATAGTAATTTTTCTTTTGCTTTTTTCACATAAGTATTCAGATGTAGCATAAGAGATGCTGTTAGTTGATAAAATCTGAATGGAGGGGACAAAAGAACCTTGTAACACCACTGCACATCTGTACCTCTCTTTCATTAACAGCCACTTTCCAAAACAGGCTCACACATGCGATTTCTTCCTGAGGAGGTAAGAGCTGACAAAAGTCAAGTATTTATTTTTTGTAAAGAAAGAGGCTTACCTAACCAGATACATGAATTTAGACGGTTCATTTATCACAGACCCTTGTGAAGCGATATTTAAAGAGCAGTAACCTTTTCATTTTTCTGAACAGAAATGACTGAGGAGCAAGGAAGAGTAAGTATCAGTGAGACCTTGGCAGTTCTTTTATGACAAGGTCAGGACTTTTTATTGGACCAAAAGAAGAGCAAAGAACTGACCAGGAAAGACAGTGTAGGAGAATCTCGAGAAGAAATTTTCAAAGCTAAATTAGTAATCCAGGTGTTGACTGAACAGCACCCTGGCCACAGGGGCATCTGGGGCCACGATCACAGTATATTTTCCCATTTTGTATACATTTCGTATTGCCATATTGATGGAGCATTTACCATCTTGCACTGCTCACACCTCCAGGCACCTGACTGAAGGGCTGTAAACTGCTACAAAAACTAGTAAGTAAATTCATATACTATTACTAACCACCCTTCTTTTAAGTCAATTGTGCATTTCCAGAAAAGGCCCATGCCTTATATTCAGTTGCCTATTGCAACAGTTGCTTGCTTATTTTATTTCTAAGTTATTTAAACTTTAAAGAAATTCATAAAAACCCACCTACATAAAAAACAAATAGATGATGAAAAAATGGTACCATTAGCCATAGTGATAGTTAGAGCCCGTTTCAACCCTAGCAAAATCTATGTAAGGAAAGGCAACATTAATAGCAACATCAGAGATCCACTATTGCTACCCAAATACAAAAGAAAGAGTAAACAACTATGCACAAACAACTTAATTCAGAAAACCATTATCTGTGACAGTGTACACAAGTATACTGTCTCCAACACTGCCCTACAACAAACAGGTATTTACACTTGTGCCACCTCTTTTAGTATTACACTTATTACAGTTATTTCCCAGTACTTCCTGACTGCAGTGTTACACAGAATTTATACATGTTAAGGAATGAAAGAATATAGCTCAGTGCCTTCATCTCAACCTGCTCTAAACAAAATACTGCTCGCCCTCCTTTACCACAGAACTTGCAGGAACTATTTGGACTTTGCTTACAGAGACATCCATCCTAAAGAGAGCCTCGTTTGACTCCAGGATAGGTGCACTGAGTTTAACGAACGATGTTCTGCTCTAGCAGGGCTCAAGGATATGTATCAGCAGCGATGCTGAGGTCACCGCGGTGCCTGTGACAGAAGAGCTATAAATTCTTCTGTTTACACTCGGCTGCCTTCATGTCTCCTACCCAAGATATGATCCGTCCTGCACCCACGGATATAGTGGCGTCATGGGATGTGCTGCTGTGCTTCTGTAGACCCTACGTGCAAAGCCTACCATCATTCCCAATTTATTTGCTGCCCTTGGGCTTTTCTGCACCAGCCTAGACAGAAGTTGATAGTTTTCATGAGCTTATCTGAGAGCTGAGAAGTACAGCTCGTATATTTAAAACACAGAGCCCTCCAGAATCTACTTTCTGTTTATTTATTTTTTTAGTATTTGCTCTGAATGCTACCTTCCAGGTAATTCACATCACCAAACATCCTGCTTGCAAGTGCAATACACGACTCTGATCCTATATCCCTAGAAATGCAGAATGATTTAAAAAAATCACTTTGATAACTGAACCCCAAATTTACATTTAAATAAGATACTACTTAAAAAAAAACCCTATCTTGTTATTGCAAACCTATCAAAACGTTCAGTTTTAATGTAGCTACTTTTATTTAGCTCGAGTGTTGACTTAGATCCATGCTCAGCTGTTTCATTTATTAAAATCTGCTATTTCATCTGCACAACTTGAACTTATTAGCATTGCAACATCATCAGGATCTCTTAAGTTTAAAAAAAAAAAGGTGTTGGATAAATATAATCTTAGGCACAACATACTGCTCAGTGTTTTCCATATAAATCTTTAGATCAGTATTGCCGAGCAAAGTGACTGGAGAACTGCATTTACTTCTGCTGTCACTTAAATGTTCTATCTTATTTCTGGCACTTTCTAATCAGCTAATTGGTTTCGACCTTGTTGGGCTCTGCAAATGCAGTCCCTGCAGCAAATTATACAAAGAGAGCAGCTGGTCCCATAATGTTATTGTACATTGCTTCATCTCCCGAATGAGATTTATCTCCCTGATCCAGTCTGTCACATGATCTGAGGACAAAAATAATTTGGGGGCTTTTTTTTTCTTTTTACTAAGAAAAATGTGTAAATCACAAACACAGAACAATTTCCACCGAGTGTGGAAACACTGTGAATGTGTTTAGTACTCACATTTTCCTTAGGACAGTAGGAAACTAATTTGTCTCTTTCCTGAGCCTTTTAAATAGATGATGTTGTTATCTCAGGTGACATGTCAGCAGAAAGCTAACATGCAGTAGAAGCAGTACACAATGCTAATGAAACACTCCAGAGGCAAATCTGGTACACACTGTCACTAATTCAAAGTTTATGGTAGGTTTTCTTATCAGTGAGGCCACCTTTTCCATTTTCTCTTTCTTTACTGGCTTTATCCATATTAAGCTCAAAGGAACAAGAAAGCTCTCACACATGGCTTGCTGAATATTGGCATGATTAATACCTGCTCCCTGACAGCTGTTTGAATTGAGGTGTTCTCTCATTGTAAACAGTCTGGACCGTGTTCGTACCGAGGTCTGGCTTTTGAGGAAGGTCTCTCATATGCACAAGAGGATGGCAGGAGAGAGAGGGTGCAAACCCATTCTCCACGCTTGCCCTGCTTTCTACAATAACTGGTGTGCCACAAAATAAGCCTGAGCACGCAGGATCACAGCACCAGGGCTTTTAAAATAATGTTAATTCTGAACTAGCATCAGGTACCAACAATTTATTTGGTATTTAAAAAGTGCTGTTAACTCGGCATCAGGAGACAGTTGTAGCTGAAACCCAAATGGGCCCCCACTGATTATGTATGACAGTATAAGGGCCAATAATTCAAAGAAAAAGTCTCTTCGACAAATTACAGGCCTGTGGCCTGAAGGTCACCAGAGACTTCCAAACAAATCTGAATTGTCTTTTTAATGCAGTCATCACAGCATCTCCATGATAAAGGTAGTATTGCTGCAATTTCCAGGAGAAATGGACAGGAAAAGATGACGGCATGAGGTGACCCAATAGTGTGTGATAGCAATCCCTACTTTTTATAAGTAAGGGTGCTTTTCTTCACACCTCTCTGTTCAATCAGGATTTATCTTCTGCTCTTTCTCTTGCCTAAATGCAGACCAGTTACCAAGGTGGATTAATAGGGAGGAGCCCGCACCGAAAGCAGCTGTTTCATCAACCACATCCTCACCTATTTCCCTGTTAATTCAAATGGGTTGCCATGCATCACCAAATGGAGGCATCTACCACCATGGTTTCCTTGAAATTTAGCTGGAACTGACGAGTACTTAGAACAAGGCTCGGGAATAAAAACGTAAGATCACAGTTAGCTCTTTAGCAATTAATTTGATGTGCACTGTTTACACCAGAACTTGCAACAAACCTCCAAGATGTACTACCAGTGTTCATTTCAGAGCATCTTCACATGACAGAAGGAATTAGACAATTTTAAAGGACATTTGGATCAATTACAGCAATTCACAGCAGACAGCCCCAAAATACTCCCTCAGCCACACAGTTACACATCTTGATCTGACTTTTTTCTTTCCTCCACCACGTTCCCCAAAAAAGCTGCTGATGGGTTGCAGCACCTGACTTTTCATGATACAAAACAAGACTCATTTTCCATGGTGCTGAAAAGCCAAACCTCTCTAGGGAGACAATGTTTCCTCCTATTGCATCTCCTTTTCCTCTCACCACGTCACGTGCACTCTTCAGAAGCACAAGACACCTTCCTGTTTTGTGCTGAGCATCATTTTTTGCTCAATTTCTAATCAGCCATTTATTAAGGGAGCTGCAAAAGCACACAAAGGCAGCAGCTGTTCCCTCGCTGCTGTGAACGTGCAGCTCCGTGAGCAACTGCTGTTTGAGGCACTGCCCAGAGGTGGCTGCTGATGCTCACTGAGGCCTCCCCAACACCCCAAATTGAATGCTTCTCCTCTGGAATGACTCTCACTCTATGACATGAACAATTAAATTGCTATCAGCACTTTTCTTTAAATACAGGCATTAACCTCATGAAAACACAAAAAATCTTCCAAATGTATTACTTTATGAGGAGTATAATCCAAAGATACAAAGGGTGCTTTAAAAAAATGTAATGCATTTGTTTTTTAAAATACTCTGTTTTGCAGAAGAGGTTAATTCTACTATTTGGTAGTTTTCATACTATTACAAGCACAAATCAAATATAATTAACGAAGTTACATGTAATATCTAATCCAGATATATCCACCAATGAAGCAAAAATAGAGAGCATTCTACACCGCAAGTTAAGCGTACAGAAACATATTAAGGAATGGAGAAAAACCCCAGGATGATGCAAAACTGAAATTAAACATCTAGGCTGATACTCCATCTCATTACATCTTGCAACACTTCAACAGTTTTTAAATAAACAATACCTATTTTATCTGATTTTCCCAGTATTTGGAATTCAGTTTAAAAAAGGGAAGGGGAAAATCAAGTTTAGATGAAAGTGCTCAAACATACACAAACAAAGGTTCTAAATGGAAGTTGTTGGTGTGATGCCCTTTAAAGAAGCACCAGTTGAACATGCTAAATTACAAGATCCTACAAGATTTCAACAGAACTTTCCATACTTAAAGTAGCAATACTAGCGGTTTTCAAATAAAGCAGTTAGTTCCTTTCCAAGAAAGAAACCTGCATTTTTGTGCTTTGCTCCTGTGAAGACCCCTAGTGTCCGCAGAGCCCTCCAACAGACCAAGACATGTGACCATACAGATTAATTTGAGGTAACCTGGTCCAAACCTCTACTACTCAGAAAATGAAACACTGATACAGCTTTTCGGCTCCCAAGAAAAAAATAAGATCCTCCATTTTAAAAAAACTAATGTGGCAGATGAGATCAGTGTTCATGTGAACAGCATTTTTTACTTGAGAGATACTATTTAAATGCATACCCTCTTGTTCCGTGGTTTAGTACTTCAACTGGGCTTAAAATTAATACTACTGGATTTGTTAATTAAACCCCCTCTTTTTTATAGCATATCTTTAACAGTGAAGTATCTCTAGATAATAGATAACCATGTTACCACTGTGAAAACTGCCCAAGAAATTACCAACTAATGGGCTTTAGTTTGTATTACTGTGCAAAACACTGAGTAAAACAGACAGATTTTAATGAGAATTTAAGCATTTCCACTGTATCTTCTATAGGCTTTAAAGTATTCATCAAGCAAAATTATTTGAACACTGTGTTGCCTTTTCCTAATTCAGCTTATTTGATAGCAGTAGATCAAAATTATACATATTAAATATACATATGCAGAAAGCAAGATATTGAATAGGGAAATGCCTGAAATGCTAAATTAAATCAGAAAAATTTGCTGTAGGACATGAATCCACACCCATTTTGAATTTAATGAAGTAAACTTACATAAAAATGCATGAGATTGCTTCATAATCTAAGTGACCTTCAAAAAAATGCACGTTACCTACTAATTGCTGCCATTGATAATTGCAGGGAAATATAAATTAAAATAACTCATTTTGTAAGAGGAATATTTTGTATCTAGAAAAACATCAGTCACCTATACAATTCTGTATCCCCACACACCACAAATAGGAAGCAGTTATGCTAATTGTTAGTATTTAGCATTGCATTATGGATAGCAAACCTGTACTTAAATATCTATTTCTAGAGTAATTACACATGAGAAGGCTGTAGGTGCACATGTCTAGCAGTGGTCAATGTCTCAGGCATCTTTAGGTAGTGCCAGGATGGCAGAGAGACGTGTGCAGCCCAGTGCCTTGAACTGGTAGGGCCCCCTTTACAAGAACCCACAGCAGTGCTCTGAGACACCCTGAGCAACACAACCAGAGCCGACCTCAGTCAGAAAATGCCTCCTCTGCCTGGAAAGCTGTCCTGCTTCCCTGGGAGGCCTCAGGTGATGAACTGGGAAGGAGTGTGGAGCAGCTGGAGCAGCTGGAAGGACACCCTCTTCTCCCACTTCCCTGGCAAAGGGGACTCCCATGAGCTGTTTCAACTCTACTCTTTCCTCCACACCCTCCTGATCAGCACAAGGGCACAGCCCCTTCATCTTTAGGTAGGAAATATCATTTTTACCTAAGTACTGGAAAGCCTTGAGTGGCTCTGTACGAGACTAAAATCACAATTTTTGCCATTTACGCTAGCTGATATAATGAAGGAGAGAATCAGCCTCCTAATGCAAATGATACTCTGCCACCTTCAGTGTGAGGGATATACATAATATCTAAAATGTATTCTATTTGAATGAGAATATAAATAAAATTATGCAAAGAATGTGCTTGTGACACGAAGTAATTTTTTGGTGGTAATTTCTGAGTGGGACTGTTGCCTAGGCAATAGCCTATAGGGTGAGGTCACAGCTAGAACGAAAAAGCCTCCCTTTAAAAGGCAAACCAGTATGATAAATTACAGAGTTACATGAAGTTTACTGAGTTTCTGGAATTGTTCCAGCAGAGCTATAATCCACTCTGGCTGCCATTTTTGTTCTAATACCCATTTTCGTACAGAAACAGAAAAAAAGAGCAGCACATTCTCTCATGCAACATGTACGCATAAATCAGCTATCCCTGAAATCCGGAGTTTTTTGCAAAGCAAAACTCACACCTGCTGTCTGGAGTCTATTAATAGAAAATGCAACAATATCCAAACATCAGCTGAAATATTCTCCCCAGCCCCCATATACAACTCCCATCCCAAAATCTGATTACCTTGAATCTGAGAGGAGACTCACATCCATTTGCAAACAGCCCGTCTGCCACAGGATGAGCCAGGAGCATCCACACACTAACAAGATTAAATGTCTTAAACAAACATTACTCATTTATTAGAGAAAATGCACACTAGGTCAAGGGATTCATCTTTTAAAGAAGTTGCAAAAGAGTTACTCCACTTCAACACCTCCCTGTGTAATGCCACTGAACTAACTACTCATGTTTAATAAAATATTTACACTGTTTAAAATGTTTTGGCCATTTCATTGTTTTTGAAGATGGAAAATTATGGTTAAGAGAGCATCTTTAAATCTGAGGAATATTATATACTAGGTCAAGCTCAATAATAGATGAAATTGTACACACTGTAACCAAATTTTAGTTATGAGTCTTAACAGAGATATGATGAATTAAAATACTAATTTGTACGTGCATTGTATTTCAACAAAGTATATTATATATGAATACTAAATTCCTGACAGTCCAGTGACTCATGTTGAAAAGGCTGGCTTTTGCCGCTTCTGCTCTTTACATAAATTGAAAAAGCAATGTAAAATATTACTCATTTACTGAAACTGTTAAAAAAACAACAAAAAAAAGTTAAAATACTCCTTGGGAGTCTTGCAAACAGGACTGAAGAGTGTTAAAGAGCAGGGATTAAAAAGTGAACAGTATGGACATCTGCACTTCGGGTTCTCTTTACAGTCAGACAGGAATAAATATAGAGGATGGTTCATTTGGCTTAGTTCATGTATCTGTTTTAGGTTAACTGACTTTAGAAGTGGATGCTTCTCTTCTCTAAAAACAGATGCTAAATCACAATCTGATGGCTGCAATTGTAGATACTCAAAGTTAAGATGAATTCTACTCACTCTTTCCAGACAATAGCAAAAATCCCACCCCAAAATGCAACACTCCCTCTCTCCCAAAGAAATTGAAGAAAAATATTATGGATAAGGAGGATTTACTTAAGGAGGTAATGGTAAGATTACACCATCACCTACAAAAAGGAGAGAGATAAAAGGTCTTCTCCCTTCACCCAGGATGGCAGATCCAGCAATGGATTTAAATTGCAGCAATGCAGATTTAGACCTCCAGTTAGGATTAACTTTCTAATGGCCAGCTAATTGCTGTCTAAGCCTAAACAGACTTCCTAAGAAGGCTGTGAACGTCCAATGCTCTGAATTTTGCTAAAAGAGCGGATACTTCTTGGAAAATATTTATGTTTAAAAGGTAGGGGACAGACAAGAAAATGTCCTTACAATTCCTCTGTTATAAGACCAGCTCTTGGCTGATGGGTTCAGTGTCCATCTTACACACCTGTCTATCGCCAGTCACTTTCCAAAGCCCCTCAGAAAGCACTGCTACTCCATCTTGGCAGCACAACTCCAGCTTTCACATCTGGTAGAGAACTTGAGGGCCCAGAAACGCACAACCCATACTTTTTTTTTAATGCTGTTCAGTGTCAGAAACAAAGGCAGCATGCCTAATTTCATTACAGTGTTGCAAATTAGCCTCCTTTAACCCAGCAACAGTCATTTGGCACAGTGGCTTCGTTTTCCATTAACTTTCCCTAATCATATTCCAAGTCCCAGTAATGATTTAATACCTTGTGTTCATTGGCAGTTTTGCTGCTGCCAGTGTTTTACCTGTCTTTTCCCCCTTCTCCCAACCCCATCATTGACACAGTCTTGGCAAGGCACAGTTAGGAGAGTGCTTATCCACCATTAACACTCAACTTCATGTCTCCAAGTCTCAAGGAAGCCATCAAGTCTCCTTGAGTCAGTGAGCTTACACTCCATTAATTCCAAGAGCACTGAAAGTCCTTACTTACGGCCACAAGAGGCACTATTTTGTCTTTATTTCCTCCATGCCAATGAATCTTCATGAACCAAATACATTCACTTTTCTTGTCCTCTACCAAAATGTCATGTCGAACTGGAAAAATCCAAGTAGAAAACTTACATAAGCTAAAGCACGCTTCTATTTTATCTGAGAAATTTTTAAAAAAGAGGTATTCTCCCTCAAAAAAACCAACGACAAACAAAATAAAAGAACCAAGCAAAAAAACCAACACACGCACACTTTTCGGGTAATTTGATTAAACACAACAGTATGATGATACCCTATAGATTATACACAAATCACATGCTCTTTGTGACTGAGACGCAACACCTAAACCACAGGTTTTTTACTGAATTACTAACCTATACTGGTGCCTTGCAAGGGAGATGGATACTGCTGAGATAAACCTTGGGTTTTTGCACCTTACACTTTTGCAATTCGATCTGCCTCCTCAAACTCTTCACTTTCCATAACCGATTGAGTGCCCGTGCAACAGAAGTAGGAAATGAATGTATTAGCTCTCTCAGATTTCCTTCTAACACTTCTACTAATGGAATTTTGTAGCTGTTGTGTGTCTTGACTGTATCTTTATTCAGCATTTTCATATGATGTGTATGACTACAGGAATGAATCATTCATTTCCCCCGACCCCCTTAACATTAGCCGTGGTTGGTTTCCTGTGTCCCTTATGGTGGTGGAAACAACACTTAATGGTCCTCCTACTGGTATTTGCACTGTTACATCCAAAATGCGATCAGTGTGCAACCACTGACAACAGAAATTTTCCTGCATCACGTTCAGAATTAGTCCCAGATGAAACTGAGTGACTTAAAATAAACCCTAACAACTCATCTGGACCCATTTGAAGCAAACACTGGTAGTTATAACACTTATTTAAAGAAATTAAGTATTACTTGTCACTCCATTAGTAGACTAAAACAAGCATGAACAGAAATTTTAGTAGAAACCTTCTGCATCTGCAGAGAATAGCAGAAACTCAAAATGTGGCAGAGTAATTCTGAACACTGCACATTTTATTGAATCTTGATAGGTCAAATCTCAAAGGGGAGCACAGTGAAATCTGAAAGACTTTGTACTAATACTTAAGATCTTATAAATAGGTATTTCCATCTTTCATTTAAGTTCTTAATCAAATCTCTACAGGAAAGCAAAAAAACTACATTTTATTGTGGAGAAAAATACAACAGAGTAAAACATGCTATAAGTATAACTTTTGTACAGGTACACTGCAGGGCAACCAAACAGAATGGGAATAGTTCTCTGCTGTTACTGTGAGGAAGAGAATATGGCTGCATCTTATCAACCATACTCAAATACCTAACCTGGATATAGCAGACCTCAAACCTGTTCTCAGAAAGGTGAACATCAACAGCTCAACCCAGCTCATGCCCAGCTATGTCAGATGCATAGGAAAGAGGAAGCATATGAATGAATGCATATGTAAAGAGTAGAGTGTATCTGTGTTACAAAATGAGAGTCTCACCCTAGCAGACTAGCCTGTTATGTAAAAAACAATACAACCTGAAAAAAATTCACATATACTTGTCCTGGGGAACCCAAAACGTTACTGTATTCAACATTCATCTGTGCCCCAAAATGGTCACTGTTTTTAGGAACCCAGAGTGCCAAGAATATTTCTCTGCCTGTTTTTAAGGGTTTTACCCCCCTGAACAACGCTGTTTTAGCTTCAAACCTTGGAAAAAATTACCAACAGTCAGACAAGAACTAGAAAATACAGTGGTGTGAATTAGGTGATAGACCACTATGTAAGATTGTCACAGGGTGAAAAATTTAGAGGTTTTGGGCTTCTCTTTGTACTAAATAGATAAGAGTAAAAAATATCAAAATGGAGGATTGTTGTTGTTCTCTAAACCTTCTTCTCCTTCTTCTACTACTCCATATTCTGCAGTTAAAGTAGTTTGGAATGATTGGATAGAAAATTCCGCAGTTCCTAGTCGTGTTACTGAATAATTGGTAGGAAAGTGAAAATAATGTACGTTTTTAGTAACTATTGGTTAAGATATCTTCAAAAGGCTGTGTAAATCTTGATAATTGAGCTCACTCCTGCTTTTCTGTCTTCTATGCTGTACCTGGGTCACGCTAGTGGCTCTGTTCCTCTGATAAGACTTAATAAACAACTATCTGGAAGCATTGAAACTCAAGGAAAAGTCTCGGTTTATCTTTGAAACTCCTTGCAAGGACTTTCAGCAAATTCTCTCCCATCAGGAAGGACTTAATTTACGGCACGGTTCAGTGTTTCTTTAAGACCCGGCATTGCCAGAACTGGAATTGCATGGCAGTCCCAAGTGCCGGTCACTAGAAAAGGCTGGAGCACCCAAGCCGACCTGCTCTTCCGCCTGGCAGTGCTATGCTCGCCGCAGGCGGAGGCTCCGCTTTACCCAGGTTTCTCAGCTTGCAACTGTAGCCACTTGGAAAAGCTGCATTTCACAATTAGAAACTGTTTTCAGAATGAACTTTGCAAATCCCATCAGCAGCAAAGCTTGAGCCGGTCCCAGGGGCTGGGCCAACCCACACAGGTGCCAACAAACCCATTCCCCCCACCGTGAGACCTGCAGCAAGGAACACATCAGCACCAATACCAGTGGCATCCCACAGGAGAAAGCAGCGGGCGGCACTGACGCCACATGCACCAGGGCAGGTCTTCTTCTACAACGAGAACTGCTCTCTAAGCTCTTGCCTTCCTGTGAGGGTACTTTTTGTCTGCCATCTTTTTCCCTTTGTCTCCCAGACCACGTGGTCAACTGGGGACCACAATTTTAGGGAAGAGACCTGACACCATTTTCCCTTTGTCTTTAAAGCCATGCGGTCACCTGGAGAGCATCATTTTGTGGGTATGGCCAGCCGCCATTTTCCCTTTGTCTCCTAACTCCTGCGGCAGGTGCCATCTTGGAAGGGTGTGGTACCCTGACATTTTACGTGTCTCTTTGTTTCCATGGGGTTGTGAAATTTAGCTATTTTATATCTGTGATTACTTACTCTTTTTTTTTTCCTGTTGCTGTTTCACTTCTGAGTAAACAGTCATTTTTTCACTTGTATCTGCTCATATCCAATCCTTATTCCTGGAAAGAGGCTAGTTGAAACTAAGGGGATGTAAATCATTTGAGAGTGTCCACCTCTTTAAACTGTCTTAAACAAAGACAATTCTTTTGGTACACTTCTCCTAAAAAACAGGGAGGCTTTTATATTCAATACTTCTTACTACACATAGCTGGCTAAGCATTCAAGATGCAACTAGCTCTGAGAAAAAGTGATTCAAATTTCCCTCTCTGAGGCATCTAACTTCAAGACTTGAAGAAGTTTTGCATCATTACACGTGTCTCCTTGAAAAACTACTCAAAAGACCAAAGAAGTTACATCTGTTTTGCTCAGCTCTCATCTGGGTGAAATTTGTTTTCTCAGTCCCTTCAAACTGGAGACATGACATCTTTACAGAGCACTGTGAAAAAACAGTAGAAATAGACCTGTCATGTTTTTTGAGTTCTCATTTCCTTGTGGCACCCTTTGTGTTGACTCCAAGGCTGGAATAATAGGAAGCTATGCTCACAGTCTTACACCATCAGATAAACTCCAGAGCTTTTCCTTCTTAGTAACACTGGTAAGGACTATAATGTTTACAAGCAAGTCATTAGCTTCCGAAGTAGAAAGGAGGGTTGCTCCATAAGGGAATATTCCCCTGGAGGACAGAAAGAAAAATATGAGATAGCTTTTCCAGCAGCATAGGCTAGATGAGGGACCTTCAATAAACAGTTGATACCAAGAGGGTCACTGGAGTCTCACAGGTGGTTTTACAGCGCATACTTCTGTAGCGGGGGGGGTCCCAGGAGCAGGGGAATCCAGCCAAAGTCACGATACGAACACCGATACGATTTGAGCATCGTGCTCCAGTTTTATTATTCTGTTACACCAAGTTATACTTTTTCCAAAGTTCACGCTCCTTTCCCACGAGAAAGCCTCTAAGCAGCGGGGGAGCTGACCAGTGTATACCTTTTCCCAAGGCTGTTCAAGGCTGCCAGCTAGCAGGTGCCTTGCAAGACCGTTTTCAGCCTGAGGCCCCATCAGGGTTACTTCTGCAACAGCCCTGGGATGCCCAAGCCCTCCTGGGGTATCCTATATTCCACAAGGAATCCCTCTATATACTTCTGTAAGTTTTGTCAAGAAAATAGGAGAACCTGGTGCTATTAAAAAATATTGACTTAAACATACAAGTCATAGCAACATCACACTTCAGAAATTTATATAAAAGCACAAAGAGACTGGTAAGTAGAGAGATTAATTCAACTGATACTTCTAGAAAAATGAGAAGCAATTAAAGCCTCAGATTGAAAGAGTATTATCAAACAAACATAGTCATGGAAGTAATTAACAGTATTTGATTGCTTCATAATGGGCAGAGCTAATCAAGCTTGTTCCTAATCAAAGTGTTCCGCTCATTTTAAAGGTAACAGTAAAAAATAGTGAAATTAATAAAGAACAGGTTACACTGCAATGTAGTAGCTACAGCCTAGGTAACATCGGCCCGGGTACATCATCTACCATGCAAGGAACCAATGTGGGTATTATATTCACTGCATCAAAAGGATGAAAAAGCATCTGCTCATTAAGAACCCAGTTACTTACCTTCCAGTGGGGTTGCTTTAAGTAGGTCAGGGATGTGGAGGAATGTGCGAATCCAGATTTCTGAACTACTTATACATCCACCTGTGGCAGCTGGCATTCCTGCCCACAGGCAGTATAACAGACTTTGCCCATCAAGGTAGGGTGGGGAAACTTCTCTGTGTTTCCTTATCTAACTGGCTAGCGATCATTTCGGTTTTAAACAAAAAAATATTTTTATTAATGTGAATGAAAGCTAACTTGAGTGTTTTTGCTCTCTCCCTCCTACTAATGCAAAATAAAAACTCATTTAATGATGGTGGGCAAGAAAGGAAACCATCCAGGTGACACATAACAGAAGGATGCATCACTCTGATCACAATTTAGATGAACGCAGGCTTAACCTACCAGACTTAGCCTATCTTAATGCCAGTGCTATATCACTGACTCTGTAATGTTTTACCTTAATGAAGTTAGAGTCAAAATAGAAAAAAAAACCAAACAGGTGCATTTTTGAGGTATGCCATTTGCTACACTACCTACTAATCTTAAGAGGTAGGAACACATGAATTGACTCATTACCAGCAGCAACTCACCCTCCAGTGACACAGTTCAGTCAATCCCAAAGCATTTTACCAGGGAGAGCAGCACCACCTTCTCAACAGCTCAGATGGAGATGGTAAATAATTTGCTCAGGGTCAGCACACGCCACTGGTAGAGCTTGGACTGTAACTCAATTCAGCATCAGCCTGGCAGCCTAGTAAACTAACGGATCACAAAACTTGATAAAAAAAAAAGCATCAAGTGTTTTTCTTTTATCATATAACATGTGAAAGTTATATACACATTGATTATATACAATGAATCATGTTACAATACCTAAGGATGTAACAGAACAACAATCATTTATCATTGACTTGATACTGTTGTTATAATCTGGATTTGAAATAATTAAATAAGTATGCTTTCTTAAAACACAACTCACAGAAGAATCTCTAAGAAGAATAATTCTAGTTTATTGCAATTTCTGGGTATAAGTTCTCAGATCAGTTAAGACAGCTCAGTTTCTCTTAAACTAAAACTACTAGACTGCCACCACCCTTCAAAAACACCCCCTCCAACAGACTTTGGAAAATAAACCGAAGCTGGATCAATCTCTATTTTCAGCTACAATAGTATGAATTTGAAGAAAATGCTAGTGTTTTACTGTTCAGTGTTTATGCTCACAAGTTGCTTTGCTGACATGAAACATGTCATTGCTCTTCTTGTAAAACTTATCAACCATCCATTTTTCCTAGTCCCCTTCTTACAACACAATTCCAGTATAGCACAGAAAGTGGGCAGCCTCCTATGACAAGTACAGATCAGATTAAATATTACACATAAATACCATATTGCCACCCATATTCTGGGAAGCTTCAAGTATACCTAAACCATTTTATGAAGGTGAATGAAAATATAGCCATGTTTACTAAATTAAATAACCACACTTATTTGAAACAAAATTCTTATCTTATAAACAGACTAACTGCAATGTTTATTACTGCCTTTCTTTCATTTACTGCATATCTGCATATCTGGGATTGTTATGAAACTTAAGAGTGCATCAGCCATGGGCAAAGAGCTACTTTTCATTGATAGACAAGTAGGTATTTATTCCACTCTAGACTTTTAAGCAAGTTCTGGACCTGCTTAGCAAAGAATATTACAACTAACGTAAGGAAGAATACAATATATTTTACTTGCTCCTTTCTTTGCCTTTATCCCAGTGCCACGGTATCCTGTGAATGAAGATCTAGGGTGTCAACCATTGTAAATGCAGTGTTAGCCCAAACCAGTGAATTATTGTCACACCATCTCTCAACGAGAAACTATATACATTTATTACTGCACTAAGCAAACTTACTAACCAAGCGGGCTGAACCAGTTCTTGGTCAGTTCCATTCCCATCTCAATCTAAGCACTGGGAACAGAAAAGAAAGATCATGAAGAGATGATGAATAAGTAGAAACATTTCCTATTGCTTGCAGGGAATTGTCTGAAATCCTGCCCTAAGTCTCTAAGAGGAGATAGGCGGAGACTATTATTTCTCATCGAGCTGATGAATTGTTAACTGTTAATCAATACAGAAAGCAACATGTGTCTAACAAACAATCATTTATGTCTGTGAAGGAAGAGAAGGATCTTTATTGTAGTTAAGAAATACACTGATTAAAGAAAAGGACAAGTTTTAGGAGAAAATATCAATCTGTATTGATCTCCTGAAGGATTTCAAGAAGGAAATTAATCAGGAAGATGGACGTAATCAAGAGTTACAGAAATGCAGAATTCCTGGGCAGCTCAGAATCTCAAATACACAGCAAGTCTGCTGGATGAAGGGAGAACGGGGAGAAGGTGGGGAGAGATGGACAAGAAGCCTTCCAATGAAATTTTAGTAACAGAGAGACCTAGCATAATCTACCTATCATTTCTTCCTTCCTATCTTTTTTAACTATTTTATAGACATCTTGAAAGTATTTCACACCCACAGATTCAGCTCATGTTCTCCAATCAGCCAAAGAATAAAGGAGCATGTCCATGCACATACTGCAAAGGACTTGTGAAGAACTGGTATCCAACTGGTCCAGAACTGTTGTGCAGTAACAGTGATAGACTGCAAGGCTCCCTGGCATGCAGAATGCCAAACCTGTGAAGATGCCAAGGGACATTTCCACACACTGTCTAGTTTCACTATGTTCTACAGGGTTCTACCAAGTATCTTCTGTGGCTTTGAAACTAATTGGGTAGTACAGTAAAGGGAAGCAGTTTGCATTGTCTCAAAGCCTACACAGGATCAGCAGCAGGAGCACAGACCAAGACTTGGCAAACTATGACATCTGCAACGGTGTCCGTTTTAAAAGCTTTCTGCATCACTCCTCTGACTGCATAAGAAGTTACTTACCAGCTGCATTGTTAGGAGATGAAACAGCAAAGTGAATAATAGCAAAATATGGGCAGGAGAATTAAATGCTACAGCATGAGAATATAACTGTTATGTGTATTTGCTTCCTATTTCTAAGTTATGCTTGATACTGGTTGAGTATAACACACACAAAAAAAGGTAACTGGATGACGTTAATGCAGCATAAACTGTCCTCTGGACCTTAAATATAGTAAACTGCTGTTTGAAAAAGAATAAAGGCAGTACGGCAGTCACATCAACTAAACATTGTGGAATCCACCTTACTACAGTTTGTCTTTGCACAGGAAAACTGTAAGCAGTATTATAGCACAAATGGTTTCTACTGTAATCTCACAAGTGTGAAAAAGAGAAAAACTAAAAATGTATTTATCAACAGCACCACAATATTTATTTTACATCAATAACCTCAAAAGCTTTATTAGAAATTTTAGTTTCACTTGGACTTTGAAAAATCTAAATAATTGGACTTCTGAAAACCATTACTAACTGAAGAGACAAACTGCTTATGTTATACTGTGTTCAGTCTGAATTCCAGATAGACTCAACAGCCTCCTACATAATGTAACTGTCCTGGAATAAAAGGAGGTTTTTTTTCTTTCTTTCAAGCATAAAATACAGGAACACTAGAAGCAGGCAACATGTCTCTAGTGCAGCATTTGGGCTCTATTAGTCAAAGTGTTGTATTCCTTAAGTATACATCAGAGGATAGATGTGCACATAAAATACCATATGTCAGTTTCAAAGCTATAATTTACATAGTTATTTAAACTTATGCAAATGAGGACATTAAAGCTGAGACACACACCAATAAAAGGAAATTATAAGTTAGAGCTGCCACATTGTCCTTAACTTCCTGTGAGTGACTAGGTATAGTAGAACATATGGCACCCACGCTCTCCCACTGTTCCCACTGCTCCTGAGAGAAGGCCATATGGGCTGCAGTACCTAGACACAACAGGGCGCGTGAGGAACACACGGTAGCCTTACCTCGCCGTTTAACTCTTACAGAGCTTGTGCCAACTACCTGGAAACAATCCTTAAGCTGTGGCCCTTTTTGTCCTGGTTACCGCTCCTGGTTCTTTTCACAGAGCAATATGAACCAGAAGGAGGAACTCATATCCATTCCCCGACTCAACCTGGAGAATACCAGATTTTCAAGCAAGGTTCACAGGATTTTCTACCCTGCAACATACTCATGAAGTAGCTTGGTGTAAGTCACCAAGATCTCTCATCTGTGAATTGCGAGGCCTTTGCCTGTTCCAGCCTGGAAGTAACGGTTACGGAAGAGTTTATCTCCTTAAGCCTGGACTCAATCTCCTACCGTTTTCACTTGCACAGAATACTGGATATAAAGTCTGAACAAGAGCTTTGTGTGTCATCTTTGGCAAAGTTTTAAAATCGTAATACAGATGACGCTGACAACCAAAGACAATATATTAGCAATAAGAAGGTTTGTTTTGCAAAAATGGCAGAGGCTCAATTTTACCCAGTTTAACAAAAAAACATGTTCTAATTGGGAAATTATTATGGTTATATTTCCAGCCCACAGTAAAAAAATAGTGATTTGTTTTGCTTGGGGCTTTTTTCACAGAAAGCTCTTACCATTCCAGAGGTTTTTTGCTAACTGAAAAAAACGACATTAATAAATTTAGCATTTATAAAATGGCCTTCCTCTAGTTTATACTTAAGAACTTTAAAGTGCTTTTAAATCTAAAAAAAACCCCAAAAAACTATTCATGTATGTCTCTAAATCAAAGGAGACAGATAATATATAATAAAATCAGGGAGATTAGCAAAAAAAAAGGCCTAGGGATCTAATGAAGACAGATACCATACTATTAGGGTTCACCTGTTTATTCCACATTTTCAAACAGTAAAAAAAATCCAAAAGTTCATGGTTTCTTCCAGATGAAAGAACATGGTAGAAGACCAAAAATATAGATCTCACCCATGCACCTTCCCATGTTGTTACTCAAAATTTAGCATCATTTTACTAAATAGCTTTAGTGAATACATCAATAAGAACAGCAGAGCTTCCATTTTCTGAAAATCCCTCAAGTTTTCCGAGACTGTCTACTATCTCTCAGCATTAAACTGTCAAAACCCTAAAGCTTCACAAGACATCTTAATTCAGACCAATAAATTTTACTTGAACATATTTGAAAATGAATAGGTTGACAACTACTATTTCCTACTGTGGCTGCCTGCTAGGAAGTCAAAGAATTTTAAGACAATCAAAATACTTGAGTCAGAAGTGGCATATTTAAACAAAAAAGACAATACAGGCTTTATTACACTAACTCTAGCTAGCCACTTTCCCCAGAAACTGCTCCTGGAGAAACACGTACATCCTTTCAGGAACCCTCCCCTTTCCTACACGATGATGTGACTCCACCAAAAGGCTCACCTGTCTCAGGGGAGGAAGCAGTCTGAGCATATGTAGGATGTCTGCATCATGTGACATGTCTCCTACTGACACACGCCAGAAGCCACGGCTTACAGATGCTCATGCTGTAAAATGCTCTTCTGGGTTTAGAAAAAGCTCTGCCAGTCAGCTGGGAATGCACAAAACTGTAGCTCTGCTGCACTGAGGGGAGGAAAGTCTGGATTAATTGAATCTCTTCCTGACAGATTGATACTGGTGCCCTTATATTCCATGGTGGAAGAATCCACAGGACACATGCATGACAAAATAAATGTAGAATAAAAAGAACCCTAAACAGTTACTTACTCTGCATATTTGAATACACAGTTGTTGACGCTTCTCCGCAAGTGTAGCCTTAGTGTAAATTATGTCAGGATCACTGACAACTCAGCGACCTGAGGTAATCTGACCTCAGATTACCATTATTTCAGCTAAATAAGGCCTTGGCCATATCAGTTTCTTTTATTACTGATCATATGAAGTTTAACAAGGGCAAGTGCTGGATTCTGCTCCTGGGGTGGGGCAATCCTGGTGTGCATAGACTGTGGAACAAGAGGCTGGGGAGAAGCAGTGCAGAATCCAGACCTGGAGGTGCTGGCTGATGGCAAGTTGAACATGAGCCAGCAGTGCCCTGGCAGCCAGGAGGGCCAACCCCGTCCTGGGTATATCAGGCACAGCATCACCAGCCAGGCAAGGGAGGGGATTGTCCTTCTCTGCTCTGTACTGAGGCAGCCTCACATCAAGTTCTAGGGACAATTTTGGGCACCACAGTATAGAACAGACATTAAGCTGTTGGAGAGTGTCCAAAGGAGAGCCACGGAGATGGTGAAGGGTCTAGAGGGAAAGCTGTATGAGGAGCAGCTGAGGTCACTTGGTCTGTTCAGCCTGGAGAAGAGGAGACTGAGAGAAGACCTCATCATGGTCTTTAACATCCTTACAAGGGGAGGAGGAGGTGTAGGTAGGTCTTCTCTCTCATGACAGTGGCAGGACTCAAGGGAGTGGCATGAAGCCAACTAAGGGGAGGTTGAGGTTGGATATCAGGAAAATGTTTTTCACCCAGAGGGTGGTTGAGCACTGGAACAAGCTCCTCAGCGAAGTGGTCACAGTTCCAAGCCTGAAAGAGTGCAAGAAGTGTTTGAACAATGCTTTTTAGGCACATGGTGTGATTCTTGGGGTGTCCTGTGGAGGGCCAGGAGGTATTTGATGATCCTGATGGGTCCACTCCAACTGAGCTATTCTATGATTCTATTTGCTTATGTGAAGCTTTAGAAGGAGACAAACTTTTTGGCCACAAGACAAGAGAGACTAAAACATATTCCTTATCTTTCCTGTTTGATACAGGCTTGAAATATATCCTCTCTGTTTAAAAATAAATAAAAGGATGTAATTTTATTAGTAATTCCCACAGACACTGCCTTGGGGATGTTCCCACAACACTATGAACTGCTGGCTTGGGGAAAAAACAGTTTGAGTTCCATGTACATAACAAACCAATTGCTACAGGTTAATCTCTAAAGACCTCCTATGACTGCACTGAGGAAATCAAGTGAAGTTGCAGATGTCACTGTGAGTTGTTCACTTTAAAAAGGGCTTATAAATGCAGTAACTCACAGTAATGATCAGTACATGTAACTCATTCTGAGATGCAAGAGAAATAACATGAAGTCATTTTCCTACTGTTTCTTTCTTGAGGAGTAGTTCAGAGAGGCAGCATCT
Organism: Corvus hawaiiensis; assembly: GCF_020740725.1. Taxonomy (NCBI): domain Eukaryota; kingdom Metazoa; phylum Chordata; class Aves; order Passeriformes; family Corvidae; genus Corvus; species Corvus hawaiiensis. The sequence continues at coordinate 40,837,153 of NC_063216.1, forward strand.
TTCCACTGTATACAGTATACTGATCATATTTGATGTCAACCTAAAATGTCCCAACTAGTAAGTGACGTTAGGTAATGATGCATTCATTCTCTGAGTTAACTATATCATGTCTGGGCTAAAAATCTCTTTATGAGAGGACATAAAAGCACTGTACTCCATTGGATAGGTTGAGGAAATCAGATCTTGGCAAACGCTAACAATTATGGAGTCAAAATTCTGTGGCAAATATTGAGCATAACCGAAGAGACAGGGACCAAAAAAATCTAATGTATTTTCTTAGTGAGTATTTCTGAATGAAGTACTTGTGTGAGGTCACATGAGAGCAGAAAGGTCATGAGCCACTCTCTGGGCCTTCCAAAACACCTTGTGGAGCCCAGAGACATGCTGGAGTGCTGTGCCAGATGGAGATGGCCAGCAGCGCTGTGGTGGGCAAATTTACTAGGGTCTTACACTCTCTTCTCTCCTTGCCTGGAGTTACAGCTTCTCTTAGGAATGGCTGCCAGTTATTTGGATAAAGTGCTCCAACTGCTGGTGCCAGTCTTTCAAATGACAATGAAGGATGGCGGGAAGTGTTATCACTGAGAGGGATCCTGAAGGGGCAACAGGGGCCAATTAGTAAGAAAATAAGAACAGAGCAGCCGCAGAATGCAAACAAAAAATGGCACACAAGGGGGAGGGCTATTCTGAAATGGTCATCCTTCAGTGACCCTTCTGATGCTGCTGCTCAGGCCTTTCCCCTTTCCTACTGCTAAAGTTAGCCACTCAGAAAAAAAGAATCATGATGTGATGAGGAAGAGAAAATTTTCTTCTCCTTCAAGCTGTGAAACATCTTTGCTGAGCAATACATAAATGTCAACACCAATGTGCTGTGGTCTACAAAAAAAAGCATTACAGTTAGAAATAACAGATGCTGTTGCATTTCCTAGTCAGGTGGATTATGTTGTCTAAAAATATTTTTTGAGAACAGCTCTTTGAAGCCCCAGCTATATACCATAACCAATTTCATCTGCTCTATACATAACTGAAATGTACTAAGGTCTGAATTTCTTACCTGGAGACCAACTTTTCCAAAGTTCAGAGGTTATGGCCTGAGATCCATTAATTTATCTTAACTTTGCCTAGCTGGCCAAATTTAAGGCTAGCCCAGGCTCCTTGGACTGCAGGGGCTTGTCACAACAGTAGGACTGTCTGCATTGCTTCTCCAAACAGTGTTTTTTGAGTGGTTTCAGTTTGTTGTTTTGGGTTTTTTTCATGTACACTTAATAGTTCTGGACTTACGCTTTAGTAGGAAATTTCACAGCTTTCCAAATTTAGAAATAATCTAGGCAAAGTGAGCTATGTGTTCCCACTACTGTAAGAGCAAGCCAAAGATTCAGCTAGCCTCTTTTCAAGAGCATGGCTTTAAGATCATCACCAACAGCATTCCTCTGGAGAAAAAAAAATATTTATGAACAAAAGAAAACCTGTAGAAAAGATTGGTTTTTTCTTTTAGAACAGTGTATTTCTGTATTTTCATAAAACTGTGTAATCTCCATCCCACTACGATGCCTGAATAAGGCCTGTTTTTTTCTCTCTTTTTGGTTTCTTTTTCTTTCTGTGCTTTTTATACCTGGCAGGATTGCTCTGGACCTTGGAGCTTTGTGGTTCATGCATTTCTTTGTCAGGTTAGATTTGCAGATTGGCCAGAAACAAGACAAGACTTGTCAGTGTTAAAGTTCCTGGCACTGTCTCTTCACAAATCTTTGGTATTTGCTGTTCTGCTTATCTCATGCAATAAAGTTCAATCACATTTTGCACCTGATTAAGAACCAGCCATCTAAAACCATTCTCCCCCTTGCACCTGAAAAATGAAAAATCTACATACTGGAGTTAAACTAACCTATTCCTTTAAGAAATAACTCTGGAAAGGCTACACCCAAATTAAGTACTCCTCAAGTATTACAGATGGTTCCATATGAGCTACTGAAAAGCTTCCACTTTAGTACACCATGAATCAGACCCTAAACATGGTGTGTTGAAACTAAATTACTACTGTTGGATCAATAAACACATTTACTGTTCTCTAGTCTCCCTGATTATTAAATGGCTTGTAAGGTCACATAAACAATTTTCCATGACTTCCAAAATAATCACACCTGGCATTTAATTTCCTTTTTCTCCTTAAGCCATATTATTTTAGGATAGGCTCAAATGGGCCTATGGTGTTCTTCCTCCGTTTACCATTCATTCCTAGAAGTAACAGGTTCTTCAACTGGTATCCAGGTTTGCTGGTATCTAGCTGATTAATCATATTAAAATATGGTTCATATTAATTTATCACAGAGCTCATAACACCCACATTACACTTAACTAATGTTTTTTTAAGTACATAGTCATTATTTAGTTGCTTACAGTTATGGCAGACTGAACAACAGGGCTAAAATAATCTATGCTTCATGTCCTACTTTGTCAGTCTTCAGAGGAGGGGGTGGGAGAGACACGACTAGCTTGTAGATTGAAATACTGATTTTCAAAAACTGAACTGAGGCATAAATATGTAATTTTCTTTGTGCTGGTATTCTCTCACTTCCATCCTCCACCTTCTCCACACTCTTTCCGGTCCACTTGTTTTGTTTAAAATATGAGAGGATGTAGGAAAGGAGCCAAAAGCGTTGACCCATGAAAATACATGCAAATTTGGTTGGGCTGAAGCTATTAAAAGTTGCTAGATGTGGCTGATCCTTAAATCTGACCTGTTATTCTTGCTAGAGAAAGCTGGCACAAAACTAATAACACCATGAATTCCACATCCATTTCCTCCAACATGCATATCAATAATGATTTGCATTTTACTGGTATCATGTAGAGCAAGATACAACCTTAATTTAGCTTTCTTGTGGGTCTTTAATTTTATATTAAGCTTTCAGTCCTCCATCTCAGCTGGACAACAAAATGGGCAGTAGACAAGACTGAGGATGCAAGAAGACTGAGAATAATCTCTGGAGACTAGAGACACTGATCAAGAAACAAATGCTGCTTCTATTCCTGTATGATCAGAGAGAAAAAACCTGTCCTAATACATGAAGACAATGGAAATAAAGTTGCCTGGGCAACATAATAGCACTGCCTAGGTTTTAGTGCTTGACTTCACAGCTTTTACATTAATCTTCTCTGTAATTTTATCCTGCATATGTGTGCTTAATTGTGAGAAGAACAACTGAGATCAACGCAGGCTTGTATCCTGGTTCCACAAAATGGTCTCTAGCTTACCCACCACAATAAAAGCTGAAGTGTACTTTAAGACTGGAAGAATGTGTTTTCACTTATATCCAAATACAGTGGTATGGTACTCCATGTTCTCTCCTTCTGTTAAAAACCCTCACATTTTACTTGCAAAGAAAAAAAATACTTTCTTATTTTAATAAGAAATTTAGCTTACAGATATAACTAGATTTGCAAAACAGCTTGTCACTATTTAGCTACTTGAATTAAGCTTAATTCAAATTTCTGTATTTCACTTTAAAAAAAAAAAACACTGTCCTCTAAAAATTGTTATGTTGAAGCAAAAGGCTATAGAACAAGGCACTGCAAAAGCTGTCTCTCCCTTTCCCTATGCAACTAAAAGCCTAATTTAGCACATGTTACAAGTTGTAGTTTTACCAGGCAGGGCTGTATCAAATGATAAACTCTTTAAAGTCATCAGTAGTGTAATTATCATTCAACAGAATCACAGATTATCATTCCTGCAGCCGGTATAACTTCACAGATAATTCACAACAAATTAAGTTTTTGTAAAAGAAAATTGAAGAGTATTACTTTTAAGAGTACTTATTTTCTAGCTCCAACTTGAAACCTCATTTCCCCATCCTATCAGAAAAAGGGGGAAGGAAGATTCATGCTTATTTTTTAGAGCTGTTCAAGTGATTGGACTTTTCCTGGCAACAGCAATTTCCTTGTCAAAGCTAGTAATCATAGCACCCACTTTTGTTGCTACATGATTCATTTTTGTAAGTTTAGTATGTATTACATAATATCTGACTATTTTTCAGTTGTTTTGTTGTCCTTTCAGAAGGATTATTTTGAAGTTTGATCAATCTCTCATTAAAAGCCAGGGAAAGATTCAGACCATCTATACGAGTATTTGCATTGGTCCTTAAGGTCTAAAAAGTGGTCCAGAATTCCTGTATGTGCAAATAAATAAAGAGGTTTGGGATATTTTTTGCTCTGAAGTAAGATGATAGAAGAAGTGTATATTTCTGCACCTAATGTGAGCTGAACAGTTAATAATCACACTAAAACAACGCATCCCTGAGAAAAAGGAAGATGATTCTAGTAACTGCAGTCAGGTTAGCTTGCCATTTATTCATGCATTACAATCCAAGTAAACATTACCTGGAAGAATGCAATCTACCCTGCCAAGAGTATCTGGACACTATAGACTGATTAAAACTACTCTTTATGCAACTTACATTTTATTAAAGTTTAAAGATAATTGCTATTACTCAGATTAGCATAACAAAGCAGCACCACAGATTTCAGGAAGAGAAAGGACTTCCTGAGAACTGTTTAAACTCCAGCATTGAACATGACAGAACATTAATTCTTTGGTGAAAAGTGAATATAGTATTGAAAATGGCAACATAATTGTTCACCACTTTGTGCTGTTACTCTCCCTGTATATTTGTCCTACGATATTGTTTTCTTTAGAAAGAGTGACATTTGAAAACCTTTGTTTCCAAGCATTTGTTCAGAATTTTGCACAGCAGCCCAAAAAGTGGGGTTTGCATGGAAATTGTTGTCTTCTCCAATCCTGCCATAATTTCTTCTGACATCATCACTTTTAGAGACCCTATCACACATGGACAATAATGAATCATTTTCTGGGGGCAAATCAGCTGTCATAGCTGTGACTTCTTCTGTAAGAAGAGAACCTACCCCAAGGAGTCAGCAGGCAGCCACATGGAAGACCCCTGAGCAGCAGCGTGAGTTTACTGCCTTATTCATTCCTTCCATTCCAGTGTTTGCTCCTGACTTCTGATCTTAGCTTATCCTTTGCTCTAATTTAACCTATGGATCCATTACCAAGGACTCCTGATCTTGATATCATCAGTATTGGGTTTTTTTTTCCTCTGGCTCCTCTTTCTGCTCCTGATGGTAAATTTGGAAGAGCAATGTTTGCTTTCCTTATCAACAGGCCTTCCTACCCACCTGCAAGATGCCCCAAGGAAGCAGACAACAGGAATACACAGCTTCTTTTCTAAATTCTCTTTTCTGTTTAAAAGAGAACATAGCCTATATTTGATTAGAGGTCTCCAAAAAGTTCCTTTCAACATTTATCTAAACAATCTTTGCCTTTATTATATCCATATTTTAACCTTCTCCCTTGTCTTTTCAGTAGCCCTGTCCTTCTGCTGCATACTGTTATAAACACATAGGAGTAACACAGGTGGCCAGATATAAAATTTCAAAATTCAAACAAAATCAGCTTCATAGATTTTGAGTAGTTGAGATCATGACTGCAGGAGGTATGAGGCTTACACTGCTGATTCTGCTGGCAGCGATGACATGGAGCCAGAAAAGAAAGAGCGTCGCAAGTCAGAGACCATGAAATCACACCTACCTCTTCATCACCAACACACAAATCTTCATGCTTTTTTTGTGAGGCACATTCATCATCTAAATAATGCCAAAGAGCTTTCAAAACAAAAAAAAAGAAATAAATCAAAATTTTGAACCGCTTGCAGTGATCTCATACAGTAAGCTATGATAGCCACTACAGCAAAGCAGAAGAGAAGGACACCCTTAGTTAATAATAACAGAGAATAATTATACATTGATAAAGTTTTACTAACAAGATTTCTAGATGATGTTTCAAAAGCAACCAAACCTCGGTGACTTCAGTGTAGGGAAATAGAGAAATTTAAATAATTATTATGCATAGTTAATTCCTTTAATTGGTAAAATCCAATGACAGAGAGAGTATTTGAGTTACACAAATACTTGAAGATAATTCAGTATTCATACTGTGAAAAAACAAAAAAGGACCGTTTTCAGCACAGCTAACAGAATAAAACCCTTGCAAACCATATTTAAATAAATGCATAGGTTTTAAAACCGAAGAGTAGGACACTCAAAGGAAGAATATTTTGATAATACATACTACAAACAGTTATATGTTATTTGATTCTTCCTGGAGATATTTTGGTTGAATTTACAGACAAAATAATCCATAATTCAATATAAAAGGGAGTATATGTGTCTGGAAGGAAGGTTGGGTAGCGTGCTAGCAAATGGCAATTTAATTACATCCTAACTTTCTGTGAAGTCTCCAGTTAGTTTAATCATTAGCATGAAAAATTACCTAACACTTCCACTGATGACTAATTTTGCTACCCCAGTGGTAGCTGATCAAATGTCTCTTGCTGCACATATGCTGAGCACATAGCTCCCAGAATGTCTGGCAAAATACTCAGTATTTTTTCTCTCACTTGGATTCATAAAGCGTGTTATGTCACTCTTGCTTGGGCTCCTTCCACCTTTTCATCTTTCCATTCTGGTATAAATATCTGTGTGAGGCAATTGAGAAAGAGGTTTATAACTTGTTAAGTGTTTTACAGGACTCAGAATATGACATCAGAGAAGCCCCAATGAGTCATGTGGTGTTATCAAACATACCCTTGAGTACACTAAGCATCTCCCAGAAGTGGGATGTGGATCTCTCACGGCTCTTGTGTAGCACCCAGCAGCCCCACAGAGAAATCTCACACTGTCTATGAAATACCAAAAAAAAAAAACCAGGTGTCTCTGTCTTTGTGGGTAAATCAATCAAGTTCCACATCTGTCCCTATGAAACTACAAAATGATACAAAAACCTCACAATAATTCAAGTTCGCAAAGGAAAAGTCTGACTGAACAAGAAGGCATGAGCTACATCCAAAGTTTGAGTTCTCATCTTAATCATTACAACTACTGCTTGGATAAATTTCCTTTAAAACCTCCGCTCTCCCATTTGTCCTCCATCACTTCTTGTGTGACTGGAAACCTGCACACATTCACTCATTTCCACATTTATTGGTAACTTGAGCCTCACAGCTTCCTGCACTGTACCACTGTATTAATGTTAGCCCAGTCTAACAGTGAGTGGATCTAAAAGACACTAGTTGTATTAACATTGCATTCATTATATATATTGGCTACATTTCCATTTTTCATGGTATAGCTGTTAAAAGACACGCAGTATATTTCTAAAATATCAATATTCCTTCCCATTGTTTTCCATTGATCATCCTTTTAAAATACAATATTGAGAAGTCTTCTAAATTCTTTGAATTCTTTGCATTGTGACTAACCTTTCCTCAAAGCTCAAGACACAGAAAATCCAAAGAGCAAACTCGATTCCTTAAGTATCCTCTAGTTGGGGACCAAGAGACAAGGATTTTTTTTGTTCAGACATTCAATACAATAGCAAAACATGCAAAATAGCAAAATATGCAAAACACAACAAAAGGCATGTGGTATTTTGAATTAACTAAATAACAACCCACAGATCCCTGCTTCTGTATGTTCTTCATGTAAGAAAAGAAGAGTTCTCTACAGAAGCACACACAGTCAGTATCTGTCCAACATATGCAGCTCGGAAAAGTCTCCACAGGTTGCACATTCTGCATCTCCAACAAAGCAGAGCTGCAGGCGTAACATGACCTGAACTGACAAAGTCTCTGTGGACTAGGCAGTATCACGTGGAACACTGTAATGGGCACTGTCTACTACCTTTTCTGCTTAATTATAGGCATAGCAGGAAAGTAACCTGGCATTGCTGTTGAAGAAGGCTGTACTACTACACTATAAATCTAACTACTGAAAATCCAATTTCTTCCTTGCTTAAATTATTGCTAAGACACGGGGAATAAAATCACAGGACAAGCTTCTGTAACGCAGAAGTAACCATTAACAACTTGAGTTGCCATCTAGCAAATGAAGTAAAGGACTAAGGTAACAGCTCTTGAGTTTTCAGGACTAGCTATGACAATATTCCCCCTTGTGGCCTTGGGCAAGTTACTTAACCTCTCCAGATGAGAGCCCCCATCTGTAAAAATGAGGATAATGATATTTACTTACCTCTCTCAGAGGAGATGTGAGAACTAATTACAATAATTTGTGTAAAGGGTTTTGAACCTGAAGAGCACTACGTAAAGTGCTAAGGAAATAGTGTTTATATAAAAGACTGAGGGGAAGAGAAGATTCAACTTACACAGTAACACATCAGTTTAAGAAAGAAACATAACTTTGTTTTTATGCCCAATCAAACTATACATCTGACACAACTTTCCTACTACAAAGCAAGTTTAGTTATAAAGCACACAAGTATCAAGGCTTTTTCATAGTACTGACCATTCGTATTCTCCTTCTGTCTAAACTTTGTGAAGGGGATCATCCAAGGTAGTTGCCAAAATTGCCCTACAGTATTCCAGAATACGCCACCCAGATAGATTGTGATACATTTGTTAGGCATATTGACATTTGTTTACCCCAAGCACTCTTGACACTTGTTTTGGTCAAGATCTGGACCTTGTTTACCTACTTGTTCTGACTTTGGTGGATGTCACTGTTTTCATAAGGGCCTCACTATGTTATTTTACAACTGTATTTTAATGTGACAACATTATCAAGTGAAAAAACCAAAAAAGAGTAGTTATTTTAACCAGAAGTAAGTACAATTATTCTCTGTATATACTTTCTGGCAAGTCTACCAACATATCAGAAAATACTTGTTTCCCTTGCCCCAGGTCAGCGAAGGCAGACTTACTACAAAGCGGGAGAAACCAGCTGCAGGATACCAAGGTGACCCCAACTGGGTGTGTAAACCAGAGGAGACAAGGTTTGGGGTTTGGTTTGATTTGTGGGGTTTTTTCAAGTGCCTTTAGCTTGTACTGGAAAAAACAATAAATGCACAAAAGCAAGAAACCTGCTTATACACATTCAGGAGATTATTTTGGTGTGGACCACACAACAGGGAAGACTGGACAGTAATGAAACAGCATGGACAGGTGGCTGATTGAGAGACACCTTTATATACCTTGGGAAAACAATGTTCTCTTACACCTCTGATCAACTAGCCTAGGCCATACCGACTGCCTCTTGGCACACATTTGAGCACAAGCCAGAGTATGGAGTTCACTTACTTTTATTAACAATACAATTGGGTTTTCTTCTTTGCTTATGATTAAAAATTACTAATCAGACAGATCAGAACCATTGATTAATGTTCTTCATAATTACAACCAATTCTGTAGATGGCATAATTGCTTTAAAATCTATTTCTTCATTTGTATAAATTCATGAATAAAAAATTTTTGTCTAATAAGGAAAAAAACCAAAGATGACCGCACATGCAAGCAGCTGAACAGTCACTTCAGCATCACTATATCTGCTCTGGCATCCTATTACAAACCAAAGCATTAGCATTCTGAACCCTACTGAAAAACAGTAACCAGAATTATCTTTAGTTCAATGTCTCTCTTACTGGATAATTCCAACATGATTTTCAGAGGGTATACTTCATCTTTAGAACCATTATTTCGGGTTATTGACGTTGAAATTGGAACAACCGGAACTAATCTAGAATTCTGCATTGCTTCATCTTTTGTACTGTAAGTTTTAAATATTGTGCTACTTTATTATGCTTTCCAAATGAAAATTAGCCTTTGGCAGAAAGATTAGAAAAAATGTTTAGATCTTGTAACGTATTTTGGGTAGCATTGTGGGGTGTGCATATCAAGTGTTTTGTTGCAGGGTTTCCTTCCTTGCCATAAAGAAGCTCTCTGGTGCATTTGTTACTTCTCCAAGTTGATTGCTAATCATCCACAGATATTAATATCCTGCTGTTCTCTGTGCTTTTGAAATGTTTTCTTTGGTGGTTTTTTGGGTTTTTTTTTCTTATTGTTGTTTGCTTTTTTGTTTGTTCAGTTTTTGGTTTTGTGGGGGATTTTTCTGTTTAAACAAGTTGATTGCCATTTTCAAACACTCACCTAGAAATAAAAGCCAGATGAACCAATATTGTCAAAAGGTTATTTTCATCAGTAACTTTCTTAAAAATGCAACATTTCAAATAGAAAGGTAAAATTATACAAGAAGATGAAACCCAAAACATGCCAGCCGACCTAGGAAAAGTGAAAACTCTGTGAAGATGCTGACAAATAAAGTAACATGCCATGTGTTACTTTTCATAAAGAATCAAGTACAGACTTTTGATCATTTTACACGTGGCATAAAGTAATTTCTATTCTGATCATTTTAATTACTTCAGCAAAACATAGCAGTAGTAACATAAAAGTTTGCACCAAAACTCACACTTGTGCTTCTTAAATGCTGATATAATACTTAAATTATTATACAAAATTAATTTAACTGACACTGTAAGAGAACTCAAGCTTAAGAAAAAAGCTAATTTAAGTTACCACAAAAACATTAATTTTCCTCAAATAAATCAGTTTTGCTTAATAAAAAAAGTAATTGCAAAGTATTTTATTTATAATTCACTTTTTGTTAAACTTTGAGTGATCATCAACACAACCTTCTTGATAAACAATTTTCATTAAACAGTACTTGATCATAAAGTTTCACCAGGTCTCTCTCTCCTTACCATTCACATTACAATCTCAGAGATTACCTGAGAAGAGACTGTGTCATGATGTATCTTACTCGTTCCTTTCATGGGAAGGATAGTCAAGGGGCTCCAAGCATAGCCCAGAACTGCTGTGATTCGTATGACTTCAAGATGGAGTTTAGCTCTGTCTGAGGATTTAATGAACTAATAGACCATAACCATCCTTTTGTTCTTCAAGGCTGCTCTGAAAACCTGAGAGAATTAAACTGCAGTCTTGTAAGCAGATACAGTATTGGTTATCTATTTGCAAACCATGCTATATTTCAAACAGCAGCCATCCTATTCTAAGGACTCCCACGCTGAAGGGGGCAGCACTGTTGGAAAGAACAGCAGCCACACTGAGCCTGGTAACCGCTGTCTGAAGTAGGGTCATTCTCCCACTTTCCTTCAGTTAGAGCACTGGTTTCAGAGTTTTCGGTACCTACTCTCGGGCTCAGGCATTCACTCTTTGTACAGAAATGACTAAGAAATTCTGTAAGATTTTCTTCAGAGAAGTTGGCTTTTGAGGAAAGGTGTTTCTCTTTTAACCTTGAACAATACAGACCCTGCTTCATTTGATCCAAAGGTGAGCAATTTCGCAGTTACAAAAAGCCCAGAAGTTTCCAGTGGAGCTACAGTCCTCAGCAGCTACCCTGCTGATTCTTTGTAATTCAAATCAAACATACACACACACACACACACACACACACACACTTAAACAACACTTAGCACCAGATGTTATAGTCACCATGAGCAAATGCTACCAACAGGCCAAATGAACAGAACCACTGGTCTATTAAAATTTTAACTATTACTCTTTGAGCTAAAATCCACTCTCTGAGCCCAACTATCAGTGTGCATAAATTAGCTTTCAGTCAAGTTTAACATGTTGTAAGAGCTAATAACTGACACCAGGTATAACACTACCTATTTCTTCAGAGGAACCTTGTAACCAGACCTCCTAGGACTTCAAAGGAAGCAAAGACAGCATTGTGTTTTCGCTTGATCTCCATGTTCCTTGTGACAGAAGGCAAAAGTATGGATGGTGATTAGATGTTTCTAGTTAGTATCTCTTCCTACAATCTTTTTTGGCCCAGTGTGAGCATAACAAAATGTTTAAACAAGCAGCATTAATAACACTGTTATTAACAACGCTTTAACAACCCCATTTTACCAATGAACAAGATCGAAATGACATAATGAAAAGTAAAAAAGGAATTTGAGGATATAAAATAATTAGGCTGTTTGAAAATCCCATGTATACTTCCAAATTTTGAAGTGTAGTCTCTCAGCCTGCAAACACGAATAAAAGGAATAATAGGCTATAGACAGGGAAGGAGGGTTTAGTTTTAGTAATTTCTGAATACTAAAGTATTCTTAGAAACATATCATAAATTTTAAAACATGAATGAAATAAATTTTTGTTAAAAATCACTAAGTACAAGGTGTAAGTTCCTGGAATAGCATTCATGCAGTACTTGGACACCAAATCTTCTGCTGGCTCTGCATATTTCCCTCTCATGGTGAACATGAATCAGCTTCCTGTGGAGGCACTCACTGACAGGTAACTTGGTATGATGAGGAAGTGAGGTGTCTGTCCCAATCCACAAGTCACCATCATTTCATCACTGAGTGAAAAACTGAGTTCCTGCACAAGCACCACCCAACTTCACCCAACTTGATTTCCACTGCCTGCTCCCTCCCATGTCTAAAGGGGGAAAACTTTGATAATGTCAACACTTTTTGTTTACCAAAGTATGAAATAAAGAAGGATCCTAAGTCTTAAACTGATCACTGCCACCAGTTCTCACCAGTTTTCTGAGATTTGCTGTCCAAACAGTGCAAGATAAACACTGAACCACTCTCAATGCGGGCATTCAGTCAAATGCTCTACGAGATAAAGGCACTATAATAGCAGCAAAACACCACAAGCTATACAGACAAAGCAAAACCACAATGAGTTTTCAGTTGTCTCCCATGCCTTGGCCTATGTGACATCACATAGTAGCTTTTTAGCTTTGCAAAGACCAATTACCTTTCTTTTAACCCCTCCAGGTTTTTACATTTCCTCCATGATGGGGAAGAAACATTCAGCATCAAAATGCTTTCAGATGCAAGCTTAACACACAGAAGAAAAACAAACCCCAAAAAATTACCCCACACCACACACACTCAAGGCACATTCCTGCTTTCCCCTCTTTCAGACTCTAAACATAAAGCTTTAAGAAAGCAGGAAAACAAGCTACGAAAAAATAAGCAGGACTGTGGAATATCTCAAATGGATCTCCCTCAAAAGGTGCTCCTATTCCTATTTTCCTGTTACATGATTTAGAAACATTTTATTCAACACAGTTCTTTCACTGCCAGGCATCCAGTAACTCTGTCACAGCTTCTGACAGGCAACATCATCAAAGTTTATTTTAGGGAGGACAAGGTGTTTCCTACATGAAAATAGCCATTTAGTTTAATAAATTACTGGGAGACAATTTTTTAAGTCAGAAAGATCTTCTTTGGATCTGTCAGGTTTTAAAAGTGTCAAGAAGATCTAAAAAATAATAATCATAAATCACTGCAGAAAAACTGTAACAGTTTTTATTCAGTAATTCAAGGGGTTTTTTTAAATATTGAATAGTGAAGCAACTCACTTTAGTATGAATGATAGTGAAGGGAAAAGTTCAACAGTTAAACTTTGGCTTCAGATGAACAGCTGCTGAAGATGGGCAAGCCATCCCCAGTTTCAGCAGACAGGAGTTACTCAACACTAGCAAAGCTGTCTGTAGTGCTAGTAAAGATGAAACAAGCACATATTCTAAGATTAACCATCTGTTAAACCATGGATAATAGCACTTGCTTGCTCTGATCAGTATTTTCAAGGTTTATGTCACTGTATTTGTTAAATCCTTTAACATCTCAGATAAGTCTAAGTGGAAAAATTTTTGAAATATGAAGTCTGTTCACAGCCCAGCAAAGAATTCAGCAGATGACTTTCAAAAACCCACTTAAACAAGGATTAAAAAAGCAGCAATAGATCTTGAGTGCCTCACTCAAGCACAAAACCACATTTACCAGTGGATCTGATCCTCACAGGAGTTGGCATCTCGTGACATGGACGGAGAGAAGAGATCACACCTTGAAGTTGGGGTGCTAAGACTCCAGTGTTTATCAGGTCCTCAGAGGTCATATAAAATTTACAAATAAAACTGTAAGCACAAAGCATTATTATAAAGAATGCCCAGTTATTTTGAGATATCTGTGATCAGATCTATAAATTACAGTCTTCCCCAAGTGAAGCAACAGCAGGTATGATGATCCAGTTCAGTAGTTTAAAGGCAATGACTTTTAGTGACTTCACTATAAAAAAAAAAAAAAAATTCTGTATTCCCCCGTCCAAAGGAAAAAAAAAAGGCACGATCTTAACGAGTAATTTAGAATTACTCATTCCCCTGTAACCTTACTCAGGTCCATCTTCTGTGCCCTCTGCTTCTCAGTTATCTTGTTCCTTCTCTCTAATGGCAATCCCAAAAAGATTGGGTCAATCACTAACACAATTCAGGAGTGCAACTTTTCCCACATGCTGATTAATAAAAAAAAAGACCTAAACACAGAGGGTAAAGTGCAAAGGAAGTCCTGATCACACACGTAAGGCACACATGCAATGTAAATGCAATGATGAGAAAGTGTTAACTGCTAAACTTTAAGGCTCTGATGCACAAGTCCTCTAGAAATCCAACTTCCATTGATTTTAAGCCTGTCCACTAACAATTACTCATGAACTGTATTTCAAGACCAACTAAAACATGGACACAGTAGAGCTTCTGCTAAGAAGGTCACTAAATGTTGTCAATATGCCTAGCAGAACAACCATTTAATATTTGCAGAACAAGGTAAAAATAAATGAATGTCCTATACAAGGCTTTTTTTCTGAGAACAAAGACTAGACACTGAACATTTGTTGATAAAAAGCTATTTATCCATCCTGTTTCTTCTGTTGTGCATTGGACCAAAGCCAAGAGTCACAGTTCTCAGCTGCTAACTACTGAAGCAAATGAATGACCAGCAGACAGAAGTGATTTTGGCCATTTATGCTCTGTAAGCACACTCATTATCAGTCACCTGAAATCAGAAATGTTATGAAGTGACATTTGAGAGTGTACAGGTGAGAACTTCCCCTTTTCTTCCCTCTTACTGATTATTCAGTTTGGTTTACAAGGAAGTGTACCAAGGCATAACAGCTGGAGCTTCCTTAGAAATTAGTGTTTTGCACCATCAAGTGCTGAGTTGCCTTGTGCCCTACACTAATGGTGAGGATACACTACAGAGGGGAATATTAGACTACTTGTACTTCTACACATGAATGCACTGATGTGGTAATTTATTAGTCTATGTATCGTATTGGGAAGAATGCTCCCCCCCCCCCCCCCCCCACCAAAAAAAAAAACCCCAAACCCTAAACAATAAAAAAAACAACCAGAAAAACACCACCATCAAAACAACAGTCAAGACTCTTTACAGATGCAGTAATGCAGCAGAAAATATTTGGGAATGTCAAACTGGGAAAGCGTGATACCCAAATGTAATGCGAAGTACTTCCTTCAAGCCAAGTACCAAATCAACTCATTTGACAGACAGGATTTAGCAATGAAAGAATAAGCACACTCTGTTCTATGAGCAACAGTTAAATATAGGCTGGCAACAAGATGAAAATCTTCTCCCTTCCCTCCCCAACCACTTAACACAGAAAATCAATCCTGACTGCTATTAGCCCTTCAACTTATCTAGAAAGTTACTACTTACTATACAGCTCCCTAGAAGCATCTAAATGAAGGCTCCCAGCCTCTTGCTCCTCTCCATGCCCTTGTCCAGGCAGTCATGCTGCTTCTTTTGCACTGGCACCCACGCTTAAATGAGTAGGTTATGAGCAAGCCCAGTGATCTGAGCCAGCTAAAATAATTACTATTTTTCTTCTCCTAGATCTACTTTCTGTTGGCTCAGTTCCTCGAACGGACCTACCATCTGGTCATACAAGAGCAAGAAATGGCATAAGTGGGGGCAGAACCACTATCAGGGGAGAAAGGGAGGAGGGAATGTTTGACAGCAGTCCAAGCTGAGATACTGTAGGTTGACACTCCCTCTACTTTGGTGGAGGACGTGTCCTTCTAGACGCATCACAGAAAAACCATAGTATGCTATACATTTCATTACCTTTAGTGAGACAAATTCTGCCATTGGACAAATACATACCAATCCTGCTACAGCTGGGGGAAGTCACTTCTAAAATATACATTTCATGTATTTGGTGTGATGTCTATTAACAATCAAACCATATTACATCTGCCTGTTAGAATTATTTACAGTTGACTAAATGCATACCAGAAAAAGACCACTTGTTATTAGTATCTGGATTTCCAGGGGACAAGAAAATGAGTTCCTATAGATTTGTACTATTGTGTAAAGTATTTCCAATGGCACCAAGTCAGAATTAAGCTATGAAAACCTATTTAAAAATATAGGTCTGATTTTTCAGGTATAGCTAGTTATTCTGAATAGTCATCCATGAAACTAAAGCACATTCCTCTTCTGTATTACACATCCTTTTTAATTCATCTAGAAAACAGGAGTTATCTACTACTACTATTTTAAACCTCTGTATATTAGAGTGAGAATTATCTATATAAGAGCAATCCATGTTGCTCAGTTTTCAGTAGTTTGACAGAATAAATTTCCTTCTTACTGCTGTTCTCACCTTCACTGCTGTCTTGTTTGCTCTCACCTTTCTTAAGGAAAGAGTTAACCCAGCCTCTAATTGTGAGCTTTCTTTAGCTAAAGAAAGATAAAGCAGGATTTAAACACCATTTTCAACTAGCTTCACTATATACTGAAAGGTCACTTGCTTGTTCAACTAATTCTGACTTTAAATTTGATGGCTATTTTAAAGATGCTGATCTTCAGACTACTTTTATTTATAGAACAAAGAAAGTAAGCACAGATTTTAAAACAAATTCCAGCAAATGCCCTATACATTACTAGTTTTATGTTCTTCAATTAACGGTAGTAGTTCTGGTTACCTAAAAATATATCAAGATATTTTAGTTTTACAATTACAAAAATTAGACTATTCTAATCAACATATAGAGGGGATTTTAGTTTTACAATCACAAAAATTAGACTACTCTAATCAACATATGGGGGGGGGGGGGGGTCACTCACATGATGAGAAAATAAGGAAACCAAAAATAAACAGCTACATTTGATCTGAACATCATTTCTTTTTCAGTCCAGTACTTCTTTTATTATCATTAGAGAAAGAGAGGAGCCAATTGTAGTATTTAATATTTCCAGGAGAACTGGATAACAACTTCAAACTGTAAGCTATGCTTGCTGTGTCTATAAATTAGCAAATTAATTTGACATTTTCTCAGTATAAAAAATGCACAATAAAATTTGAGAGTTAAGAGTTACATTACATTACTGTTTAGGAAGCTCTCCCTACTTTGTGTTATTAATCTGGGAGTACAATTAAAGTTTGTTTCTGGGGAAATTCATTATTGAAATAATTAACTTCATTTTCCTTTTGGTTGCACTCTAGGTATTTTTAGATTAATAAATTTATTTTCACAATTTATATAAATTACCTACTGATTTTTTATTGTCAGAGTTGTAAAAGAGAAAAAAGAAACAATATGAAGTCTGCATCAATGCACAAACCTGAAATCCTTGCTTATGTAGTTTCACGTTCTAGAAAAGAGTCAGTTTGCAGTGTCTCACTTCAATGACATACATTTTTGGGAGTTAATAATAGATAAATATACATAGATATCAAATTCTTACATAATACTATTACGGCTACGCAGAGACTCAACATTCAAAACAGTATGCAAATGTGTCTAGTCAATATTTCTGACCTATTTTGTTGAGTGTATTTTTTACATATATAATTGGGTCATGTTCCACTAATATTATGCTTTCCTCTTCAACTCATTTTTATTCATTTATTTTATCACATTTGAACAGCTTCTGCTAATCCTATTCTCTGTCAAATTTGGATTAGAGCTTTGCAGAACTTTAACATCATTTCAGCTGACAGACAGGATTTCTGGCAACCCTAAAGATGTGGGTGGAAAAGGCTGCAGAGTGAAATGTTTTTCTTCATGCACATCTATTAGTTACAGTCCCAGGCTGCATTAAGAGACCTGCAAACAAAGCTTCAGATTCAAAAAGTGTTCTAAGGAAATGCTTCAGTCCTCATTATGATTAATATGTGTAATCCAACTATTAAATAATTCACAAAGAGCCCTCATTTTCAGTCTGCTAGGTGGGTCAGCACACGTGGAAGCAATAGCTATTTACATAACATGTATGAGACTACTGAAGAGATGTGCTAAGATTTATAAATAATTTTTCTGGCAACTCTAAGGGCTATTTTGCAGGTATCTCCCGTCTGTGATTCCTTCTCTAAGAAACCCCCTTCCTAGATTTCTGTCTGTAAGTCTTCTCTTTTTGTAGTATTTTGAAAATAAAAATTATTAAGTGGTAGGCAAATTGTCTCCTCAAATCAATGACACAATGAGGTCAGGAAGAGTTGTACTTCCACGGGAATACATCCAGTTGAATGTTTCCTGCATGCTGTACAGTTGTGCATGTAATTTGTCTGTATCTATCACTACCCTCTCGGCCCCCATTCCCCAGCTCCTCCCCCCCTCCATCAAACTTAGATTAAAATACTTCTATGGTTGCTAAGATAAGCACTCTGAAGTTAAGAGAGGCCAGGTGAGACTGCTGGTACAAAGTTAACTTGACCCCTCCTGTGCAACACAGTCTTTAAGGCTTCACTATTCTCCTCCACAGGATCCTGCTTCATTTAGTGCACAGAATGCTCTGGGGATTAATTTAGGTTATGTAGTGAAGAAGACTGTCAGTAGAATTCCAGCTTCATTTACTGCAGTAATAGGAAACTGTGTAGTAAATGAAGCAGAGGAGTGCCTCAATCCCTCCCTTTCCACCGCCTGCTCCCAGATCACTCTTCCTTCCTATTTCCCTGACTCACATTCGCTCTCTCCAAGTTGTAACATCTTGGACCAGGCATTTCATCTCTTCCCTACAACTTCTCATCTCCAATAATGGCATCTGCCTCCACGTTGGTACCACCACTTGAAGAAGAACAAGGACATGCTGCCTATACACATTGTCTGAGCAGCTGCAGGGAGGAGATATGGGATGCGCAGTTTCCATACCCAGAGCTTGCTGCTGTGCCAAGTTGCCATCAGATCCTGAGATAATCAATATATGAAAAGCAAGACAGAGTGGCTGTTACCTATTTTGATAGCTCCCACACTCTGGGCCTGGTCTTGTTGCTTTGCCATTGAGTTCATGGAGAGAAGTAAGTAAATTCAGTCTTGCTGGACACATTTATCAGAAATATTTCCAAATTATTACTAACACTATACTAATTAATGAGTTTATTCATATTAAAATAGCTTTCCTACTAAAATAGCTACTTCAACTTTTATTCATTGACAATTCACATCAAAGACTTCTGAATCCAAAATGCTGAGTTGCTAGAGCCCAATCTCAGTTTTATACACACAACCCCACCAGAACAACTGGATATAGCTTTCACTTAAATAAGCAATCACTATATAAGTCAATATAAAGTTTCTAGGAGTTGCTATTCAATTAGAACCTACCACATCAAGAAAAACAGATCAGGTATCACCCTTTCTTATGTGCCCAGATGCAACACTGAGTTTGCTAGAGTGTAGGTGGCAGTGACAAAAACATGAAGTCATTACTGAGCATTAGAATCACAAACAGATTGATATGCAGTCATAGGAGCAAGCACCATGCCCAGTAACACCTATTAATTGAACTCGCTTCAGCTGAAACTCTCATGTGAGTCATACAGCCTGGAGTTGTATGCCACTGGAGTTGTGGGCAGAAACAGCAGCTGGCTAGTCTGAAAAAAATAAATTTGGTTTTATTCCTTACACTTACATTTTGGGTTAGCAAAAGGATTAATTATAACTCTATTCCTGCAGTTATAAATGCTCCTATTCTTCTACATATGTTTCACATTCAAAGTACAGCACAGCAGTTGTAATATTTAGTTGGGGTCTTCTTCCCCTGAAAGACTTAAAACTCCAGGAAGCATAACTATGTACATGACTTTTCACTATGTAATTGAGTTTCTGGTTCCCAAATTACAAAAACCCACATAAACATTAAAAGTAATCTGTAAAATAAAACTTTCTGCTGGTTTCATATTTTAGGTCTAATTTATTTTGAATACTATGATAAATATTCTTAAAGTAGATAAGGAATTCACAAAGAATCAGCTGGACCTCCTCCATGATGCTCAACATGTGATCCTACACACAAACTTCTAGAAACAATGAGGAATACATCAATAATGACCAATAAATGAATAATTAAAATTTAGGAACAGTGTAATGAATGTAGGCATACTTCTACACTTGTTACACAAGAATACATTTTAAAAAAATGTTTAAACTATCCATCAAAGTCCCAGCAAAACTACAAATGCTATTTGGGTTAGTCAGTTGGAGCTGTTCTTTCCAAAGACAAAACCAGAAAATGTAGAATTTTAAATCACCTTAAAAATCTGTCAGATCACAAACCCCATAATTTAAGGCTATATTGGGATTTTTTAAATGGATATAGGTATTCACGCTGAATAAAAACCCTGTTTCAGTACTAACTTCATCACTTCGCCTACATTTCTGCATAATAAGGCTTACAGCATTGCAGCTTTTACACCCCTGCTGAGTGGTACCCTCAGGAAATGATGTGCTCCTAGTTGCCACATCATGTGCAGACTTCCTCACTCACCATGCACATGATACACCCCCTTGTATCCTGTTCTCCAGACCTGCATGTTCCCATAGTTGTGAGAAGCACAAGAAGTGCTGGTTCAGGTGCCACTCCAGAATACCTACACTCTAAACTTGAGCTCCTCAGGTTTGTGGGTCCTTTATTTATCTGTTTATGTGTAATACTGCTTTTTACTCAGCTCAGAAACGACAACATCCTTTTAAGCAATGCCATAAACTAACAGTATACTTATTTAACAACTTCATTTCTTGCCCTTGCAGGTTTCAGGTTTGTCTCCAATAACCATTTTCAGTTTTCTTTTCCACTACAGCATTTAAGTAACACTTTTTTGTTACAATGAAGCAATGCACAGAATACAAGGTGGGAAACTACATTTGCCTTGTTAGACGTTGTTATAGAAGGATCATTATCTGAGATGTATTACTTCAAATCTTCTCAACTAGTTCTTAGAGAGGTGTGGATTGCTTGTATGACTCACTTAAGCAGTTCACAAAACCAAATGAAAACGCAATTCTTTTGATCAAATACGTACCACTGACATTAATTTCTGAATTCCTGAAATATTCACACTAACTCTATTCCCTATATTCACCTGGTTTTGTGAAATTTTCTTGGGAAGAAACTGCACAGAACAAATTCTTAACATCAAGAAACTGAGGTGGGAAGTTGAAATCATGTATTAGTTATATGGAACCTTTTAGAAACTGACAGTCATACAGCAGTGATATATTCTGCTTTTAAGAAGTTAAATTTGTGAACTTGCATTATAATAAGTGTTCGGAACACTTTTTTTACTTCTTTCATGTCATGCAAGTTCTTGGACACATTAGAAAGGCTTCTTTCTAATGCATGGTCTAGAGAGATTCATTAAATCTGTAGCATTTGAGTAGCTCATAAAAACTAGACAGCAAAGCTAGATATCAAGCATCTCAAATTATGAGCAGCATGACAAGAAACAACATGTCACCAAAACTACTGACTGCTAAATTATGATACTCCACAGTTTTACCACTTTTTTTTCATACTATTTGATAGACTTACATTGGCTAAAGCATCCAAGGTTTATTAAAATAAATGTAGACCTATAATGCATTTTTTTCTGAAGAGAAAACAGGAAATAGATTTAACCCAACCATTTCTCATTCACATTGCAATTCCAGAAGTTCATCTTAAATCCCACTTCAATTTACTTCGGCATTCTTCAATAATTCTGACAGTTTTCTCCTTGAGTCTCCATGCTGAAACTGCCAAGTCTTACAGATGCTTCTACCGAGATTTATTCTTTACAGGAACAAACATGCAAAACAGATCTTTTTTTACTTGCTCACTCTTCTAGACTAATGTCTTTTGGTTTCTTCATTAAAACTGTTTCAATTTGCACTTTTGGAACATCTACACTAAGATTCATTTACCTGTCCCCTGAGGGTATGCCAGGGGTAGGTTCTGAGCATCTGCAGTGGTCACCTGTAGGCAATATATTTACTGCATAAACATGGTCTGATGAGGAAGTAAAAATCACTATCATTTTAATTGATAACCAAGGAAATAGTGGCCATTTATGTACTTTATTCAGTGTCTTAAAACCAGAAAAAAATAAAGGAATGATCCTAAGAACAAGACTTGAAAAGCCAAGTATCTTCATTCTGAACTCCTTCTGAGAGATGATGGATTTGAAGGAACTGTATGAGGAATCACTGTATGAGGAATATTTACCGATGTATTTTCACTCCTTAAGGGAAGGAAAGCAGACAGAGGTATCTTTATGGAAATGATACAAGCATACTTATTTTCAGAAGAAGGCTTGGGGCTGCTGAAACCCAAGTCCTTGAGAATGCTTGCAGGCTGCCTAAACATAGCAGCTAGGTGGTAGCACCAAGAAAAAAATATCTTTAGAGCATCTTGCAACTTTGAGAGCTACCATTTCAGCTTTTGGAAAACCTGAGATGCCCAACTCGTACACGGAATTAAGGTTCCTGTGCTAAGTTTCTAAAGCTTTATAAATTATCCTAATGGCAAGATAACCATGATTTTTCAGCATCACAGTGTTTAAGATTCTTTGAGCATACTGGACTAAGTAACCTGAGCACAAGGTTAAAACAAAAACCCTTCAGGCATTAACTGTCCAAATATTTTACTATTTGATTGCTGAAAATCAATGTCCTTTAGTAGCCACTGCTATGTCCTTAGGGACCAGTATACTGTTAGGGGGGAGGCAAAAAAAAAAAAAAAAAAAAAAAAAAAAAAAAAAAAAAAAAAAAAAAAAAAAAAAAAAATCTGAAATGTTGGCATTCTGTTTGATTGGGGTTTTTTTTGCTTGTTTTCTTCAACTATTATGAGCTATTAATTTAAAATCTTTCATTATTACTTTCACTTTATTGCTTATATAAAAATTTATATATTACTTTCACATTATTGCTTTCACTTAACTCTTTGGAGCTGTTTTATGAAATGCGCTTGTTACCACCAGGAACAAAAGCTACGGACCTACCTTTGTTTCAGGAACATGTGGAGAATTAGAGTTTGTTACACAGTTATTCCCCAGATTTTCTAGTATTCTCGCCATTGAAATCTTACCCTCTGCCCCCAAGGCTCCACCCACAGAACTGTCAAAAAAAGACTTCAGCACATGCCAATGTGGACATTTGTGTTTGGGAAAAAATAGCAGGTGATGGGCTAAGTCTTTATAGGTTTATTTGTTTTATTGGTGCTAGACACTGGCATTACAATGATCAATTTGTAGGTTTTGTGGTTTCTTCCTTACATGTAATTTTCTTGTATTTTATTAAAAGAACAACTTTTTTGCACACACGAAATTAATTTACCAACTCTAAAGCATTTTTATTCTTCATTCAAGCCTTTTTATTCTAATTTAACTGATGGACAGCTAATATAGCTAGCTTGAAAAAAAACCCTGCATACATTCACACTATCCTTAAGGATATAAAATATCCAGTATTTGCACACATAGTTGCATGCACATATTTTCATACTTACCCTCAAGACTGTACATCCACAGAAAGTTTACAATCAAAGGCTTCACTCTGAAGAACTGGAGAGGCTGTTTGCATGCATAATGCTTATATGCTCAGTGTAGCTACCCAAGACAATACTTCAAGGTCACTCCCAAAGTATCCTACCTAAGTGACATTTATTTAGCATCCCCAAACTTTTTCCCACAAATACAGTATGACAGAATATGAGGCAACATACGAGCTCCTAAGAATAGCAAAGACATGCCCAAGGCCAGGAGAACACAACCATGCCAGGCAAGAAACATTCTAATTGGCAGAGGTGTGCAAGTTGTACAATACCCGTGTATAGTGCACGTAGACCAGACCTACACAGTCACGTGTGCACATTCAACTCACCTGAAGAAGCAACACCATTACTTATGAACATGGGACTCACAGTATGATATATGCAGTTAGAATAAGAAATGAAGCATCAGCAAGAGATTTCTGCTGAGATTTTATATAGTTTTCAGAAATCTGTCCGGATGTATCAGCAGGTATCCTGCTTCCAAGACCTTAAGAAAAAATGCTTAATGACTGGTCTCTCTGGATCCCATTAAGTGATCATGTAAACAGCAGGGCACTGAAAGGTACTCAACAGAAACCTCTTAGTAACACTTTATGCCACCATGCAGTTTGCATTTTATTTGTTCCTTAGCAGACTTAGACATTCATTCAGGTTTGCAGAATCAAAGTATCATATATGAGACTCTGTACTAAATAATAACTGGAGTACAAATCAACTATAAGTATGAAAGAAGACAAAATTACACGGACAGAAGACATAGGCATCCTGATTACAAAGTATGTATTATGAACATGTTTTTCACCATTATTCAGTAGTTTTTCACCTGTATTCAATAGTGATAGTGATTAAGTAGAAACCTACTACTCAGAAAAAAAATGCTAAAAGCCACTGGTCTGGTCTAGCAAAGTGTGTTTTACCTAGTAATCACATTACACAGTACAGCTACGCTCATCTCAAAGATCTTACATGGAATGCATCTGACCAATACCCAGAATATCCTGGCTGGGGAAGAGAGGCCTACAACACAGGATCAGGCTTTCCGTTCAGGGAGCGTTCTCTACAGTCATATCAGTCACATGGTCAAAGTGCCTCTATCTCATAGTTTCTCCAACAGATGAATAAAATTTGCCTTTGGGCCAAGCATGAATAAAGCCTGATTTTAGCAGCATGTATGCCCAGCACCTGCTGAAAACAAGACACTTCCAAATGTGCTTCAAGCTGGGCACTGCTGGTAGAACTGGTCATTTGCAAATCCTGACCTGCTTAAACAGTAATAATTTTGCCCTTCATCCCAAAAACTAGGAGAGATCTGTCAAGTATTGTCTCTCATATATTCTTAAGATGGACAGGATTGTGTCCTTGTTTTGGCTGTGATTTTCTTTATAGTAGCTGGTATAGTGCTGTGTTTTGAAATTAGGAAAATAATGTTGTGAACACATTGATGTTTTAGCTATGGCTGAGCAGGGTTTACACTAAGTCAAGGACCTTTTCTGCTTCTCACACCACCCCAACAGCAAGGAGGCTGGGAGAAGACACAGCCAGGACAGATGACCCCAGCTGACCACTGAGATACTCCATACCATATGATGGCAAGCTCAGTATATAAACTGAAGGGAAAGCTGGCCCCACTGCTTGGATACTTGGAATGAGCATCAGTCAGTAGGTGGTCAGCAACTGCCTTGTGCATCATTTGCTTTGTATACTGAAATTCTTATATCATTATTACTGTTTTTCCTTCCATTTCTGTATTACTAAACTGCCTTCTTCTCAACCCCTGAACTTTACTTCCTGTGCCCTTCCCTCCAGTTCTCTCTCCATCCTACAGAGAAACAGTGTGAGCAGGCATCTAAATGGGGTTTCACTACCTGCCAGTTAAGCCAGGACAATTGTTACGTATGCATAATACTGACACTGTTACATTCTTACCATATTAAATTTTTCAGTAGCTATTGTAGTGAGTTTCAAGCTGTTTGTCACAGTAGCATCTGTCTTAGCTTTCTTTTTCTGGCAAAGAAAGCTCTTCAACGATGTAGAAATGAATAATTGTGGTAGCACATTGACCACATCTTGAGTTTGGGCATATATGTCCCAAGCAGATCTATTTCAAAAGCAATAACGCACAATCTAAAATTGAATAGAATAATATGTCACTATCTTCTACCATGGAAGGGAACTCCTGGGCAGCTTTTCTTCGCTTCTTGGTGCGAAAGTAACCTTTGGACTCCTTATATATCGTGTGACTATTTCTATTGTCAGCATAATTGACTTTATTCCTTACAAAAAGTACAAGCTACTGAGAAGTAAAACAGTACTGAAAACTTTCCATGTAAAAATACTTTGTGTCAGGTTTCTTTATCGCTCCGAAATTCTCTTGCAGCTTGACACCTTCTCTCACCTCAACCCTAATAATCGCCCATTTCTATGAATGTTATAATGAAATCAGGTCATAAAAGTAAATTATATAAAAAAAAAGCAAAAAAAAAGCAAAAAACTCCTGTCTTGACATTCTTAGAATGTGAACTACTTATACTTTCAGCACACTCAGTTTTTGTTAAGATGTCAACAGAAAGCATTAAGACGTTCTGTTCCACAATAAGGATAATCTTAAGGCCCTATTACTTGCATAATTGGAATTTGGAAATTTTAATGAACTCTAGTTTGTACAATGCTGTTCATCACAAGTATGGAAAGAACAATTCACAGGGCTATATTCTTTTTTATAATATGCAGAATTAAAAACAACTATTCATTTTGACAAAGACTGATATGTCTAAAGTGTTCAGTGTCAAAAATTACTTAAGTAATGACTGGTTTTCTGCTGTTGAACAAAAACTAAAGTTACTTATAAACAGAAAATTATTTCTAAAGGCTTTATTTTATTAGCATTCAGAATTAAGGGGTCTGAAAAAAACCTACCTTCTCCGGAGTGCTTAGATCATGTGCTCATGTTTTCCATGTGGGATTTATACTTCCTTTTGCAGACACTGATGTGATAGCCATCTGAACTTACACACTTAGAGCTATTTTTAAACACTGCTGTAATACAGCAGAGGTAAGAACAACTTTGATTTCCAAGTGATAGTTTGAAAAGAAACTACAGAAAACTTAAACCACAGGAAAGTCTCAAGACAAAATCTTGCTGCAATAACAACCAGGTGACTAAGGTTTCAGAAGATCTCACATTTGCTGATAAGCCATAGTAAGAAGTCCTAGGGTTCAATAGTATTGCTTTGACTAAAGCAGGGCCTGCAACTGTAATTGTTTAAATGTTCAGAAGAGTTGGGGGGAGGGCAAGGAACCAACTGAACAACCAAAAAAGTCACACACACCAAAAAAAACCAAACAATCCCCCCCCCCCCCCAAACAAACAAAAAACCCAATATAAACAAACCTAACAACACAAACAAGCCTAACCAGAAAATTATGTACTTTTCATAAGCTATTTTAAATATCTCATAATATTCACCTTATCTGCCTGGTACACCTTCACAACCTTTAATGGTTGGACTCAATGATTTTAGAGGCTTTTTCCAACCTAAATTATTCTATTCCCAGACAACATATTAGTAATTTGTTGTCTGAAGAGATTCTCAGCCTAGATATGCTATGTTTCTCTTATGTAAATAACCTGGTACGGTGAAAGGTTTCTACAAAGTCTTCCAGAAAAATTAAATCTACACTTTTTCAGTGGTATCTCACGCCTCCATTTCAGAAATTTGTATTTTAGCTAGGAGTGCACTTTCACTTGTAAAGATCACTTTAATGTCAGAGGGATTTCCAGATGCTCAGCAATTCACATGCACATAGCACTGCACAGAATGAGCATCTTACCATGGGGACTTCAGGGCTTACCCAACCACCACCGTGGTTTCTGGGAAAACACAACAAAAACACTCAGAAATCCAGGCTCTAACAACTGCAGACAGTTGATTAATTCATTAAATCAGTGATAAACATAGTCTCTATAGGGTGATACCTAATCACCTTGTCTACTGTATTAATGACAGTTACTTTTTCATTATATATAGGTTGCCTCTTTAGCCTTTAACTGTAAAGGCTAAAAACATTAAATGTTATTTGCCTCCAAACCAGAGCTTATTGTAGTACCTGTTTTTAATTACATTTCCCATCCTTCTCCCCTCACAGTTTCAAAAAGTACAGAAGAGGGGCACATGTAAGGGAAGAAAAATACGTAGAAACTGTTTGGTCAATTCAAATCCTAACACAGCCATAGGTAAAGAATTGTATTTGGGTGTTCCAAAACAAAAAAAGCAAGTATTGCTTAGATCTCTGCAAGATTGACATTGTACCTGCAAACACATGGTGCTAACTTTGTATTTTCACACACCATCTCTGTTCTCTGGTGAATACTTTTGTCAAATGTGAAAAAAACCATAACTGTTTACACACCTCACCTGACATACCTGATATTACACTAAGAACTCTGCTATAGCAGAATGGATAAGAGAAATAGCTACCGAAACCAACACCTTGAATAAAAAAGTTCAAAGTGCTTTGGTACAGCAGACACATTTAGAAACACTGATAAATTCAATTTCATTAGAAAGGTGATAGGAGGCTGCAGTTTTACATGTCAGTTTCTGAACCTTGAAATCTCCCCTGCCCACAGAAGGATGCTGCTTCAAACCCTGCCTATCTGGAAATTAAAGCACCAGAGTAACTGCTACAGGAGGGGCTGCCCAACTGCTCCAAATGAGTCAGCGTGCCCAGCACCTTGGGCTGTTTGATGCAAGGCCGGCAGCTGAACAGATTGGGCCGCGTGTGTGTCCCTGTCCCCGCATACACAGGAGCCATCTGGAAACAAACAGCTCAATCACGGAAGAGTAAAGCTAAGGAGGAAAATTGCAGCTTCCTCATCAAAAAAAAACCCCCAACCCCCCCAAAAACCCAAATTAAAAGAAAAAAAAAAAGAAATACTTGATTACCTCCTTACTACTCCTGTTTTAAGACTCACAAAAGACAAAAGATATGGGCTTTTCTGTATCTCCTTCTGTAAAGTATCCTTTAAAAAGTATCCTTATCCTGTAAAAGTATCCTTTTTAACTACATTTAAATCATCATTGTGGGAAATGAGGAGTCAGATACGAGAGGCAAGGGCTAGCACATCGTTCATCTGGTGCTGATGCCTCAGTCTGAGGCACCACAGAACCAACAGCCCCACAGCCCAGCAAGTTTGCTGAAGGCTCCTGTCAGGTTACTGACAGCTTCCGAGTGGATGCTTAAACACAACTAAATTTAAGGCCACAGCAGCCTCTGTAATACTCAAGAGAAACAGCAGCTGCAGGAAGGGGACAAGAAGTTAAACCAGTTCGGTACATCATCAGGGATCACACTTTGACCACCGTCCAGAAGCGCAGGCCAGTGACAAGCCACACTAACAATGTGCTATTTAGCTTGGCCAACTTCACGGCAACTCCAAGCCAGCCTGTGCCCCAGCACCTGCCCATGCTCTGGCTCTACCAGCAGAAGCTACTGAGAATCAAGCCCAGCTGCTCTGAAGTTTGTGGCTTCACCTTTAATGAGCCTAATTAATTTACTTTCAAGGTGGCCTGACTCCAGATTGCACTATGTTTTCCAAATGTTTTCTGCAAAGCCAGGGGAAGAGATGCCCACTCTCTATGAGCCTTGACATGGTCCTGGGTATCCCTCCAGTTCAAGCGCTGCTTAGCACCAGTCCCTGCCAAGGGGAAGGACCCATTGCCTGCTTCCAGGAGAGCCTGGGGGAAAACACCAAAAGGGAAAACACTGCAGAGCAAAATATTCTGACTGAAAATTGAACCAGGATTTTATTATTAAAACCAGTCCTCAGATTAAGGATTGTAACTCCTAAAACTAGGGGGATGGGGGGGGGGGTGTTAAATACCTTTTCTAACATGAAGTAATACAGAAACAGAGATCACTACCCTCTTAGAAGGTGCTTTTATTTCCTTATTCAAACCCTCAGTCTTCTAACATAAATTTTTCTCTGCCACTGACAACTTCTGCATTATTTATACAACGGCCAATCTATAATTGGCCTCTTTCACATGGGTGAATATCAACATATGGGGGGAAATAGGGCAAGGAGAGAATGCAGATAAGTGACAATTTCCATATTTGTAGAGAAAACAGTTGTACTCTGATAGTGTGACAGGTTTCAGATGTACTGTTCCGCATTTATACATAGTTGATGTCTAGCTTATAAAGGTTCATTTAGCTATAAAATCATCATGTTTAGCTGCTGAAAGGAGGCTGGAAGAGAATGACAAATTCTCATCATCTGTGTGAACAAGACAACCATTTTGCTGTAATACAATTTTTCAGAGTACTAGACTTTTTTTTCTAGACCATTCTGATTTAACTTTAGATCTAACAATTTCTACTGTGCACAGTACTACGAAACCAGTGGCCAATTCCCAAGTTTTAGCGGCAGAAATTACATAAGCTTAAAATATACATCCTATTTTACTCTTCACATTGCCAGCTTCTCTTTTGGCTTAATATAGCATATTTTATTTCCTTCTTTTTACCACAGCAATCAATTGAAAAAAACCCCAAACATTTACACCCTGAAGCTTTAATATCACAGTACATTCCCACGTAAAGAAATGTGATGCCACGAATTAAAGAGGGTCACATATTACTAGGATGTTCTGGTTCACAGCTGGGACAGGATCATCTGAGCAGATTTCTACATATAAACTACACAAAGCTACTTAAACAGATCATGCACTACAGCTCAGAAAATATTACTTCATCGCACTCACAAGCTACACTAAAACTACAGCCTTGAATTAGGTTAAGGAGGAAGGGATGGGTTGGGTATGTGCAGGGAGGCAAGCAAGGAAGAACCAAGGTAAAGCCTAAAAGCACTGTGCTCATTCAGGTGTAAAACTTACTGCAGGTTCAGAGAGGGAAAATACATCTAGCAACACCTGAGCTGCTGCTTTTCTTCTCTCCACCGAGAGCTTGCTGACCAAATTACCAGAGAAGAAGTAATTCTCACACTTTGCCAAGTGTGCCACCACTTGTGCAGACCTGATTGGCTCCCTGCATGCTTCAGGCAAGATCCAAAGCCTGCTGGAGCCGGTATCACTCCCCACATCAGCTTTCATATTCAGGTTTCAGAAAACATCGAGTCTCTAACCTGATGTGATTCACAGTAATATAAGGTGCTTCCTCTCATGGAAGCCCACTTTCATCAGCACAGACTGGACAAGTCTGACTTCAAACTGCCCATAACTACAAGTAAAACATTGTCACTCCCAATACAAAGGACCTTTATTTACAATTTTACTGACAAGATATCCATCCTTCTGTGGAGCTGACAGTAAACTTTTCATTACTATTAAGATCTCTAAGATATAAAGGTTATTCTTAGTGCTTCTTTTGCACTGTAAGATTCTGCAGAAAGACACACTCTGATTAGCATTAACTTGGAACCACAAAACCTGTGTTCAATTCTCAGCATTGCCATGGGTTCCCCATAAGGCCTTAGACACATCACTTGGGATTCAAGTGTCCCGTGTCAGGTGTCTAGAAATTGTCTGGTTAAATCTCATCTAGTAATCCCAGACTTCTTACAGTCACTGGAAAGGAACAGACAGCTCCAGAGAGCAGTCCATCTCACCTCCAGACAGCAGTCCATCTCACACCAAGACAGACGCCTCAGGTAGGTCAAATGAATCACCTTCTGAAGGTATTTAAACTTAAATGAGATGAATCCTATCCTTAATCTCCCTCTGTCATTGATTCCCATCTGTCACACGGGATTTATATTTCATCACATCAATATGACACTACTTTGATTAGCGCCTACGTAATATAAATGACTGACTGATGTGTACAGACTTGCACACTTCACAAAAAGCTACCCCTAAGATCCTTACCTGAAATCTTCATGTCTACCTTCAAGACAGGCTATCTGGGCAGCTATGGTTTTGGCTTTGTATTTGTTTTGTCCATTTATGCTATCACATATCAGAGTAGTATTAGGTGTTCTCCTGTATCACCCTCTCATCGAGAGGGGGAGCAGAAATCTCCAATAATTACATCAACCTCTGGAGAGATAAACTGGCTCCTGTACTGGGGAAGCTGCTGTAGCAGAATTTTGCTGATTCCTTTATCATAGAAGCTACTTTTTGGTATGAAGTAGCTAGTCTTTTAAGTATTACTGGAGCTGAAACTAGTTTATCTCCTTTATGTCAGGTAAATTCCCTCCTGGCCGCAGAAGGCTAAAATCCAGATCGTTTGTACCATCCCACCTGTAAATAATTCAAATCCCAGTTGTGAGCATGGCATTATACATAAAATAGCCTACTTCAGTAGCAAGTCAAACAGCTTACCCAGTTTTCAACTGGAAGATGGCAAATCAAGATTACTGGGAAACAGGAATTTTTTTCTATTTAAAACTGAAAACTTTATAATTTATGCCAGGGTGAAGGTAAAGAGGTTTTAAAGAGTAACTCAGCATAGTTTCTAAACAGAGCTCCAAACTGGATGTCCAGTATTGTGTATGTCCCCTAGTATTAACAGTACTTAACGACCAGCAAAATATATTTTTATCTGGCAGAATGCCAAACAGGCAACTGCTCACATTTGCAAGTATGAAGTTTCCATGATACAATTAAAATCCCTTTGAAGGATAGGGTTGATATGGTTACAGCAATGAGTCATTTATTGATCTCTGGGGGCCTTAAATGATGGCACTTTTTCCAACACTTGGACTAATTTTTTTTTTTTTTTTTTTTTGCACAACAGTCCATGTCCCCAGTCAAAGATCTGGATCCTATTATCCAGTATAAACACATTACAAGATATGTCAGGCCCTGTTCTAAAGAGACTGCAGAGCAAACACTGTTCCTCGCAAACATGAAGCAGCTCTTGATGAAACAACTGTTGCCAGTTACAACCCACATCTGGAATTCGCTGTGTTAACAGAGCACCCATACATAAAAAGAAAATGGAGAAAAAAAAAAAAAAAAGAAGAAAAAAAAAAAAGAAGCATGGCCCCCACACATTATGATGTTTGCTTTTGATTTTTCCCATGTGTCCAGGCAAGCAAGCAGCCTACAAAAACAAAACAGGTAAACAGGTTTAAAAGCCTAACTTGCTATTTGAAGTGATGGCGACAATAAACGATTTTTTAATGCAGTCTTCCAACTCAACTATAAAAGTGCTTTGAAGGGAAAAAATTAGAACTGTATATCTGAGACATAATTCAGCTCATCTAAAAAAAAAAAATGATTCACTAGAAACACATTAACAAGAATTCTGGTCTAAGTGAGCCAGAACTGGAAGAACAGTATTAGACCAAATGCAACGGAAAAAGCAACATGGCCTGAAGCAGTTATTTTGTAACAGGGAAGATTTTAGCACATGTTCATTTAAGGCTCACTTTCTGCGCCTTATTTAGGGAAAAACCCGCATATATTTACTAGTGTTAAAACTTGCAGCATTTGTACATGCTGTAACTGTATCCACATCTACAAGGGTGCTGTCCCATATGGTGACTATGCGGATTACATGTTGTCTCAGACTCTAACTTGCTGAAACCAGCCAGCTAAGATTTAGTTCTACCTCTGCTAGGCAGAGTTTGTGTAGGTCACCATCTTTAACTCTGCACCAATAGGTACAGAATGTTTGACTGTCACAGAACAACACGGAGCCCCTCCACTTGCACACCTCACTGCTAAGCCTGTCACCTTTAGTTCCTCCAGAAAACTCATACAGCCAATAATAATGAGACAACAGCTTCAAACTAGAACTTGACTAACCACAATCAATAAACTTGCTAATGCTCTTTAGGAGAGGAAAAGTTTCAGTACATCCCCCTACTCTTTTTTGCAAGTACCACAGCTTTAGATAAACACTAAGCACAGTTCTACACTGTTTACTATACGCCACCTAAAATTTGTACCTAGAATTTATTCAATACAATTATCCCTAAGTTTGATCGAAGCAACTACCTGTAAGTATCTTAACAGCACTATAGCTGCAAGCAGGACAAGCTGAGCTAATATTTTTCACAGTTTGAGGATAACTTCTTGTATTACCTCACCAGCATAACCCCTAAGGTATTCAGAATGATCAATACACTTGTCCTAAAAGGACCCAGGAAAAAGCCAACATTTGGCCTCTGGAAGACAAAACCTTTAACAATTTGTTAACTATAACAATCTGAACAGGTCTTCAACTAGTCTCAGTATTAACTGCATCCACCTATGACCTTTGGACCACCCTTGAGTTCATCCTTTCAGACTTAAACATTCTCCTATTTTAAACATCTAAAGCCAACACTGCAAACTATGCCAAGAGGTTGGATTTTTACCTCCCCAGTAAAGATTACTTTTCTTCATCACAGAAAGAATCATAGAACTGAGTGGAAGAAGGCACAGTGAGACCACAGACTCGGGAATGCCAGGTCTTGATCCCTTCCAGCAATTAATTTAGCTTTATTCTGTGAAATCAGTAAACACCACTGAATTCCTATGTTGTTTTAAAAGTAGCTGAAGTGCACAGACATTTTAAGAGCCAAATTTCAATACAAAGCAAATAAAATGTTTCAAGTTTAATTTTACTACTGAAAGGAAATTCAAAAAAGCTGTAACTAGAGTAATATTGACATGTTCCATTAAAATTATGGCAATTGTTGTTCCTTTCAACTACATGTAATACATACATTTTGGAATTCCATTGATGGGTACAGATATCTGGAAAGGCAGAAAAAAGTTTGGGCTTTTGGGATTCATTTGAATCCTTAAGTAACAATGTAGACAGTCCCTACTGTAGACAATGTAGACAGTCCCTGCAAAAGACTGGTTCATCACCTTTAATGGACATTTAGCTGGTTTTTGCTTTAGAATCTAATTGACACTACATGAATAAGCAGTGCTCAGTTCAAAAATCTGAGCTCTAGCTGCTTGATATAGAGATAAAATATTCATTACTATTATTCTTCCTCTAAAATGCTGATTTCCATGGTTTCATGCCTTGCTCACCTGTAACAAAACTTCCATCAATATTTACAAAGAATAATTGATTCTGAATAAACAGTTCACAATTACTAACCAGTGTACGATTTATAAAGCCAGTATTTTCATATCAAATATTAAAGTAAGCCCAAGTCATTATAAAAAACGGACATATATTTTGAAATTGATAAACACAAGAAAAAACTATAGCATGTGACTTCGGGTGGTTTTGTCCCAGATGATTTTACTTCAATTTTTCACTATCAGCATTTTCTCAGTAAGCAAAAAAAAAAAAAAAAACGGGCAGTAAATACGTATTAACAAAAAACCCCAAAAATATAAATCCTATTATGCAAGATTTACAAAAATAAAGCAAACATACAAGATAAGAGCAGCAAAGGCCTTACACAGCTCTAGCACATCATAAAGAAGCAAGTGACCTCTGTCAAGGTCGCACGGATACTGCCTGGTGTTTCTCGGCTCCAACTAGCAGCTGAGTAAGCTAACAAAGCATGAAGTAAGAAAGCCAAAGATGATGAGCAAGTGCAAGGTAACTGCTTGTTATTAGCATATGAAAAACAACTATGAAGAAATTAAAACTGTTGAAAAGAAAGGCATCCACTGTCAGGCATTTCATAAGGAAATATTAGTATGTCCCAGATACAGTTATCAAATGCAACAGTGTAACAGAAACATCTTTAATTAAATATTTGGGCTGTTAGAAAATACATAACTTTAATTTCAGGATCTAGAAATCCTGCAATTCAACCAATATTCAACTTGGCAGCCAAAAATGTGCTTGCCTTCTGCCCTCAGCTGGACTACTAAAGGACATCTTTGGGAATTCAGTGGGAAGACACTCTCAAAGGTAGCCCTCTCATCAGAGATACCTGTTTTCTTACCAATGCCACCAATTAACTACCCATAGCCTGACATATGGAAAGAGGACATGGAAGATGCTAACCAAGACAAGTTTACCCTGGTGCAAAGCAGAATGGTGATGGGATTCCCTGCCTCAGATGCCAGCCACAAGCTTTGCCACCTGCACAGCCAGTTCCAGAATGAGTTTGACAGAAGACTGTCCTGATATCATCTCACTGATGGGCATCTGGAAACTAAGGCCTATTTACACAAATCCAGGTCATAACAATGAGACACAGGGTATTGGAACTCCCACATCTTGAACAGTAACAGGCATTCTCTTTTTAAGTGAAGTACCTCCTAATAACCACAATTTATAGTTTTAAGACACATCAGAGGAACAAAATAAATGGAAAGCAGAGTCATTGACTTCAAGGGGCTTTAAATCAGGTCTCAAAGATGAACACTAGTTAGATAAATAAACAAAAATTTCTTGTCAGTAACAATAGACAAAATAGGATTATAACATACAAGGGCAGCTTAAAGGAAGTTTGGACAGAACCTCTTCACACTATGCAACATGTCACATCTTTTACAACAAAAGCTGTTTAATGCAAGAGACACAATAGGAGTTAATAGCAGCAAGTTCAACAGGTTAGTGATTTACAGGTCAAAAGGACAGGCGATTACCTCCTCCATTCCCAAGGATTAACACAAATCACAAATCCAGCAATTTCAACATCAAATCTAGAACTTGTACCTGGGCAAAATAAAAGGAAAGAAAATACTATCTACAGACTTCAAGTAGAAAGGCGTCATCTGCTCAGTAAGGTGGTTCATACACCTGCTAATCTGATGGACAAAACACTGATACCTCATTTCTAGTCTGGGCTCCTGTAGATTGTGTGCCCAGCCAGGTTGCTGTATGAGCTTCTACGTATCAGGGCACAATTTAATATTATTAAGTAATATTATTAGTATTTTCACTGTGTGGGCATTCAAGGAGCCTTTCAGCACATCCAGCTTTGCAAAGAGAATGGTAAGCTTTTAGGAGTCCCATTAAGAAACAGATTGGACACATCTCAAATGAGACAACTCAAGTCCCTCCTCTAAACTAATTCTAGTCATCCAGCATCCTTTTTGAGATCGGCACCTTTCCTACTCTCAACACTCCAGTGTTTACACCTGCATTCAGCTTTTTTCTCTTTAAAGCAAGAGCAGATCATGTTCCCTGGATGGAATCCCCAATTATTCCCAGAATTAGTATTTAGGGGGGACTCACTTTTTTTTTTTTTAAACTGGAAACAGGCAAAAGTATTACAGTGCACTTTGTTAAAAAACATATTCAGATGTTGTAGAATAAGAAGCCAAATTAAATCGGTATATAATAGCACTTTTTCCAACTTTATTTAAACTGGCACAAAAAACCCAGAAGTATTCTCATGAATATGGATTTTGTATTTTACTTCAGATCATTGTCAAAGGTAATGAAAAGAGTTGGAATAATGGAGATGGCAATTCCCCATACACTATCTGTTCTGCAATTTATTACATGGAAAAAAACCCAAAACTGTTCACATGGACAATAGTGCTGTTCTACAGTATTATTTTTACAATTAGAACATGACCCTGAACTAAATAAAA
Organism: Corvus hawaiiensis; assembly: GCF_020740725.1. Taxonomy (NCBI): domain Eukaryota; kingdom Metazoa; phylum Chordata; class Aves; order Passeriformes; family Corvidae; genus Corvus; species Corvus hawaiiensis. Next base: position 40,874,143 of record NC_063216.1, read on the forward strand.
TGACTTACTGAATTCAAAACACAAAGCTTACAATTTCAACAAGAAACACAGAGTCCTTTTTTAATTTAAAAAATGTTTCAAAACTGTTTTGACTGGGATGTATTACACTACCTTTCTTTAAACGTCAACTGTTCGCCAATATATTGTGTCTTCTATCAACACATCATACCACTAAGTTCTCCTTACTACTTTATTCTTTAAAAAAATTTAAAAAATATAACCCACCCCCCACTCTATCTGTATCATCACACATTTTAAGAATTCGTGCCAACTCTAATACTTTATTTACAGAAATAAATGTTTATAAAGAAATACTGTCCATAGCTTTGGAAAGAAGTAGAAACAAAACCAACCACAAAAAACCCAAACCAAACAACCAAACAAAAAAACCAACACCAAAGCAAACAAAAAACCCCCAAAACCACTCTACAAGCTACTAGTGGTCATTAAGCTTTCCAAATAAGAGATCTAGTGGTCATCTGTACACAGACATATTTTCTGTACACAACAGAATATTTTCGTATTTCAGATTGTCACCCTGAACCAGATAAACCATTTGTCAAGGAATCTTTATTTCCACAGTGCTTTGCACAAAAGCACTCCAATTTTTTTTAACTGCACTATCTAGGTAGTTATTCAAACACATGGACAGTACATGGGTAAACTCATGTCTCTGAACCAAGCTGGGGAATGGTTACCAGCTTTCCCATTTTGCAACTGCTACACTGATTTTTCAACCACAGGATTATAGAAAAACAATACCCTTAAGATAAAGGTACAAAACGGAACTTGTAAGTGGGTTTTTAATCAATTCATTAACAATCACTGAGCAGCTTTGAGGTACTGTACTACCTACAGCCATGGCTACACAATTAAAGCTGCTACAATATATTTGGCCATTAATCCTGAATAGTGTCCAGGAAACTTACAGACAGCATCATTAAAAGATCCAAATTGGTTTTAGTCGCTCCTAAATAAAATTTTATTTTCCTGAAATTTTATATAACTGTAATAATTCAGAGTTGATTAATTATTTGGATAATTTCTCATGACTTTTTTAAAATCTGTAAAATTTTCTCAATTTAAAAAATCTTATAAATATTAGAAGCTTATCAGATAACTACACTGCACAGGAGACAGTCCAGATTTATTTCATGTTCTGATAGATTTCTCTAAGCCTATTTAGGGATGGCTAGAAAAGAAGTGGCATCCTGAGTTTGCAATTCTCTGAGAATTTAAAAGACGGCAACACCACTCCCTCTAGTATGGAGAGGGAGAAGTGTTCAGTGCCTGCTGTTTCAGGGAAATACCTCCAGACAGGCAGTGATAAGAAAACAGGTTAAGAAATATGGTCAGCTCTCTCATAACCCATTCGTGTGCTCCTCCTTTAGCCACTTGGGGAAAACAACAGAAGAGAAAAGCCGGCCTCTAAAACATACTGATAAGACATTTGTCAAAAGTAGTACATAAGGAGATGTTCTTATTACAGTTCCTATCCAGCTTTCAGATGTTACAGGACTCAGGAAAAAAATTAGTATCAGTAAATATTTTTACTTTTTTTTTATTTAAACAAGAAAAATTTTTCCACGCTGCTTGTACAAATCGCTCAGCTAGTCCACATAGTCCCTGAAAGAGATTGCCTGTAGCCTGCTCTTAGCCTCTCACCAAAAGAAATCATGAAAAGCCCTTGTCAGTTGTCCTCCTTCTAATGCATTCTGCTTTGGTGTCCGGTATTTTTCTATAAAAGATGTAACAGTATAACCACCATTTCCTAATTCCCTCTTTTAATGGGGTGTATGAGGGAGGAGTAAAGCCTACTCTAGCAAAGATGACATTTGTACATAACGATCCTGAAAATATTTGTTAACCTAATGCTTTGTTTATTTAGTCTGGCAAATGCTTTTATTTTAACCTCTAGTATCTTTAGTAAATGTCAGCTGTAAACACAAACTGATAGTTTACTCCCTTATCTGTATTTCTAATTAAGTTTTTTCCTAGATACAGAGTTATGTTTAAAACAAATATTCCATAGAGAATCCAAGTAAAATCAAAGTATTTCTCTTCGTGAAACTGCGTATTTATATGGGCATCACCAGCAGAGGGAAGGAGATCATGGTAACCATGCACAATAATTCCTCCACGCTTTTCTTCCAGATATGCAAAAATATTTTCTTGTCCTTTTCATTTGTATCACAAACTTTAATGTCTCTTCCACAACATGCAATACAAGGTTGCGCACACACTTTATTCAGAAAGCAGTTCCCAGTAAAGAGTTTATCTGTGTGTTTAAACATGCATACAAATATAAAACTGCATACAAGTATTTTTAAAATTGTAATCCAACTGCTGAATGCACAAGAAAAAACAACGATATGCTAAATAAGAGCTTCATTTTCATGTGAGGAAACATCAATTAAATGAGTTGTGTACAGCTGAGTGGCTTAAAAACTTCTGCCAAGACACTAAGCTGCTCCTTCTTTTTACTTATTACAGCCAACCCTGCCAAAAGACCATAAAAATTGATTTTATGTTTCTGGTGTCTCTATGCTAGCTGGAAAAATATAGATTTTTTTTTTTATTCCTAGGTTTCTGACAAACAGAACCTTCTCTTATCTCACGCCTTCACTACGCTAACCAACACTGAGCATCTCCTCGGTCGTCTCATATCTGATTTAAGTTATCATTAAGGTAGGAGAACATTTTAGATTGTTAAATCAAACACTATTCTATAGCTATGGTTTTAAAGGGTTTCTTGCCCATCAGTGTTACACAAGAGGCTATATCCCACTTGTACTGCTATGGCATACATGGCAACTGATTTTTTTCACATTTGTTTTAAGGAAGTATTAGAACTGCTCTGTTAGTCTGTGAGCTACCTCTTTAAATTCCAGTATCAACCCTTAAAATGGATTTAGCATCTTTTGCATCAAACATTAATAAGGCTCACTTAGGCGCTCTTAATGTGAAGGAAAATTTGGCTTGTATGAAATGGCTACACTGGAACATTTCATGCTTTTGCAAGTGCAGGAGTATGATTATTTCCTACAGTATGTCATTATCTTTTGCCCTGTGGTTCTTCTTGAAATTATCTCTTCCACTCAAGCTGCCTACACTATGTTTTTAAGCTATATAGTTTCAATTTATGAATTGTATGAATGCAAATTTTGAGCAACTATACCACAAGCCAAGTAATAGACCACATTAAAGTATATTTCCCTCAGACATTACTAATAGAACTAAAAACTCAAAAAGCTTGGAAGAAAAAAAAGATATATATTTGACTCAAGACATAAAATCAGGTCATTTGTTTCCAAGACAGACAAGAAAATACTATCCTAGACACATGTGCAATCCCCTTACACTTTTCCTGAGCAGGTTTACTTAAGCATGGCAGGAGATGTCATTTCATATCCTCACCAAGCAAATTAGTTCACTGCCTACTTGTCCTTGTACCCAAAAGCTCCCCCCTCCCTTTCTCAGGGACACTCCTAAAACAACTGCCCATCTGTAACTCTAGATGTCAACTCACCAGGGAAAGGAAACTCCCCTTGGGTCTACAAGTACCATCTCCCCTTTCTTAGGGTGAGGTAACTCTCTTGGATAATAAAGCAATTAAACAGCGCATAACAGATTAACATGCAACATGGATGGCACACTGCACAGCAGCTCTGAGGATCAATATCACCACTGCAGATTAGTAGTCTAGTTGTCGTCCGCAACATGCATGCGTATCTAAAATTATTCTACTGACCTTTGTACAGAAAATATTATTTCAGAGACAGTGAAGTATTATTGCACTACAACATTCTGCATTGAGTTTACAAGGTAATAAAGACAGAGCTACTTCTTCACATGCAAATAGCTATTAAACAAGGAAAATAAAACTTGACATCCCCCAGACAATCAAAAGAAATGATTTATTTGGATGCCAACATCTGTCTTGAGATTGTGGCCAAGTGCTTTTCTGTGCTCATTTAGGACTCTACTTGGAAAGCTTTTCAGTTACATCTACCCAGAGATTTCTCTCTACCGCTTCCCATCTGACAGAAATCACTCAGCTGGGTCTGATGAATAATAGCAAAAGGCAGCTTGTATCAGACAGAGATGATTGAATTACAGATTGTTGAAAGTGCCATAAAGGCTCATTCCAATAACTACATTTATTTACTATACTGACTACCAGAAGCTAGTAGTCGTTTGATATCTTTATTTCAGAAGACGGGAAACAAAAGAAATATTAACATTCTTTGCCACTTTCTTACTACTCTACCTAGTAGAGTTTGATAGGCAAAATTAACTTTTAAACAGAGCGCTGAACCCCTACCCATACCGTGTGCGACTAGGAACCAGAACAGAACGCACCCCAAATCAAAGCAGGGCAAGTGGTATTCCGTATGAAGGAAACAGGGTCAGAGAAGATGAAATTGCACGGAAAGAAAAAGCATTAGCCTCACAGCCTAAGTAATGGGCGAAAGGCTTTCGTGAAGTGATACATAAATGATTAGCTGTTGTCCTGCGGTCCGGAGGGGAGAGCAGCGCCGGGGCGGGGCACACCGCCGCGCCCCACCACCCTCCGCCGGGGCGACCGTCGGGACCGACCACCCTGCCGAGGGCGGGGGCACAGCGGCGGCAGCCAGGTGACACCCGGAGAAACAAGTTGCCCCGGTGGCCGCCTCGGTGCCGGCTCCGGGCAGCGGCGGGGAGGGACGGAGGGATGCAGAGCGGACGTCTTCCCTCTCCTGCAGCCGGGGCGGGGGGCGACGGCGGAGCTCCGCGGGGGCGGGGAGCAAGGAGGGGAGACGCGGGCGTCCCCTTTGTCTGAGTCGCCCCTCCCGTAAACGCCCCCACCCCCGCCGGGAGAGCCCCGGGGGCGGGCCCCCGCCCCCCGGCAGTGCGGGCAGAGCCGGCGGGCAGGCGGCGTTACAGCCGCCCCCGGAGCATGTGCTCTCCCCCCGCCCGCGCAGCGGGCAGCCCCCCCCGTCCGAGGCGACACCGCCCGGGCGCGGCTGCGGGCGGCCCCGGAGCGCTGCCTTACCTGGCAACCGGGGCGGGCGCAGCCGGCTCCGTCCTTCAGCCTCTCCCCACGGCGGCAGCTCCCGGGGCGAGGCTGCGGTGCGCGGCGGGGCGCGGGAAGACTGCCCCCGGCACGGCAGGCAGGCTGCCCCAGCCCCCTGCGCTCGGCAGGCTGGCGGCGCGCCGGGCGTTAAGTTTCAGTGGCGGTGGCGGCCGCCGGCGGGCAGGGCAAGGCGAGGCAGGCGGGGCAGCGGAGGCGGCACGGGGGCTGCGCGGCGCCGGGAGCGCCGCCACACTGCAGCGTCTCCAGGAATCCCTCCCGCGAGAGGCAGCCCATCACCCCCGGCCCGCCGCCCTCATTGGCTGCGGGGCGGGGAGAAGCGCTCCCGCGGCCAATCGCCCGGCGCCCACCATGGGTGGAGCCGCCGCGCCGGCCTCGCCCATCCCGCGGCCGCGGGTCCCTGTCCGCCCCGTCGGGCGGGGCCGGGTGGCGGCGGGCGGGGGAGAAGGATCAGGATGGGGGGGATGAGGAGGGTATCCCCGCGCGCGGCGGGCAAGGCTGGCATCCCCGGGCCGCCGCGGGGCTGTCGCTGGGCGACACGAGGTGCTGTGCCACAAGCCCAGCGGCCGTCGGGCGAGCCGGGTGCCCCGGGCGAGGCGCGGCGGTGGCCCTCGCCCGTAGGTCGCGGGGCGGCGGCCACCCTCGCCAGGCGTAGTTGGTACTGTTAGCGAGCCTGCGGGGCGCAGCGCTCCCGCTGCCGCCGCCCCCGGGCAGCCCGCGCCGGGCACTCGCGGCCGAGCGGTGAGCCGTAATTGGCGTCTGTGGCTTAGGCGAGAGCAGACTATCCCGTGTTCAGGTAAGGACGTGCAAGGGTTAACTTAATTCCTTTGATCCAGCCACTCTGAACTGGAGCTTTGATTAACATTGGTCTGCAATATGTAACTGTAACAAATTCAATTAAGGGAAGCACATTTCTTCAACTTTTAATTAGATCTACCCTATTTGTCTAATGTTTAATATAACATAAAAAGTTGCTCAGGTTCCAGAGGGAAATGGAAATAGATTTAGATGTAAGCTTAGCTTTTAAAAACACAACAGACTAAAGTTCTTTGTTCCTCAGCATGTATTATTGCTGCGTTTATACCCTCAAAGAGGATAACAAGCAATATTCCTCAAAGATGAGAAAAACAATTTTACCTGCAAAATTGTAAACATAACAGGGTGGTATTTATGTAAGAGTTTCCCATAACCTTTAATTGGTCACAAGGTTCTGAGCATACAGATTGTAGCCCAGGTTTGATGCACGATTGTACATGATCCTGCTGGATTATGGTTGTTCCGAAAAAGCTTAAGAAAGTAGTAATATATTTCACAACCATTTAGTTGGTTTCCGTTAGTACACGACAGTGAAAGTTACCTAGAGTACATCTTAATATGGTAAATAGCAGATGTTGGCAAAGAGACGAGCCGTATGCCATCGTCAGCAGGTGACTGAGAGAGTCACGCAGCCCCCAAGGCACATCTCGTAGGTGACTTACTGTGCCTTCAACAGAACTGTATCCTGCCATTCCCCGTCCATACTTTCATGCTGGGATTTGACTCTAAAATTCACAGTCCTTTTCCAGTTCAGTTTTTCTGATCACATCCGTGCTGGACATTTGTTCTTAGGTCTGTTAGTCAGAATATCAGTTTTCCTTGTTTGGGCACATTAAATCATGAGAGGAGAGAAGGAAAGCAAATGCAAAAGAAATTACGTTGTAAAGCTTTTAGTGAGCTACAGAAAGGTGGAACAACCATAATTTAAACTGCATATGCAGAAGTGGTCACCACAGATTACCCTGTATGATTTAAAAGTGTTACTGTTTTCTCTGTCCCAATACAATAGATACCGAGAATTATTTTCTCTAGGATCATTTATCTGGTCAGTTAAAAAACCCCACATGTTTCAGTGCTAGTAATTATGAGGACTTGATGCTGAGTTCCTAACAGCCACACAGCCAGAAGTCTGTGGGAGTCTGACATTCACAAGGCATGACACATCATATGCTGTCTTAGTGTTTGAGCAAAAACAAGAAACATCACTGAAGCCCAATGGCCCTTCCTTAGTGTATAGACAGTAAGGAGCAGAAATGCTACCTAGTAGTAGCCCTGAAGAGTATACCATCACTTTTGCACTTTCTGGCTCTGTTAGTCCATACATAATTGTTCTGCTATGTTTAAAAACAAACAAATAAACAAACAAAACCCCCAAACCAGCTGTCCTAGGGGCTGGGAGAGTTTTTACCTGTTACTTTCTGAGCTTGGTTGTTTGCAATGAAAGAATTGCTGCAAAAGTAGCTTCTTTGAGTTCCTTTCAGGTTCAAAGGTTTATTCATACAAAAAGAGGTTTTCAGTCTTGCAAGTTTTATTTCACTACTGCATTTTCAAGGAAATGGGTAGTTACTATCCAGTCATTATGTTAATTATACCAAAGGAAGCTGTGAGGCTTGAGGAGTGACATATCCTGAATGGACAAGAATGCTCTAGAAGAGCTCAGGAGCCATTTGATGAATTCTTGGAGTGCTAGCCAAATGCTAGCCACTAAAGTAATGAAACATAGATCATATTATTGTTAACTCTTCCACAGCTATGTTTAGGGAAGAAAAAGGTATCCTATTACGAGAAAAAATAAGAAACATGCAAGTCCAGAAGAAATTATAATCTGAACCCTATTTTGTTGTTTTATTTGGCATTTTTAAAATTTTTTAAATGTGTTTTAGTGCATCAGAAGAGAATTTTTAATAGAGTCAGCCATTCAGAAGTTTCTTGAGGAATCCTGCTACATACAAATGAAGAACTAGACTCCATCGTATTCTTCATATGCCTTGTTTTTGTTTTAGACTTTGACTGAGCCAGAGATACAGGAGCAAAATAATTTGAATAAAAAGCAAGACCAGAATGCAGTGTCTGTCATTTTTATTTTGTACTTTCTATATACTGTGACTTCAAGATAAAACCTCAAGATTAGAAAGTGATATGAGCCACAAAAACTAGATTTTGAAAATGAAAGACTTCTGCTTGATCCATAAAGAAGGAGGAAGCCTGGGCCAAAGCCAGTGAAACCAATATTCTCGGGCCTGTCCAGGCAAGTTTTATGGCATATAGAGAGCAGATACTAGAATGGCAGTCACTGAACTGAGGCTAATTCAGGAGCAACAGCAGTTGTTACACATAAAAAAAACAATCAAGGCTCTGACTTTTTTCCTTTTGTAGGTCAGCCTTTGTGTGACCAAGTATCATGACTGCCACAAATAGATGTACAAGATGGGAAGTCAGGTAAATAATGAGAGCAAATCACTGGCAGGTAAATAAGTAAATAAAACTGGTGGCATGTTAATTTACTTAACAGGTAGAGTCTAGATCTGTAAACTAACTGAACTGTGGCTGTTGTGATTCACTGGCTTTGTGTTGCACGAGATTACAGATGCCTGTCTTTAACAGAAAAATGCTTTTATTTTGTTCTTCGTTATCATGTAATTTACTCCTATTTGTGCTTTGATTTGGTCTTTTCCATCCTCAAGTTTTTTCCTTTTGAGAGATGTTCCTTTGTGGAAGATAAAGAAATTTGGTTTTGCTTAGGGAAATGGAACAGCTTTTCAAATTTCTGATTGCAGGAGTTTAAGAATGTGTTTCTGAAACTTCTTTTAGCATATTAAATGTCTGCTCTTGATTGTTTTAGGTTTTTTTCCAGTTGACTGACAATCCAAGGGCTGGTATGTATGGCTGAAAATTAAGCATTTGGAATTCCATTTTGGTGTTCTGTTGTCACACTCTTAGTTTCAGTAAAGTTTACATAATACCTACTGGGTGGTGATGATGCACTTAGAATGAAAGATGTGAAAGCAGAGAGAGAAAGCTATGTCCCCAAAGTGAGAATTAACCTTCAGTAAAATTGGTAAATACTGGAGTAACGATTCAGCTGTACACAACTAATGGAAGTGTTATATGAAGTAAATCATCTTTGAAGATGATTTTTCTAACAGTGTATGTGATTACCATTGGGGCAGAGAGAGTGGAGAACAAATGTTGGGGTTTTGTGGTTTTAATTAAAGTTAAAAATCAAAGGGTAAAATCAAAGAACTTGTTATTCCACTCACTGATGTTTGTCTCAGTTTGTCATCTGATTTCATTGTTTTCTTCTGTTTGATATGTACACATCTGCTGCTGCTTCTAAGTTGTTTAGGCAGATATGGCCTCTTTTAATCTGCATTTGTATAGCAGCTGACACTGAGAGCTCCTGCTTTGTGCCCTGGGCTCCTGGACACTGTGGCAGCAGAAATGAAAATGAAAACGAAAACAGAAGTACTCTATGAGGGGGTGTTCAAGTGTAGCCAAACCAACTTGCATATGCTTTGCACAGATGTCAGCTGTGTAAAGCAAGGACTGATCTGAGTCAGTGTCAGTCTGTTCCCCTGTAGATGGTGCCCCTAGTTCAGGGATTCTCTTTTGGGTTGTCAGATCTGCATCCCTAATCCCCCTCCCCACTTTGAAAGTCAGTTTTCACCAAAGTGGTGCTTAGGGTGGTACTCCAGAAAAAAATGTCTTCAGTGCAGGTAAGATGACCTGGACGGAAGTCCCAGTTCTCTTTTTAGGCAGAGTCTGCTATATAAAATGACAAACTGCTGAACTCCAGAACACCCAGATATTATCAATCTCCTTACCTTATGGCTTCTTATGGCTTCCCCCATGTAAAATTTCTAATCCACAGCAAGCATATGCATCATGTGGATGACTGTGTAATAAAAGGCATGTGAAGTGGGATTTCTAATTTAATTTTGAGGAGCTGACCTTGCAAAGCAAGTGGGAGATCTGTGTAATGGCAGTCAGTGTTAGCTCTGAGGAGAGGGTTGAGACTTAAATAATGTCTTTTCAAATGAGTATGAATGATTATCATGATGCACATAAGAGAGGACATTCCACGTCTCCAAAGAAATTAAGCATAACTCTGTGTGCAGACTCAAATCAATTGTCTTTTAAGCGCAAAATATGCTTATATTTACACCAACCCGAGAGTGAAGTGAGGGTGAATAATATAAGTATCATAATAGAACACTGAAATAGAGGTAAAATCTTATGGCTTCAGGCTTCCTAGATTTCATGTCTCTAATTTGAGATGTCCACAAAACCTTCACCATGCAGCAGACATATAGCAAAAATGCCCCAGGAAGCCAGCCCAGCCATGAAGCATGGTAGGTTCTACCATCTGACTATGCAGAGTAGGCCAAGAACTTCAGTGTGAATTAAAAATGGGATAGAGTTACTAAAGAACTGGTTAATGTATTTTAAATTTCAGAAAATACTTCTGAATATTAGTAGTCTGATAAATAATTCTCAAGGGAGTTTGTTTTCATTTAGCTCACACTGTCATTTCATTCAAAGGCACAGTAAAATTACCCTAGTATTTGTATTTAAAATGCCAAATTAAGAGAGTGTCAGTATTTTTTTTTTTACAGTAATCACTATTTCATAAGAATTTCTATCTGTTTAAAAAATGTATTTGCTTCTCTTACAAAAATGCAGTCACTATACAATTCTGATGTTTAGACTTTTATTGAGCTTAACAGCTTGCAAACCACATAGATAAATGAACTGGAAATTATGTGCCATTAGTATAGTTAGTAGAAAAGACTTTTGAATTTTGCTTTCTTCGTAGCAATGTTTTAGCCAGTATACAATATGGTAAAATGGCATTTACTCTGGCAAGTCTGTCTGTCAGCAACACCATTCTGTTTACAAACTAAAAGAATTGTTTTGTTTACCTTACTGCTTTTTCTATAGCATATGCCATTGCCTTCAAATTGTGCAAGTATAAATTAGAAGGAAATAGAGCTCTCCAACTGTGTTGTTAAGATGATAAGGTCAATAGTAATGTCTTCTCTGCAAACCTTGATAGATATTTATCCAAGTCAAAGCTGAAGTTTTAGTTCTTACAATATGTTAGTGAAAAGAAGGCCTTTCTTGTTTTTTAAAAAAATTAGGCAAAGAAAAATAAATCCTACACAGTGAACTTAATTCTCCTCACAGTTAGGTATAAATCTGTAGTAAGACCTACTGTCTTAAAAGCACAGTTTTCATGACTGTTATCTTCTATAAATCAAACTGTCTCAGAGTCCTAAAGAAGTTAATGTACCAATGCATAATTTTAATTCAAGTGCTGAATTTAAATACAAAGTTTTAAGGTAACAGAGACTCCAGTTGCACTCTGGGGACGTAGTTTCTTCTTTACTCAATAGTTCCTACTTAGTCTGGGGCAAGGTCATCTTCCCTAGCTGCTCATAAATCTGTGATTGAGAATGCCCTATCACTTTCCTAGGCTTTTTGCTTGTGGCCTTTTCATTTGCCAGTCCTTTGACCTTCCTTCTCAGTTCTTTCTGTTCATCTTGGAATATATTTTGGAATAACGTTGCCAGTCCACAGTGAAATGGTCTGAACAGTCACAGTCATCCTCTTCAGCCTGATGTTAAGATGCATTTCTGCAAAAACCAGGATTGGTCCTTTTCCTTTCGGATTGAGGTGAAGTGTACAATCAGAATTATGATGGATGATGAGGTACAGTAATAAAGTGGTTCCTGCTGAGGAATGGAAAGGTCCCTACGTCATTGGTTCGGTTTTTCATTCTTGTTTGTATGTGAACAGAGGTAGCTACTGAGGAATGTTGCTTCATGGATAAAAACAAAACAAAACAAAAAAAACCCCCAAGAAAATAAAAGAATAAAAACTGACTAAAAAGCAATTTAGGATGGAAATAATAAAGGTTCTCATCACCAGAAGGTCATCTTTGCCCACACTGAGATTGGACTAAGAGTTTACCAGCTTAAGATCAGTAATTTGATCCTAGGGAGAAGTTCAGCCCAAAGGAGTGTTTGGTACTAATTAGTTTAAGGATTTTGGTTAATATCTCCTTGTCCTTAAGTGTAGATTTTCAAAGAAATGGTGATTTAATATGGTCTTTGATGTTGGAACTCTAAATTAAAATGTTCTTTCTGAAGATGAGAGCCTAGATTAAGTTATTCTGGGACTTAGAGTGGACTCCTTCATGCCTTACTTTCTTCCTTCTGGAATCTGTGGCCCACACTTTCCCACCATAATGACAGAAAGGCATTATCATCATTATTCCCTCGTAAGTACAAAGGTATCTGCAGAATAACCTCAGGGATTTATTAGAGCATCAGTCATTTCTCATAAGTTTAAAAAGGCCTGTTCAATGCTAAAGTTTTTTTTATTAGCTACCTCTTCAGTTTAGCTTTTCCTCTGAAAATTACTAAGCTTTATCTCTGACCAAATTGATTTTTATTTAAGGAAGCTGGTCATACCATTTCCATCATACAGGGGCTCATAAAAATGTTTACATTTTACTTTTTCCAGAAGATTTATATTACTTTTCTTTCCCTTGTACTCTGATTTAAATAGAACTTTTAGAATTGTTTGATTTTTTTTCCTGCAGTCACTTCTAAAAAATCCTTGATGTTTTTCTTTTGAGGAGAAATGTTATTTGCCACAGTTATTTACAGTTTAACTTCCAGTTTAATTACAATCTAATGCCTCATTTACTGTGACACACTGTACTCTGCAGGCTGAGCTGTGATAGATTGTAGGAGTCACAGTGGCAATAGATTCACCTGTATCTGAAGCTGGGCAGCCTCGCACTGTTGCCAGCAGACCTGCCCTGAAAAACAGCACCAGCCCTCTAGTGATGATCATCAGAACATGAAAAATTCCCTGACCGAGCCTATTTGGAGTATTTCAGTGTGTTTTTACACTCCCAGTTTTTGCCAGTGATGCATAGTCCTCTGACTTTCTGTACTCCCCATATGCTGGTGAACACATTCAGGGGTTGTCCTAGAAAAGACATGTCATAGCATGAGTACAGAGACTAGCTGATGCTTTTGGCGTGTTTTGTCTCACTTCACTATGGATGCTGTCATATCATATCTGATGCCATCTTACAGTCCTCCACAAGGATCATAGAAATCTATGTACATGTCTAGAAAGACCTCCAGCAAGGAGCTTGTACTGCCATACTACGAAGAATTGTATTTGTAGTATACAGAGGATCCGTTTGAGATTCTGTTCCTATTTCTGGTGCTGGTTAGAGAGTTATGTGAGAAAAAAAGATTTGATGCCTCCACATGCTAAATTTTGTAGCCATGAAGGTTTGCTGCTAATAACATGTAGTCATATATCTATAAAGTAACTGAGGTTGTGTTAGGGGTCATCTGTTCTAACCACATGCTCAAAGCAGATCCTGATAGAACAGGTTTCTTAGGGCTCTGTTCAGTCAAGTTCTGAGCACCTTGAAGGATGAAGGTTTCAAGTCATGTAGGTGGTCCTCCAGACCTCCTCATAATGGACCAGATGTGGTTTTACAAGTACTGAATAGAGGGATAGATTTCTTGCCTTGACCTCCTGGCTCTTCTCTTGCTGACACTGCCAAGAAAGTAGTTGGCCACTTTTGCTGCAACAGCATGCTGCTGATTTACGTTCATGGCTCAGAATCACAGTTATACATTGAGAAATTGAAAGGCTGTGCTTGTGCATGTCCATCCTTGATCAGAATCAGCCAAAATGGGTCAGCTTCCCACACCTCCTTCATGAATTTGGTGTCAGGGAGTCCATGAAGAAACATGTGAAGGGCCACAACCATTCCTCCTTTTGGAGAGCTGTGTCTCCTAGGGTGGTGGTCTACTGGTCATACGAACACCATTTATCACTCTGAAAAGTTGGGGAAGCTGTGTAATAACTGGAGGAGTATAGGGATTCTTCTGAAACCATTCCATTATGGATGATATACATGAGGTCTGTGAGCAATTTGGTGATCTTGACAGTAGATTCTCCTAGCTCAAACTAATGATCAGGAGTGACTAAGCTTGAAGGAGTAATGACATCCTTTTAAGGTCTGGAGCTTCAGAGAGGTATACCAAACACTTGGCAAATGCAATTATTCTCATCTTGAAATTCACTGTCATCCTGAAAATCTGCTTTCTGGTGTTCCAGGCCTGGAGATGGATGTCTTTCCACTATCTGAAATTAATTTCATTTGTTCAAAGTTTCCAGACAGCAGAGAACAGACTGCACTCAGATGCAGCTATGGCCCAGTCTATCCTGGTAGGAGGTTAGGATTTGCTTAAGAGATTTTGTTTTCTTTAGGTGGAAAAGTGGAAATGAATGACCACTCACTTGCAGGATCTCTGCAGAGCAGATTTAGATTGTCGTGATGCTCTATTGGCTTTGGGGAGCAGAGAGCTACCCCTGTATTTGGGACAGTTACAGCATGTGTTTGAAACAGAAATTGAGAGTCAATAAATGCAAAATAATGGTCTATAATTATCTGTAACCACTAAGATTTTGTAGTGAGGGGAAACCAATCTGGGACACAATCTACAGACTGCAGTAATGTGGATACAGCTCGAGTGTGCACCAAGGTGCTGCTTCCAGATACAGACTTAGTCTATGAATCACCTTTGCAAAGTACATAAGGTGTACTTTACAACACTTGATGTAGCTCTAGATTTATACTTAGGCTTTTCATGTTCATTCATATAATCCAATCTTGGACTTAATATCTCAGGACCTTTTCCTTCTTTTTCTTACTTTTTCTGCCTTCTCATTATACACTGGAAACTTCCTTTCCAAGAAGTCATGCACAGATTCATACCGAGATGGGAGAATGGTACTTACATTTTCTACAATTAAGTATTATGAGCTCTATGATGTCTTATATGCTTACCTCTATTACAGCAGTAGGGAAGCCTGTATAGTAGTAATAAAGCTAGTATAAAGTAGTAACACTAGTATAGCAGTATCAAAAATGAAATTAATTAATATAGAAGTAAAATAAATCAGTGTATTTTGTAATATAAACCAGAAAGTATATAAAGTAAAATAAAACAATAAATAAATTAGTAAAGCTAGTATAGCAGTAATAGTACAGCATTAAAGATATATACTGTTGCAGTAATGGATAAAATAACTTTTATAGTAAGGCTACGATAGTGGTAGTAAAGCTGGTATAGCTGTTAAGAGACTTTCTCTTGGCATGGAGAGTGAGTTTAAAGTTTGTTTTCAAATTGGGGTTTGTACTGTCTGGAAAAAGATGAAAAAGGCTCTCTCTGATATTATTCTTTTTAACTTAAAGGGGTTGCTGGAATACCCTGAAGCAACCTTAAAATATGCAAAAGTCTTTCACTTTCACGTTAAGAACTACATTTTTAATACAGTTTCAATAACAATCCCTCCCATAATGCTTCTGCTGCAGAAAATTATGTATGTTTATTCTTCTAATTAAAAAATATATCTAATACATTTTTTCATGATAGAAGGTATAGCAGCGTAATCTTTGCCTTCAGGCCGTAGCACTTGAGCCAGAGCTGGAGAATCGACTGAACTAAAATTCTCCTAATAAGCCCCAGAAAAGTGACTAATACAATGATAATCTCTGCAGCTCTTGCTGGAGCCATCAGCACTATCTGAGATCGAATATTATTACTATTCATCATCAATATCCTCTGCCTCAGGATGTCATTTCTAAGGTGATTTTCTCATCAGTATTTTTTTCGTTTTTGGTTTCTTATCATGTCTTCTTTATCCTTGCCATATATTTATAGCTTCCACACAGGAACTGTAATTAAACCTTTTCTTTGCTCTATGCCTTCAGCCTCTAATGCATTGTATAATATTATAGTCCTAAAGTAGAAGAGTAAGAATCCACTAATGTAAACTTTTGGGAAGGTTTCCAAAAGTACATTCTGATTTGAATCATGTAATAAATTGCACTGACATACAGTTAAGCTTATAATGGTGTACCAAGATCTCTCCACAGATACAACAGAAATATGAGACTTTTGTGATTTAGAATTTCTAAAATGGAGCTCTTGGTGAAAGAACCCAGGTAATCTGAAGTCTGAGGATCCCTATGATCAAAACTGAACACATACCTATTTTCTGTGGGTATCTAAATGTAGGTTTAATGACTTAAAGGAAGGTCATTCTTATATTTTTTGGCCTTTATTCTTCCTGTTGGGAGAGAGATATTTGGCTATGGGAGTACAGGAGTTCTGTTTGCCTTTTTGAAATTGTTCTCATTTTCATGTCTTGTTTGTATTTAGCTATATATTGTACTCCAAGTTCTCTGAAGTTCTTCCCCTATTTTTCCTTCTCTAACCCTGTGTGTAATATTTAAATTGCATTTGAACTCGACTTTCTATATCTGACTCGCTGTGTACAGATTGCATTATTTAGCCTAAATTTTCCATTATGAAACTCCTCAAAAATCCATTGCTTACAAGATTACTGACAGTTTTGGGACATGTTCTTATTGTTTTCCATTTGCACATTTTACTGGTCTCAAGGCGGATTTAATAGAACCCACATTTCTCCAGTTAGAACTAATTTAGGAGAGTGAAGTTAGTTTGATCTTTGACTATGCTATCTTCTCAAATTCAAACCTTTTAGTTAAATGCCCTAATTTGCTTCTGATTTTTTATAAATTTGCTTGATGGCATTGACCCCAAGAATACTGGCCCTTCACTTGAACATCCTATTCTAGCAGCCAAATTTAATGTCAGCCTGGCTACTGAGAAGCTGCTGAATATACTGAGTATATGGCTACTCAGAAGCTGCTAAATCTCAGGTATCTCTCTGCAAATTGCCTCTATATTTTTGGTATCCCTTGAAAGATACCTGTTAATGCATTATTCAGCTTTAACCCAATGCTTATAGTAAAAATATAAATTTTTTAAGTCTTTATTATTATAATTTGCTTTAAATAAAACTTACTGCTTTTTTAAAATATCCAAAGAAGCTCAAATGCAGATGGGCACAAAACCACTGCTTGTAGTAGCAAAAAGCTATATATTTTTAAAAGTGGTTTCACTTGTTTTCACATCTCAAGGATTCAGGTTGGCTCTTACCTTGGCAGAACCAGTTTGCTGTGAAAACTAAGGCAGATTTGGAACCTGTGTCCCAAAAACAGAGATGTGTTCTCAGAGAAAGGTCTTCATGCAGTGGGAAATAGAGCCACAGTTTTACACAGTGTCAAATTTATCTAAGAACAGAGATTCGAGGTGCTTTTACTGATGCTCAGTCTCTACTTAATTGAAGAAAGATAGCCAGTCTGTAAATGACAGATTCCCAGTGGAACTGTACTGGAAATACAAGATGGTAGGGATGTGGAGGAGGACACTGAAGACTATAAA
This sequence comes from Corvus hawaiiensis, assembly GCF_020740725.1. NCBI lineage: Eukaryota > Metazoa > Chordata > Aves > Passeriformes > Corvidae > Corvus > Corvus hawaiiensis. The sequence continues at coordinate 40,891,390 of NC_063216.1, forward strand.
TTCAGATTACTGTATTATAGCTATGTCTGTGCCAGGACACAGTGACTAACAGAGTTTTTATCGAGGTTCTGTTTGTAGAGTGTAGGTAGGGCTCCAGCTCATAAACTGTTCTGCTGCTTCTGGGCTTGAGAAAGTGAGCCTAACCCCACCCCATTACCCAGGGTCTTGTCTAAGAGATCACATTCACATCAGGGCTGTGACCTCTTCGGACTGTATCTGCCATAGCAGATGTAACAGGAATACCAATCAGAAAAGATTTTTAAAAGTTTTAAAAACTGATTTGTGTGAAACCTGTCCTAGTACCTCTCAGTAGCTCCACTTGAACCACTTAGCATCCTGCTTATAAACAAACTCTCAGATGTTTCCTGTTACTAAAATACCAGTGATATTATAGCACTAGAACACATTTAGCATAACTGTTTTGCATTGGCATCCATAATTTCTGATGTCTGTTCTGCATATCCTTATTTCTGATTCCACCATGATTTCAGTCTTCTCTTCTACCATTTTTGTTTCTTCAGTGATTCATTCAGGCTTGTAGTTTGAAAGTCCATCTGCTTATTTTAAGAGCAGATCTTTCTCTTTCCAATCAGGAAAAGAAGCAGCAGAATCAACATAACGTAGCTGGAATTTACATGATTGGATATATATTTACAGAATGCAGATGCTTTCCTTTCCACCGTCAAAATTTGTAAGCTGGTTTAATAATGAATGCCCTCCCCAAACATGCATGCTATCATTGCAGGATACAAGTTGTTTTGTAAACAAATTATGTGCAATGATGCAACATGACGTGAGTCATGCAGTTTAAACTTGATTCCAAATTAATATACCCCATTTTATTAATTGGTTATATTTCAAACGCACAGTTTCACAGAACCGGTAGACATTGGTATTGTAATTTGCCCGTAGTAAAACAACAAATGGAAACAAACATTCTGAAATTCTGCTTCAGACAACTCATTTTCTCTTGGCATTGAGCACTCTTCCCAACTCCACCCTGAGCCTCGGGATTTTGTGAACATTACAGATGTATTTTTTTTACTTATTTTACATTTGCAGCTAGCTTAAAAAAAATTATGCAGTAAAGCTTGAAAAAACCAGCACCCAAGTGTCAAATAACATGGGAGAAAGTATAATCCACAAATACATGTATTTTTCTAAATTTCATTTTCAAGCCAGTCTTTTAGGATTTTGATTTTTTTTTTTAATAGTTGCAGTTCTAAAGATTCTCAAATCCTCAGCAATCTAGTCACAATATCAATACACAAGAATTGGTGTTAGCTGAACTTATAACAAAGCATTATCAGAAGGGAAAGATGAACAAAAGGTCATTTGGCATGAACAAGCCACGTATTTTGGTATATGCTGAAGTAGCAGTATTGCTTTATTACAAAGTTTAAATTTTCAACTCAGTTGAATACCAGGAGGCCAATTTTTATGTTTCTCTCAAGAAAAAAATCTGTAAGATTTTCTTCTATACCTTTCCTGTTACATCTCAGTAAATGTGACAGGTTTCTGGTGGTTTAGAACTCCAGAGCTTTTCCTGGTTTGAGGTTTTCTTCATCAGTTCAGTAACCTGTTCTTATGTCCCTAAATCCTTGGATTCTCATCATATTAATTTAGTCTAGAATTCATGCACTTCTAAGGAGTCTGCACAGAACCTGTAAAATACGGCTTTCATATCCTTGGGTTTGCATATAGCTGTAATGGTTCTTAACCATTTGCCTAATCTTTGCAATTTCTGTCATTTCACTTTGCCACTACTTACAAAGGAATTGAGCTGGAAAACAGGCAAGATTAGACATTTAGGCTGTTTTGCATCTGAATAATGTGGGAGAGATGAAAAAAAGATCTTACTTTCAGTATTGTACAGATTTCAGTATTGTCCTTCTTTGCTGTAACCAAATTATATTATCTCATTAAGAAATTTAACCTCTTTCACTTTAAGACCACTGGAATGCAAAATTCTTCCCTTGATGAAGATGATTTGCTCTAAAGATTAAATCTGTTCTTCTGAGGAAAGCAAATGCATCAGCACATTTGTACTCAAAGGATCAAAGCCGGAGCTATGTCTCCTTAATAAATGATTCTGGAACTTCTGGACCAAACAATCTCAGTGCAATTAAAAGGAATCGTGGTCTGCCTGAAGGCAGTATAGAAAACAAAAGGGTGCTTATAGAAATATACATCAGAAAGTGTAAGAATAAAAAGATGAGGAAAAAGCTAGAAGAGAAAGCTTTGCTGGTTACAATAGACATCAAGGGTCTCGATCCTATACTGGGCTCTGATGGATTTCTGGCTGTAAAAGCAGTTTTCCAGATTGAACCTGGCTTTGATAACTCAGTGAATTCATAAACAGCTCCTCTGATCTGGTGCTCACCGGTGAGCAGAAAGTCTATTTGCCTTGTAAGCAGGACAGGTATCCAACCGGGAATGCTCTAGAGATATTTTTAAAGGGGAGGTTTTTGTTTCCTGTCCAAATAGAACTTTATTTTGGCTTATCTACCTTTATCTCTGATCCCCTGCCATTCTCTTCTTTTACCCTTCCCATTTTCCTTCTTTGAAAGAATTTTTCTTTTCCCCAAAATATTCTTGATTCATTGATGTTGGCAGAAAATGCTGATCTGTTTTAATCAAATTCTATAGGAATGTATTTGTTTCAATGAAACTACAGCTGAAAGCAATTATGGGCTCCAATTCTGAATCCCTGTAACAAAATTAAAATTAAAAAATCCCGAGAGCTTTTCTAGCTACTAGGTTTTAAGTTAGTGGCACTCTCTAGGGAATTGAGGCTGCAAGTTCAAGTCCCTGTTCCATCCAATTTGGAACTGGAATTGGAACAGAAAATTGGATCTGGGTCATCTGCATTTCAGGCAAGTATCCTGCTCAGCAAGCCAAGAAGTCAGCATCCCCTATCCAACAAATGTTTTTAATTTAATGAAGTCTTGAATAGGAGGAATTTAGCTTCTTCCATGCTACGCAGAGGAGACACTGGTACCTGGCCCCCCAAGCTCCTCTTCCTGTCCTGAGCCATGCGCTAGCTCCAGGAACAGACTCAGTTTCAATAGACCCATTCCTTTCTTGTAAGTGAATATCAAAAGCCTTGCTAAACAGAATTTTTACACTCCAGCTGGCACTCCTGTGAAGTCCTGGGCCGTCACTTTCTCTCGCACTGCAGAGATGTTCTGTCTTGTCCAGAGATAAAGGCAGGAAACATGGAGAGGGAACTGAGGTTCCCCACTCCCCCTTGACGCCTAGCCTAGTAACAACCCAACCCTCCACTCCCTGGTCCAAGGCTGGAAAACAAGAGGAGAGACTTGTGCCCAGATAATAGGAGCAGCAGAACTTGCCTGAAGCAGTCTTTCTTGTCTTAAGGGAAAAGGCTGGTAAATGGAAATTTAGAAGTTCAACATCTATTTGAAGTATTGAACTCTTGTGTTTACTTCATTCTCTCCCTGGATTTACAAGTGTGAGCTATTTTCATCCAAACTAGAAGAAAAAGCAAGGAAAACTGGCACATGTAGCAACCAGCTTCTTCCTAACTCATATAGGCCTGTTATGAAGGCCTATTTTAAGTTTCCTTTTTCTCCCAAAAGACATGTTAAACTCAGTTTTTAAGGACTTCACAGCATAATCAAACCAGCTCAGCACAGCAGGCATTCACATCTTTTCCCCATGTTATTATAAAGTCTACTTTCAAGTGTCTTTGTACCCCACTGCATTTTGGGAATTCTGGAGATTATAAATAAAAACATCTTCTTTTCTTGAAAGAACCTCTGGGCAAGTTCTTTCAACAGAAGCTTCTCCGCACAACATTAGAGAATGCAGTGTAAACTTCACTGTTACAGGAAAAATGTTCCTCCCATTTATCAAAAGATTATTTTAGACACATTCATTTAAGACAGATCTTTAAATGGTTGAGTGTTTAGAAAGCACAACAAAACCCTTTGTTTTCTCGATCTGTATGTTTGCTTTGCCACTTTCAGGCTATACCTTCATAGTTTCTTCCTTGTTTACTGATTGCACGTATTTTCTAAATGCACACAGATCAACCTGGAAACACCATTTGTGCCTGACCTTATCTCAAAGTGCCAGATGGATATAGACAGGTAGCAAGAGAGCTATGTAAAAAGTAAAGATTTTCATTTGCACTTCCTGACAAGTCTTTCTGGGAGATGGGAAGGGATTTGCTTAGTCCTTCAGTGAAAGTTGGATTCATATTCTCGAGCAAGTCCAATGGAAAATTCCTATTAGGTCTGCCAGCTTTGTCTGTTGCATGAAATGACAGATTTGTATTCGAGTAAGACCATTAGGATTTCAAACAAAATACTGGTGATTCAAGAAATGTAGTTAAAAGTTCTTCTAAAGGCTTACTCTGAGGTGGTATACAATAATGGGTTGGTTGTATACGACTCAAAGAGTTCCAGAAAAAGGTTCACCCAAATGTAGGAGTTAATGACATATTCAAAATGTCAGCTAAATGATTATACAAGCCACTTTTATCTAAAGTTTTTTAATGTATGACAGGCATCTACCAATTTCCCTCAGCAGAATGAAGATCAGTACAGAAAATGGGAATTTATCATAATTGCTGCTGAAATGAAAAGATAATGACCAGTGACCTTCTTCATTGATGTGAACAATAATGTTTACCGTGGATGAAATATATACTTTCAGGAATGTGGCACAAACAGAAAATCAATAAGGAGAAGGTTCAAATTCTGCTGCCTGTGTACTAAATGTTTGCTGACCAAATTGAGAGCTTAACAGGCAGATCTGTGAGCTGTTGAGTTTTACAGCTTTGCACTTTGAGACTGGTGTAGAAGTTGGAATTGAGACTTACTCCTTACACCCACTGTGTAGTTTCACAAAAAACAAGAGAAAATGAGGTGTTTTGAAAAATATGGGAAATAGTAATTTATAAAAAGAATGTTTCCTTCTCTGAAGAAATGTTGACTCCCAGTTATTTTCAGAGAAGATTTCAGCAGGAAATTCAACACACTTCAGGTAATAAAAAAAAGTGTAACTATGTGTCTCTGTATACAGATGTTTCTAAAGAACCCTTTCTTAAAGAATTTGGCCCACAGGATCAAAATATAAGATAGGTTTTATATCAGCCACATCTTAATTCAGCGAATATTTGTCTTTACTTGTGCCATATAAAAGCATGTGCATGTTGTAACTCTTGCCAAATGCCATTAAATTAAATTAAAAATACATAGACTGCTATTTTTCAGAATCAGTGGCTTCACAGAGTATTACAACAGGAACTCAAAGAACCCATTGAGTTCTGTTTTAATTTTATAATATTCTGGTTAATAATGTCTATTAAAATATCCATTAAAAAAACATCATGCTAATTTAACTGGGAACATATAATAGATGCAGTTTAATGCTCTCATTAAATTAATGCTAAGACTTAGTGTCTTCAATAGGTGTTATTAACGATATCTTAAGTAGATGCTATTATTAAAAAGGGTAATGCAACATTAATTAAAAGCAAACTAGGACTTCACTGACAAAAGAAAAACTTCTTACCTAATAGACATCAAAATATTAGCAGTAGCAAAACATTTTCTTGTTTGGTTCACTGTCTTCTACATTCTACCATTATTTTCCCTTTAGTGTAATGACCTCAACTGTGCATTGTAATCACAGGAGATGTCAAATAGATATAAAATATATGCTTCCACAGTGATGGAATGCTTCTTAGTTTCTTTCTCTTTCTTTCTATTTTTAAAGTAGTAAATGCAAAGTTTAAAAGAACCAGAAAAGTATTGATGTGCAAATATTATTTGATGGTAATTTCTGTATTTATAGTTTGTGTTACATTATGGATGCACATAGTTTTATATATGTGTATATATTTTTGTGTCATTGATGGGATAAATTTATTGTTTTGAAGACCTTGTTTTTTTTTATTCAGTCTAATCCATAAAGCTCATAAGGCTTTAAAGCTACTGAAAGGCAAGAAATGGCCATGTTTGACTGATAATGTTTGACTGCTGTGAGACAGAAACATACAAGTAGGTCTCATCACACATGCCATGATGGAGCTGCAGAAAGTACAAAGCAATATAAAAGCCAAAAGCCATGTTTTGTTGCAAATACCACGTTATAACAAATTTTACAGGTTATATCCATGCTGCTATGGCTTTTCTCCACCTTGAAATGCAAGCCAAAGTACACTCATCACCAGGGTCGGAATAATACAACTTTGTTTTTAAGCTTGAAAGTCATTGCTTTTCTCCATCATCAAGGACTGGAAAAACACCGAGCAGAAACGAATACATGAGAAAGAAAATATCATTAAGATAATGGTCATAGTCACATCTCCGATAGGGAGCAAGATTTACATCACTTTGTAGACTCATATTTCCTGACATTTGTCCTAGCAGATTATGATCAAAGAAATAGAGCAGTGGCTGGGAAACACCACAGGAAGGATTAAATTAAGTGATTATGTAAACTTCCAAAGGAAGACTACTTCCACTTCCATCCTGGCTGCTACAAACCTTTTAGAGTTTATTTAGAGATTGACTCTTTTTCAACATAGCAGGGTCTTGTTTAGGGATCCCCTGACAATTTTAGCTTGTTTTATTGGGCACGCATTGCCCTGCAGTTACCGTCTCCTTGAACAGAACTGGCTGTCAAACCAGCAGCTGCTGCCTGTAGCCTGTTCACCAGTGCCAGCCAGCAGGAGACCATGATGAACTGTAAAGAAGGATATTATCACATACAGACTCCACTAAAGTAATATTAGATTGGTACATGATTAAAAATCTCAAATACAGGGCTAATGGGAACCTCTGTACAAAATCCTTGTATTTCTAATGAAGAATTATTTCAAGAAAGTAAGAGAGGTTTGCATTTAAAAGTGAAAAAATAAAAATTACTACCCTCTTTTAACCCCGGTTGCTTAATATATTTCAGGCAGGGAATTCAATCAGCAAAAGCTAAGTGAATGGAACACTGAAAAGATTTTTAAAACAGATTGGACAGGTTTATAGCCTATGTAAAACAAAAATAATCAAATCATATTCGTGTGCTAAACTGATTACCTCAGCTCCAGTACTACACAGCAGGCCTGGTCATGAGGGAATGGGAGGAGAACTGCAAACGTAGATGGATCATAGTTAGGCTGACACTGACTGGGATTTTTTCCTGATAGTAGAACAGGGAGAAAGCAGGGTTGACACTCACAGTAATTGACCTTTCCTTCAAGAAAAGGATTATCTGATGTTTGATAAAGATACTTTTTTTAAATTTCAATTTTCATTTTCCTTTTGCTTTTAGAATTAGTTACAACCCAGTTGTAATAATAACTAAAAATGCATGTGGAATAATATATAGGGTACTATTTGGCAGCCATTAACCACAAATCTTTCTAAGAACTCTTTGGTTTTATGGGCTCTCCCTTCACTCTCAGCAGAGAAGATATCTTTTGAACTCATCCCTATCTCGTGCAATCCAAGTTATCCAAATCCTTGTGTCTTGTGGGATCAACTGCTCAGAGAGCACAAAGGGAATACTAAATGTTAATTGTGTTGGTTTCAGACTTTGCATCTGTTTTGAACAGCTACACCAATGAAAGCAGTCAAATTCAGTAACCTTTAACATGCAGTTTATAGACACCTTTTTTCAGTAGGGAAAACAATTAACTCATACTATTTATGATTAATTCATAATTTACCTGTGCTGCCTGCATTAAAAAGGGAAGAGTAGGTAGATGCTGCTGTATTGAGAACCAGCGAGTAAAGTTAAATATTATTGCAGAGTTAAAAGATACTTTAAATTTATCTCACCAAGATTTTCTGAGATGACCAGATGAGGAACACGTTTTATATTTCATTAAAACTGATTGTTTCCTTACCCCTTGTTTACTACATGTATTCATGACTTTAGAAGCAAAGCAATAGGTGCTGAAAGTATATGAACTAAGGTTAATTGAAATTTTGTAGATTTGTTATATTTTCATAACAATTTACAAACACAAAGTATAAAGGTTTTGTCAATGATCTAAATCATTATTTTGAGCCATGGGTAACTAACAGCATGCCTTTATCAAATAAAGGAATTCAATACTATTTTTGGAAATATTTTATCCAGCCATGTCACAAATAGTAACAAAAATTAATTGATTTTACTTAAATTTTTGTCTCTTTCAAAGAGGGAAAAAATTCCATTTTGGGTGTTGAAAAGCTGACATAGTTATAAAGCTCTAAAAACAGTCATTTTCAGCTTCCAAGTCAGTACAAATAGTAAAAAAAGCAACACCTTATGCATTCTCTTTCTGACAACAAAATGCCTAATCTGTGGTACATTATTAGAACTGAAAAGCTCCAGCAAATGGCCTAGAGAACAGAGGAGTTCCTAAATCTGATGGCTGAGTCATTCTTCGTATTTCCTGGTTCCCCTCAAAGTTAAAGCACGCTGCTGATCAACCTGCAAGACAGTTATTTGCAATGCCAAATCTTTCAGGACAAAGTTGATTGCTTCTTAAAGGTTCCTTAATTTTGGTGGTCAAGCTGTTCATGAATCAAGAGGTGGAGCTTTGAGAATTGGCACTGGAGAGCAGCACGGCTGCTACAGAAAAACTGGCCATGGGAAATAACCTTGGATTGTATGATAAAGACATGATTCATCTTGTACTCACAGATGAAAAAAAATGCGTTGAAAGATAAAGAAAATTTTATTACAAAATGTATTCTCTGCCAAGAGGAGAAACGTGGATAAACTTTGATAAACTGAAGAAATTTCTCCATATTAAGAGTCACATTGAGGACACCAGGACTCAAGTGTGAAGGAAGATTTAAATTCCCTGTAGTCAATGGATGTAAAACTGTCTAGGATTTATATTACAAACAACATGGAGTTAAAAAACCTGCAGGCTGCAGTTCTGCTGGCTGACTGACTACTTTGTGAAGGACACTTCAGAACAAGGAGAAATCCTATTCAGAAAGGAATAAGGCCTGATTAGCAAAGAAACACTTAAGAGGTCAAAAAGGGCAGAGAGAAGAAAAGATTTGAGAAATATATTTAAATAATAAAAGGGTCTCCAGCAATACAAGTAAAAAGAGAACAGAAATACCCAGGTTTCCATACAATAGGAGGAAAATATGAGCTTTGGCATCATGCCTTTAGTAGCACAAAAATTTTTTTACTTTTAAAAACTGAACTGTGATATAAACTGGCAGGGCAAAGCTAGAGGGTAATGGAAAGAAAATGGGTGTAGATACTTTCCACCAATTTTGATAGAAATGCCATTATGAGCTTAAAAAGTCAATGCTGTGTATTTTTAACAAATCTTTCCAGTAAGAACTCTTACTATATGGTTGGAGAATAAAAAAGTAGCAGTTATATTTTCAATGGAGAATAAATGTGATACAGACAAGTGCAAACTTGCTCTTTTGTGTGTATATAAGATAACAAATGGTGAAGCAGAGCTCATTAGCGACATTAGGGGTAAGAGAAAATTGGTTAAATATCACAAGAAGTTACCAAATGTAGACTGGTAGTGTATTTTCTCAACAAATCAACACAAGAGGTCTTAACTACCTTAAGATGTGAAGCACCAGATAACTGAGTCAAGTGTAAAATTGTGGGTGAAGTTGAGTAGGCCAGCCATCAAAAGCTAAACTACAAGTGAATAAAGCATCTCTCCAAGGCAGAAAGACATGGGTAGTAATGAAGAGCAGCAGTAGGCTGGGGAAGTTCATCATTATGTCCAAGGGTCTGTATTTCTCTGAAGACTTCAATAATGAATGGCACCAGCAGTATGTTAAAACTTTCTGCTGCTAAAAAACCCAAACAGATGTGGAATAGATGGGGAAGGATCTAGAACAGCCTTCCCAGGCTCTGTGCACCCTTCAGGACTACATAAACTGGTTGCTAGAATGACAATGTTTGGATTGCTTAGCAAAGAGGTCTCTTCCAGGTATCATTGCATTCACCAGCATGCTTCAGAAGCCCATCTTCAACCTTTTAATTTGCATTTCAAAAACCACGTGCTAAACTGGCACTAATCTTGCTTCTGTTTGATGCATAAGTAGTTTACATGTTCTCTGAACAGTCTGCCCACAGTATCCAGATACTCTGGAGTCAGAAAGATAGCGCTTATGAATCTGACTGGATCCACTTGCCACCTTTACAGTGCCAATAAAGCTTATAACATATGCACAGGAACCCAACGTTCGTATCAGATCAGTCTGAACAAGAAAAAGCTTGGTTAGATATTTTGGCAAGGCAGTAAGGACATTCACTGGTGGAGCCTATGCTAACAGTACTTAAATCTTTAACATTTACTATGGAATTCTTAGATTAGGTATAAAGGTACTCCCAGTTTTTACTTCCACATTACCAAACTTTACCTGCTGTAGCTATTTTACTGATCAAACCTTCCTCTTTAGGTCCCCCAGATGCTAAACTTTTCAGCTGGAGAAGACCACTTTAATTAGCACACCTATGAGATCTCTTTGATAGCTTCAGACTACCTTCACAGAGAGTTTCAGCTGTCTGTTTCTGCTGGAGGCATGGTCTGTGTTGTGACCACTCTCTTGTGTCAGTTCTTCGGTGAAAACATAGCCTAAAAGTCTATCTTTGCTGCAGCGTTAAGTTCCAGTGACAGGAGTTCATTCATTAAGAGCTAAGTGGATTCTTGCCCTGCTTGTGGGCAGTGCATTTAACAGACATGCTCCATTCCTGTCCTGTATGTTTACAACGAAGCATTCAGAAACCCAGGTGGAAAGGCTGCCTTGCTGCTGCCTGTGGCGCAGATTCTTACTGTAGCTTTTAAACTGCACCACTGTTCCTCTTTCTCTCCTTGATTATATATTCATACATAGAAATGAGTGTGGAATAAGTGACTGCTTTATAAATGTGCTCTCTCAGAATGTAGAGCTCCTGTCTGCAGAGAACATTTATTCATAGAGGGCCTGCAAGGCCACTGTGCGAGCAGTAATGTAATCTGACTACTACTGCGTGTAACTGAGGGCAGCCATGCCACCAAGTCTTACAGTTGTTGACCTTGGGAATGCTGTGTTTACAGCAAGTCACAGAAAGGCACCAGAACCAAGAACAGGTGGCCTTGAGTTGTGCGAACAGCCTACAGGGTTTTAAACAGTTCTGATTTATTCAGTGTGACAGTCCCTGTATAATAAGGTTGGACTAAGAGATTGCAAAATATGAAGTTTCCACGTGTTTTTTTGTGAATATGATAAGGAAAATGGGCTATAGCTTTTCGTGTAAGTGATTGACATTCACTCCACCATCACTTTTAAGGTTCTGAACAGTACTGCTTGTGGACACATCTTGTGTTCCCTGCTGTTGCCTGATCTCTCAGCTGACAGTGCTCAGGCAAAGCTTCCCATCTCTTGAACACCAGTCAGTCCTTCTTTATAATTTGCTACCTTCTACCATAGTGATCATGTTCCTAATAACCTCAGACTAAGAAGATAAGTGTTACTGAAATGATTTATTGAATTTTCTATTTTTCTGTTATATGTATTTTCTTTTTTTCCCGTGGGTTTTGTGAGATTTAGACCCTGATCCTTCAAACAGGCAGATTAATTCAGTGGATCTGTAATAGAACAGGGACACCAGTGCCCCCACAAAAATCAAAGTATTTAACTGGTCAGCTCTCTTGGGCAAGAATCTTTCAGGTTTGTCAGGCTACCATGGAGGTATATCACACATCTCACTACAATATCTTTTCTTCTTGCACAGGTTTGTTCTAGTTTCAAAACTGCCCATTGCAGTCAGATATTTAGCAACTACAGCTTGTATTTTGGGTAAGTTAATATCTTTACAAACTCAATTTTACTGTCAATATAGTGTGACAAAAGTCATGGCTGAATATAAATAGCCTAACTCATTCCATCTCTTACAACTAAAATATTAGGAGTTGGGCATTAAAAACAGAAAATGTGTATATACAAAACTTTGAAAACTTTGCAAAAGCATGACTTTATGAAACTGTTTTCTGCTCGATGTTTCAGGGAAAGTCACCTGCACTGACCTGGGGATGAGGATGTGACATAACCATACTGCACAGGCACTTACATCTTCTGCTCTAAAAGGGCTTTGTCAGAGCCTCTAAGTGCAGTTTTCAATCCAGTCATGAAGATGCCTGACTTTTGCTTTAAGCAGTACAGAAGTTTTTGATAGGAAAAAGAAATTATCTCCAGTTCTTCACATTTGGTATAGATTAAGTCCCATTTGCATGTACCTTCATAGCAAAGGGTCAAGTCAGAACTTCCTTTTTGGAGAACACTCACAGTTCCTGTCCTGGGGCCTTCCTAGATGAGCATTCTCATGGCCTCTCGGAATTCTCCTCTCTCTGTTTCCCAGCTGGTTTGTGCGTCTGTCTCACCCAGAATAGAAGTTACCTATAATACCCACCTTCACTTAGGCTAATGCTGCTATTCCCCACAATGGTGGCTGCAAGCTCTATCCTGTACTGGCATTTTGTCAGCCACCCAGTTGATGGCTAGCTACAGGGCCTTGGAGACATGAGGAAGAGCCTTTTTTACTTTTTTGATGAGCAGCTAAATTTGTACGTCACCTGAAACAGTCAGCTGAAACTCTCTCACTGTGCAGGTAGCCTGAAAACATCAAAACCAGGTCTCAGTGGTATGTACAGTGACCCGTTTCCAGACAAATTATCAGATACCCTGGAGTGTGCTGGTAATCATTATTAGCTAATGCACTTACATATAGCGATGGTCAGTATGGCAACACAATGATTTTACAAAGACATTGCATCACCTCTGTTTTCTATGAAACTGCAAGTATACAGTGAGCTTTTGCCAACTTCTGTCATTTGTCAACATGATTTTGTCTTACAGAAGGCAGAAAGTGAAATGGGTGGAAACCCAGTGATTTTCCACATGGTATTTATTTTTCATTTTACATGAAGTCTCTGTTACACAGCCTCTTTTATCCTATCAATTCTTTGTTCACTAGCCACACCACCTTTTAGAATCACATCAGTACTAGCAGCACCATTATTGTCCTTATTCAGCAAAACACGTATGTTCCCAAGTTTCCAATGACCCTGCAGCGAGAATAGTGATAGAATGATCTGAAAGAAAAATCTCATTTTTCTTGATATTCTGTCTAACAAAATTGTACTTTAGCTGTTACTGAGGTTACAACAATAATATGGAAAATGTGTTTGGGCTTTTATAGTATTTTTTATCTTGATGAAGTATTAGTAGGAGCTCTCTGTGCCAGATAAAAAGATGGAATCACATTTATATTTGATACAAGAAAGATAGATGAAAGCAGGCAGAAAAAAAGTTATGTGACTTAAGAGCAAAGCAATCAGGCGTTCTAGAAAGATGACTTTTTATTTTGAAAAGCCACGTATATCTCCAGTCAAAAGATGGGGATAGAATGAGAATTTGAGCTGCACCATTTGCTCCAGCAGTATTCTCTCCACCTACCCTCTTCCACCATAGTCTTTTTCAATTTAACTTGACCGGTGGGAGAATAGGAACTAAAAGGCAATGAAGAAAGTTGGACAGAGTATTTTTGTTCCCTGGAAAATCAGTATCACTCTTCTACAAATCAGGATGCTGTGGCTGTCTGGGCTCATTCTGCACATCAAACTAAACTGCAGTGCAAATTTTCTTCCTCCATTTGCTTATTTTAAGCTCCAGCTAATTACAGCTGCTTCATAGTGTTACTAAAATCTCCCCGTGGGACCGTTAGAATAATAGTCTTTTTCTTAGTATTGTAACTACAAGGTACTTTTAAGGTGAACCTGGAAATGCCCATAATGCACACATGAGCATATGTTTCTCTGTGTGTGCATATGTGTAGTGCATACCTACCTACACAAGCTGACAGACACCTTGTGAAGAAAGAAACAAAGGGCACTTTTCCTGACCTTGGGGTCAGGAACTTAAGTTTGACAAAAATAAGCATCTTTGGGATGAATATAAAGGTTCCTGCATGAGGCAGCTTTTTTCCAGAGCATTTTACTTTGTGGAAGAAAATTTTTGGCTGGTTTACAATACTCCCAGATGTTAATTAACTCCTTTCACAACTGCTTTGTGCAGTAGTTTCTCTAAGCTGCTGGTTACCTCTCCTTTTGCTATGGATTTATACGGTGCCTAGCATAATGCATCGCTGGTGCCCAACTATTCGTGTAAGTGAACACCGAATAAGCTAAGGAACTGAGTAGATGTTAACTGCTTTAAATTAAATTAGGTAGTATTTATCATGGACAGAGTGTTTTTTGAATCCTGTGGGGAAGGGGTTTCTTTCTTCTCCTTTCTCTCCCCTTTAAATTTTCTCAACTCAAATGTGTGAACTACTTCTTGAATTACAGCCTGCTGTTCATGAATCACTCAGATGCTGGCCTGATTAAATAATAACAAGACCACTTCTATAGAAATTGACTCATTTTTATGTTGCTAATTTTTTTTTCAGATGGCAGTTACGGAAAAAAAACCCTCAAAAATATCTTTATTTGGGGATAGATGTTTGAGGCTAGGAGGGAAACAGTCGTCCTGCACTCTATTAACACCGTTTCAGTGTAGGAGATCCCTTGTACAGAACTGGGATGCTAATTTGTAATCTTTCTTGTCCAAGATAAATGTTTGTTTAACTGACTGCTGATTGTAAGTGAACTGCCTCTGTTAACACCTAAAATCCTGAATTTTACTGTGTGTAGTTTTTGGATGTATCTTAAACCGAGACTGAATACCCAATAACTTAAAAAAGACTAAAAAATACTTAAAATTGAAATAAAATATTTTGATGTTCCTAAACTAAATTGATTCATTTCCAGTCCTTGTGCAGGCAGAAGGAATTAATTTTGAGCTGCTTCAGATCTGAACTGCATTACCGAGGAGAGGAGACTACCACTAACCACTGACATTTGGTGGTGTTATTTTGCTTTTAGACTAGATTTCCTGGCAGGAACGTTTATTACTCAGAGTTAAGAGGTACTGTCATGTATTAAACAGCTTTGGTAGAGGAGTACCACAGTCATGTCGAACCTGAGTGACTGTTTTTTGGTAGTCACAGATAAGTTGCATGAGAAGAGTGAAGGAATGTTTTAGTTTAAGAGAAATTTTAGACAAAGTATCATTTCAATTAGCTTATTATGTGGCTTTCTCTCATCTCTCTGTTTCTACTGTAATTCAGTTGTGAAAAGCTTCAGGGTTTTTTTTTGTTGGAAACTAATTATCAGTTTCAATACAATTCAATTCATCTTTGGTTGTCTACCTCTGTTCATAAAATTTTTCTGTTTGTATCACTGAAATTAATTGCAGTTAGTTACCTGGCTAGAAATTATTCAGAGTTTAACAAATTTTTGTGGTATGTTCAAGTGTGTTTCCACAAGGAAAGAGGGATTTTTCAGCAAATTTGAAAGAGCCATGAATATGTCACTGTCAGCAAGCTTTAGAATTTTAAGGTTTTAAGTTCAAACATTATACAGTTATGAACCATGTGTACATATGCATACAACATTCTTTAAAAAAAATATTTACATCTCATGTCATAGTTTCAACCCCTGAGTTAATTTATGCAGTAATACGACTATAAAATAGTTTAGGGTGGAAAGGACTTTAGAGGCTGTTTTGTTCAGTGTCCCACTCATTGGGTTAATCTGGCCCTTGTCCCAGCTGAGTTTGAACATCTCCAAGGATACAGATTCTGTAGTCCCTCTGGGGAGTGTCTCTCAGTATTTGACTGCTCCTACTGTGAAAAGCTTTTTCTTTATGTCTAACCACAGTTTTACTTGATGGAATTTTCATTCACTCCTTCTTTCCCTTTCATCATGTAGCTCCCAAAGTCTGTCTCTGCCTTATCTACACCCTCCCATTAACTAGTTGTATGCAGTCATAATGTCCTTCCATGGCCCCCTTCTCTGGGCGAGCAGACCCAGCTCTCTAAGCCTCTCCTTGTACACCATGTACTCCGGCCCCCTGACCATCTTGGTGGCCTTCCCCTGACTGGACTGCTTTATCACAGTGCTTCTTTGGCTAGAAGTTCTCGTTAGCTCATTACTTTGCCATTAATTTGTTGTCTCCCAGATTCATGACATCATAAATGCTAGTGACCAAGGATGTAATAAGCAGATTGTGAAAGCATGCAATAATCACTGGTTCTTTTCTGGTTTGTGTCACCCTTGGAGAACAAGCAGTTGCACATGAGCATGCACATTCTAGTTCTAAAAGTCTAATTGCAGAAAGACCTTTCCAGGTGCCAGGTGGACAGACAACCCTCTCCTGAGGACTCAAGAGCTCCATATATTCAAGGAGGTACCTGCCTCCTGAGATCTCTCTGAGCTGATAAAAAAAAAATGTTGAAGAGGCTTTATAATTTTGCATATCATGTAACAAAGATATTATATAGCATGTTCTCTAAAGCATTCTTTGCTGCATGTTTGGTATATGAGCGGGGCATCATCATCAATAAACATTTATTTTTCATTAATTTGTAAACATAACATCTTTTAATATTCATCCTTCAGCACCTGCACTGTCACAGTTAAATTTTCTCACAATTTTAGTATTTAGTTACACAATTTTCTCCTATCTTAAAAATTATGAGGTAGACAATACTTTCAACTGAATGTCTTTTCAGTGTCAGACAAAGTAATTTCTCTTCACAGTTTTTAAGAAAAAATAGCTCCTTTGACAGTAAATGCCACAATAATGTAAGAATAATTATATGTAAAGATGCTGCTGCTTTTTGCCGTCTCTTTTGGGAGAGAATATTCGTAATTGTCTAATCGCTCTGGGGTTTTGGCCTTTTCTGGCTGTATTATTCTGTCTTGAAGTTGTTCGTGTTCTCAGTTCACAGAAAACACATTTCTCTTTACAGATGCACTAAATGATTCTCCTTAAACACTCTCCTCAACAACTCAGTCTATACCAGCAATATAAAACAGTACAGCTTCATAAGAGATGAAGTACTGCTATTTTTATAGGATGCAAACTGGATTAAAATTTGCAGAGTCCTTGTATGATCCCTACTTACAAACTTCCAGGGTTTGTCAGAAGAAAATGCCTTATTACTGTTTTTTCAAAGCTCTCACTTGCATGTATTACACAGCCTAAAAAAGAAATACTAGCTCGCCTGTGAATCATGAATAAGAGGCAATTTCTTCCAAATGAAGCTTCAGGAATGCTTTGTGTTCCAAGTCTTATTTTAATTCAGTCTTAGGACAACACAAAAAGATAATCACAGCCACTTTGTGGCTTAGGTTTCCTCAGGATGAATTTTACACCAAGAAGAAAGTTTAATCAACAATTATGTTCCTTAATGTTTCTTTGCAAAGGTTTGTTTGATTATTTGGCAATTTTTTGATTATTTGGCAAATTTTATTCCAGTGACAAATGAACCAAAGCAAGAGGTTGCCATCTCCACACTGACATTGCATCCACACCCCTGGCTACCAGATCCAGCTTCCTGGTATAATACTGAATTTTGCCTCTTGTGAGTGTGTGATCAGCTTGAGAGGAGTGGAGTATTTTGGGGAAGGTGGGGAGCTCTCTGTTGGTTGCTATAGAAGAGACAGGCACAGCTGTAGTTTCATCTCATAATCTATCTAGCAAATGCAACCTCATTGAAAACAACGAATCATTAGTCTCAAAATGCCTGGCTACTGATCATAAACTTCCCTCTTGGTGATCTCTAACCAGAAATGCCCTGACACATTTTTCAGTGAGAGAACTATTAGCAGTCAAAGATACCTCATGATGTGAGGCAGACTTGAGTTACATGAAGAAGTTTGCATCCAAACTGTTCCAGCAAAACTGCTGAAGTGGGAACTATAATTGGTCTTGGAGGACTACCACCTCTGTTCTCAATTTGCTATAGTTCGTAACATTTTCAAACTGGGATATTAGAAGGGAGAAGGTTTTCTGTGTTTTATAAGGGTCTGATTATGGATGGGACAGAGTTCTGTATTTGCAATCATAATTTCAGTTGTAGCTTAATCCACAGGTGGATTCATGCAGAAAGACTGGATGTTTACACCATAATCTAAATTATATACTGTTTTTCTATCTAAACACTGCTTTCTTGTGAATCATACTTGTTAGATTCCACCTGTTGTCTAATCGCTATGTTAGCAAACTTAAGCCTCAGCGTGACAGAGGGACAAAAAATCAATCTTTCTTCACTGTGTTGTGTCATTATCTTGCTATTGGCTGGTTTTGCATTTAGCAATTTCCAGTTTCACCTCTATTTCTTTTCACAGTTCATGTAAGTAAACACCATGTAGAACATTTTCTTTCCTTATTGCATTCAAGGCTAGAAGTGTCTCCCCCTCCCTGCCCCCAAATGTGACCCTTATGATGTGTTCTGTTTTTTCATGAAAAGCAACAGTGCCCATGTGTATTTCTCCTATAACCTACAACTCTTTAATTAGATGTGGACTTTTAAGAGAAAACCTTTGGTGGTGTGCAGTCTGGAAGATACGCTCTCCATACAATGAAGTCCCAGCTGTATTTTTAAAAGAACCTTTAATGCTCTGAGAAATGCCTGCAAGGCTCTAAATTAACGTCTCCCACTGATAATTATGGAGTTGCCAAAGTTAGCTAATAGTCGTGTAGCAGAAGCATGAAATTCAGTATTTTCATAGCCTTCCATACCAAGGCTAGAACAGAAGTCCAGGGAGGAAATTTATCTGCAATGCACTTCAATCATATAGATTCCTGTTTCAGGTGCCATTGAAATTTCAAGAAGACAAAAAAAGCTTTCATTTTTCAAAGGGCATAATTAGTAACTATTCATATAATGATTTTTAAAATTAGTAAACAACGTGGGGAATTTACTTGACATTATTCTTGAATATTTAAAGTATTGCGACATGTTTTTAAACTTAATGGGCTCCTTTTCTGTTTAGAGAATCATTTGTTGTGCACCCTTCCAAATTGTACGGCTGTTTTGTAATTGCAGGCATACTGAAAGCAAGACAGCCTATGACTAAGCAAGAAAAAGTCAGCCCAGTTTCCTTCTGTCAATTCATTTTCTTTAGGCTGAAGACCCTATCCTGAAAGAAGCAATAGTGCTTGCCTGCTTCTTTTGACAACAAAGGAATATTAACATGAGTCATCTACGGTATTTTTATTGGCCACTGCTGTGTTCCACTTTTACATCATGAAGATATGATCCTGTATAGAAGCCTATTAGGAATGACAGGTGTCATTAAATGATATCAAGTGGTTTGATAAAAACAGGGAAACATAAACTCCTAAGAAAAAGAAGGAAGACAAGAAGAGAGGAAGGGACCAAAGATAAGAAAGTATGATGGAAAAGCACCATAGCAACAAATCCCCCCTGCCTAATTCAACATAATGTGCAAAAGAGTGTAATTCTCCTCTGTGAACCCTGCTAAAATTTGAACCTGCTGCCTCCCAATTTGGCTGCTGGGACCAGGAGAAACAATACCAGTGGGATACTTCTGAAAACCAGCAGTAGTTGCAGTTTGCTGGCTGAAAGCATCACAGACACACAGAGGATGTGGGCAGAGGTACAGACAAAGATGGTGAGGAAGTCAAAGTCTCTGGAGATTTAAAGTGAGCAGAAAGGTTGTGTTTATTTTTAAAGGTGAAATGTGTGGTTGCATGAAGTAGGGAAGAAAGGACTAGGGGTCCAGCTATGTCGCAAGCTAAAGTCAGCACATCCTTTCCTAGCATCACCTGATCTCCCGTAAAGCTCCCATGGTTAGCCGTAACCCATTCTCGCCGCCCCCGTCTCCCTGCATTGTTCCCCTGTGCTGTCTCCATGACTGACTGTCCTTGGCCGAAGCTGCTGACAGTACAGCTTTGGACAGTACAACTTCTTTCAGCTTTGGAACTGAAGTAGCCAGACCTGAAACCATTGTTATCCCTTAGAAGGAGGTCATATTTTGGCAGTATAATAGAAATAATACTTGTGGATATATATATATATTCTATAACTGTATATATTCTTACTAGCACTGTTAATTAGAAAAGAAGATTCATCTGCCAAAAGGAGTGTGTGTAGTAATGTTTGAATTAAACACTGAGTACATTCTCAGCAGAAATATTCTTTTTGATTACCAAAACTGAAGTGCTTCAGTGAATTATTCCCATAAAGTTTTCTTGGGAAATATTTACCTAATGTAAAAAACAGCTTGTGAACTGTACCTCTGGAAATGATTAGGGTGTTTAGCTATACAACAGCTACATGCAAGTAGTGACACAGTGACAAGACTAATAGAGAAGATTTTGTCAGAATACCTATTGCTTAAAAGGAAGAAAATTGTAGTGAGGACTGCAAAGAAGAAAATTACATGTTGTCAACCATTTATTTCACACAGGAGAAAAGTTGTGTTTTTCCATGCTAAGTGTAGCTGCAAAGAGCCCCATATAAACTCTGTATAATTCCAAATAAATAAAGCTGCATTTTAAACCTCAAGATAAAAATTCAAAATTATGAACCACCATCATGATCCTTTATTTTCTTGTGACTACCGAAGCAATACTGCCTAAATCAGACACAGAACATGCCTGCTCTTATACAGGACCTAGAATACAGAATAATAATTCTCTATGGCATGTGAGGAGAGTCTGTTCAAGCATCACAGGCCTACCCAAAACCACTAGGGAGGGTAAAATGAACTTCAAGAATTACACAGGATCAAATAGTGCCGCTCCAGCTCTATCTCTGGAAAATTACTGCCAGAAAAGTAGAGGGAATGTTCACACCTTCAGGTTAGATGTTTAACATGCCCGTCATATAGCTTGAAAAAAAGCTGTGTGTCAATGCGCTTACCGTGTCTGCCTTTACATGTTGAGCCAAGTATGCCTTTTCTAAAGTCATAAATTACATGGTTTAATTGAAATCTATTTTAAAATCAATTCTGTTAACTCAGTGCCTCTGAATTCACTGACGCAAATCGAACAGGAAAAAACAGGTTTAAGCTGATTAGAGAGACCGAACATAAAGACTGAATACAACCCCTTTTCTCCTGTAGCCTGAGCAAATGCACATAGTCTGGATTTATTCATGAGAAACTTCAGGCTAATGCTACAGAATTTTCTTTTTAAGGACAAGGAGGATAACCAGAACTTAGTGGGACAGTTTGCTCTGTTTTACTTCTGTTTGCATCATGCCTCGCTTATGCTATTTGCTCTCACGAACATTAAATTCAGAAAGATTTTATTTTAAAATTCCATTTCAATACATCATGAATCACTTTCACTCAACAAATGACAGCTTAGAATCACATGAAATTGCTTCCAAAAAGGAGCAAGATACCTTGGCAGGTATTAACTAATTTACAATCTCTTAAATCCTTCTGAAGAACCACTGAAATCTCAGATGCTCAGGTCAGCATCATGTCCAGAAATTGGTATGAATGTGACAAGACCAAAGAGTGTCCTTGGTAGCCCTGATCTCCTACAGCACAAAGGGGAGGACTTCTTCCTTTCTTTGCTTCTTGTGTTCCTGTCTCCAGCAGTCACTCTGTATCGAAACCACCTACAGTCTCCTAAAAATAAGAATATTTATCCATAGTCTTACACACCATAAAATTCAGTGACAACCTTAGGGTTTTTTGTAGAGGTTTCTGATGCCGTCAACATCAGCATCAGCATCAGCAGGCTTGTACTGGGATTATATAGCTGGTTTTTAATTTTTTTTTTTTAAGTACTATCCTTCTACGAGTGTCCCAAGTGTTTCCAACCTTATCTCATTTCTGATCAGCAAAATCTTACGCAGCATTCTTTTGTGGTTGTAACTGTTTTTCAAGTGTGGTCTCCAGTGTAGTTGATGATTTTTGTAGGACATTTCAGTACTGAAGGCACCACCTACTTATAGACCTTCCAAGATCCCAACATTTCTCCTCATATCCTCTATTTCCATTACAAAAGAAGGATGGATAAATAAGAAAAATATTTTCCCCTATAGTATTTTCTTCTGTTAATGCATACAGAAAAGAATAAAAATGTCTTAGTTCGTATTTGGCTCCTTACCTATCGTCATTCAAGTCCAATTGCTAAAAAGCTTTTGCTACAGCACCTTCTGGTTCCTTTTGATAATAGCAATTTGCCTATTTACTTCAGCAGGAGAAAAGCAGGATTTTGATGAAGTAACTCATCTAGGTACAAAATGCATTTTTTAAAGTTTTAAAGCAATGAAGTAAAAAGCATACTTCCCTTCATTGTTGCCAGGTCAGCACACTGGGGTTTTTTAAGATCAAGCTCAGCAGTGACAATCTAATGGACACCAAATTACTAGTAACATGCATTTCTTCTGGTTCCTCCTTTTGTATTTAACAGTGTTTCATTACAGATCTTCGAGCTTCATTAGCATACAGGACAAAAGTTATTGGCACACTCTGTTTTACTTTCACTAATAAAATAAATTAATTATGGCTCTTGAAATTCATGCAGCATTGCCACTTCTAGTGGTCTAAGCATATTAAGCTGTCTTCTTGGGAAAAAACAATGAGGCCACATCAGCAAGACTGACATTTATTTCAATCTCCTGCTCTAAAATCTGTAGTTAACAAGGTCAAAAAGCATTGGGTGAATTATGGGACAAGGATTCTTAAGATGATTTGCAGCAGGGATTTATTATTAAGCCAAAATTGTATTGTCAGGGGGAAGCAGATATGTAGTGAATATGAGCAAAAAACCAGTCCATCCACTTTACATGCTGTCAAGTGTTAAATGCAGGAATGATTCACAACTGCACAAATGTGTAATTCTGAAACTGTAGGAATTATTTCCTCTTGTATCAACCTTTGAGAAAAAATACCTTTGCATATGGCTTAAGTGTGGATATAACTTCATGTTTTCCTCTCTCTGAGACAGGAAAGTGTTACCCTATGTCCAATTAAACCTACTTTGCAGTGAATAACTGAGATACACAAGAACAAATTTGCTGGAAGTAGATGAAACTATGCATTTTAAACTTGCCTGCAAAAGGTTTCCTCACTGAGATTTCCTTTTCTCTCTTCGAAGCAATGGAGGTTTCACAGGCCTTCTTTTTTTAATTCTTCTTACACTCTACAGGAGTAGGAGGTCTTGCGTGTAGCTTCACATTCGCCTTGAAAAGCTGTTGCAATATGCATCAGGAGTAAGAGAATGTTCCAAGAGGCTAGAGGACAGCACGGGAAAACAGGGTTGGATGAAAAGCGCATCCTGAACTCTCCAGGAAGAAACCGAGAAAGCTAACAGTCCTGTTATCTGTAGACTTTTTCAGATCTTTGGCCTCATGCAACATATGTTGTTTGATGCCAACTCTAAGCATGTTCCCTGCTTATTATTATACCGTTGCTAAGTGATCTAATAATTGATCTGAAATACTTTGCAGCATAAAGCAAAGCAAGATTTCTGAAAGTCCTGCTTGGCTGTTTCACCAAAGCTCTGAAGAGAGGATCTGGGGAAGAAGGTTCTGCAGGGCACATGTGGAGAGGCTGAGAAGTGGTTGAGTCACCTTGTTTGAAAGCCAATCTATATCAAATTAGTGAATTGTTGTCACAGCTCTGGAAGTTATATAAATATTGCTTCTCAGTTCTACAGCAGTCTGGGATGGAAGGGAACAAATTCTGCTGTGTTATAAAAATGCCTTCAACCAGTCGAGTGAAGGCAAATTAGGCAGTAATAATTGTGAATGTGCCTTATAAAGTACATCTTACACCCCTGCTGGTTACAGTTGCAGTTTACCTGCTACAGAACCCTTATATTTACCGTTCCATCAATGCTTTATGATTTTGTTAAATTTCACATCCACAAACTGCTTTTTCTTGGGACACGTGATGAGATATATGCTGGAAAGATGCTAATGGTTGGGTTACTCATACCAAAGGGAGGAGATTTGTGTTCAAGTGTTGTAGTCTGATTTTGATGGGTCTTTGAGCAACTTGGTCTAGAGGAAGGTTTCCCTGCCTGTGTGGCAGGAGGGTTGGAACTAGATGGTCTTTAACCTGGTCCCTTCCAGCTCAGATGACTCTATGATTCTATGATGTAGCTTCTTGTAAGAACCATCTTGCTGGTATCCACTCTCTCCTAGCTCCAAAGAAACATACGATGTAAGATGAATGACAACATGTAGCATCTGAACACAGCACAACAGAAGAAGGGAGGTACAAATACAGGTTAGCAAAACATACATTGAAATTTCTCATCCCAGAGCCCCATTCCTTTAAACTACTAGTGTTTACTGGGTGAATGGGGAAAGGAAGGAGGCTTGTACAGCTCCTGTTAGAGCAGAAAATTTTTAAAAAGTTAGTCTTGTACTCTGAAGGAAACTGGACTCACCAGTCTCTAGACTGATTGCATGTTTGGCTGATAAATATACTAATCATGTAAAAATATATTCCTGGCAAGCAAAATAATATTATATGCCGGTGTTCTTTGGGGGATATCTGCTGAACCTGTGAATCAGATTCAGTGTCTGAGAATACCTTGTGTTTCTTGTCACTACTTAAAGCAATCAGTCCAGAACACGTTATTTCTTTGCACTCTAGGCTTTTATTATTTAACAAAAAGGAACTTTTTTTCCCTCTGAGTGGATGTCACTTGAATATAACCAGAAGAGCCAAAACTGATTTTGAACATCTTGAAAGAACCTATTACGCAAATAAAGTGCACTTTGGTGCTTCCATATTGACAAGTTGAAAGAAAGACACTTTCAAATTGATGCATGCTTGGGAATGCTAATGAGCAGTCTTGGACATATGACTAAACAGCAGCGTTACAATGCTGTTGAGTAGTCATCTTCTCCAGGACGTGTCTGCCAAACAATAGAGACCAATTTTATTTTCATTACAAAATCTTCTTCTTTATCTGGTATTCTTTCTTTCTTTTTTTTTTTATTTTTTTTTCTCTTTTCTTGCTCTTTCTTTTTATTGGTACTTTAATCTTTTTTTCTTCCTCCTTTTCTGCTAGCTGAACATTAAAAAAAAAACCTATTAGTAAAATATTCTTGTTTATGGGCAGTCCTTTCATTAAATATCTCTTAATTGTTTTATTGGTTTTTGTTGGTTTTTTTTCCTAAGAAATAGAAGCAGCAGCAAAAGTTCAGAAACATTCTATAGTTTCTTTAGTACAGAACTGGGGCATGTTAATGGGGAAATCACTTTGGTAAGAAGTACTTCATCCTTCATCAACTGATTTCTTCATTTCTTCTAAAATGCAAAATGTAAGTCAAGATTGCTTTCAGATGTAACTATTATATCTCTGTTTCAGAGAGTTCTCAAAATTTCAATAGGTATGGCTGGAGAAGTACGTCATATTCTGAATGTCCGCGCATATACATGTAAGTCTGAAACCACTGACGTTTCCTCCCTTCTGTAAGGCCCAGTCTGGATTATTATTGTTTTTAGCTCACTAATTTTAAAACCTGCTGAATGCTCAGCCTTGCTAGTTACTCTCTGAGCCTTACTAGGGTGATGCCTGAGGTTGTCCTTTAAGGACTGTATTCCTTATACATATGTTTGCCCCCCTCAAAAACTGTTACCAGTCTGTAGGAAAATGAATACCCTAAGATGCAAAGAACAGGAAAAGCCCAACTGCTTACAAATAAAAGAGGTGATGTGCTGTAACAGATAGAAGCTCTATGATGCATTTATATTCTTGATGGATATGAAAGGTTAGGGGCCAAATATGAGACTATATGGCCAAATATTTTATGTTAGCTAGTGCTGACAAAGATGTCAGCATGAAAAAAATTACAGAGAAATTTAAAGATATTTAAAACATTAAAGCAAGAAATAAGAGCATGGAAATTTTCCATTTCCTTTATTAAAGGAGCTTATATTGAGAAAATATACCTTGAGAAATACATAAATGAACCAAGAAGATGGGCACTAAAGACAAAACTGCTGAGTGCAACCAAGCTATAATTTGTTGGTCCAGGGACCATCAAAAGGAAAAATCAGTACTGTCCAAGGTTAAAAGTGACTTAAAACTCCTAAGTGGCAGTAACTGTCCAAACAGGAAGAAATGACAGTCGTTCCATTACACTGAACATAAATTAAACACATTTGTCAATGAGTTCTAATGCCAAGATATAGTGACTTCTATGCAGGTGACATCTCCCAAAGAAGCAACTTCTCCTGTGTATTAACTATAAGTTTGAATAATAACCTTTATGTTAAAATTTCTTTCGGAAGACAATGTGACCTTGCATTTTTTTTACAATGGGCAATAAAATCAGACCATCAGTTCTTCTAAAAATAATATCCATATTTTGCTATCAACAAAGTGGTTCTTTAAATGTATTGCAAAGACATTTTCCAGATTTGATTCTTTGTATACAAATATATAAATAATTTATGTGGCTGAATGTGATTTTACAGATCATTAAAAATTTGCACAGCCAGTAATGCATTCCTGAAATCCACATTTTACTTACATAAAAAATTGTCATGTTAAACGGTCTGTTAAAAATGGTTATGCTGATGTATCTGACTTTATTGTAGTTGTCTTATGATGTCAGAACTGTTTGTACTGGTTTCTTTACTGTCATCATGTCATTACTTTTTAAAAGAGATGTGATAGGCTTAAACATTCTGCTTATCTAACTCATGATTGACAACTGAACTTCTGCACTGCCAGATAACCACTTATCTTCAAGCAACATAGTATTCAAAAAATGTACCAGGTTGCAGTTATTCATAATTGCATCTGCTGAAACTGTAGCCTACAAAATGTGCTGTGTATTCTTAGAAGACTGTGTCTTCTGGAAAGGTGCTTTTTTGGGGGAACTGCTGTGTCATTGTTGAGGTACAAGAGTGTACAGGTACTGCATAGACCCACAGCCATCTCCAGGGACTCGTATCTAACTACATGGCTTTTGTATCCTGAGTCAGCTGGTTACTTGAGAAAAGAGAGGGTGAAGAAATGGTAAGGTAGAAAAGTGTTGCTCTTGAATTACTACATACCACAGGAGTTTACTGAAATTACTATTTTAAAATCCAGTTACTATAAGTTCTGTGGTCCAACAAAGTGTGCCTAAAGTATGTCTGTTACCTTACCATCGTTGTTTTAAAAATGTCTAGTTCTCATTTTCAAAATATCAGAGGGGATGTATGTGTTTTAGCCATTAATGATGACTAATGCTAAAGCAAAGATACTAAAGGTTTTAAACCATAAGACCTGAAATGATATTTAGAAACAGCAGAAAGTTCAGGTTTCACCCCTTTGAAAGGTCACATGGGAATAAATAAAAAAAAGACAAGTCCGCGAACTTTTATAAAAGCAATAATATCTTGCCTTTGTATGTTGGTATTTTTCTGAGCACTGTATAAACATTAATAACTGTAAAAGTTCTGCAACCTGTGGAATCTCCATTTCACAGATAGGAGAAGATAAGGAATGAAAAAAGTTAATGGTCTGAAATCTCAGCAGTGCCACTTAGGTCAATCTTAGAAAGCCTTGCTTAATTTATGGTATTACAGAAATAGCCAAAATTCCCAATAAATTTACTGAAAAGATTAATAAGTCAGTACTAATGTAGCCCAGATCCTGAACATACACTCTTAAAAATTAACTGTCTTTCTCACACAAAGGCAGCAGGAATGGCACTGGAAAGCTCTATTTGAATTTTTACCTCAGGGTTAACACAGGGTATAGATTCATCAGATAGCAACCAGTGAAATTGGTAATGTGTCCTCTGTATAAAACAGGCAAGATCAAATTGCAGTTTGGGTTTAGTTTCTTTAGGGCAAAAATCACTCCTACCATGGCTTATTACGTGTGGTCAGCCCCTTTGAAGCCAGGTCAATTCATATTTTGGCTTTCACCCTGCAAAATGGCAGTAATTTAATTCTGCTCTGTACTGCTACACAGAACTCCCTTGTAAACATCTTTTGAATCTAGTTCATAGTCCATGTATTTTCTGTTTCTAGAAAAATCCCACATATCTGTACCATGTGACAGAGCATCGTGTAGGTACACTTCAGTTACACCAGGGCAGGTATGTCCATCAGTGTGAGCACAAGAAACACCCTGTGCATTACAACAGTGGTCTGTCTTGCCCTCTCTTCTGTCTGGCACTGGGAAGAGCAACTCTGGCCATTTCTCTTGGTTGTCTCCCAGCATCCACAATCATTGGATGCATGTTGCTAGAGGATACATCCATGACCATCTCCCTTTAGTATCTATTTATGGATTTTTTTGACCATGGATTTGTCTAATCCCTTCATGAACATGATGATGCCATATTCTCCTACTGATTTTCTGAGTTTCATTGGCTGGTATCTACTTCTTGTCCCACAGAATCTGTTGAATGATAGACTGTATTCATTTCACTCGCCAGCACCTTCATGTTTCCATCATAGCCCCCTGTGCTGGTTTTGGCTGGGGTAGAATTAATTGTCTTCACAGTGGCTGGTGTGGGGCTGTGTTTTGGATTTGTGCTGAACAGTAATTGATAATTGTTAATAATTGATAATAATGGATAATAATAATTTTTGATACTGTAGAGATGTTTTTGTTATTACTGAGCAGAGCTTACAAAGAGCCAAGGCACTTCTGCTTTTTGTACTGCTGCACTGGCAAGGAGAATGGGGTGCCTGGGGGGGTTGAAGGGGCACACCCTGGACATGTGACCCCAGTTGACCAAAGGGATACTCCAGACCATCTGACATCATGCTCAGTAGACAAAGTTGGGGGAAGAAGGAGGAAGGGGGAAACATTTGCAGTGATGGCATTTGTCTTACCAGGTGACTGTCACACATGATGGGGCCATGCTCCTCTGGAGATGGCTGAAAACCTGCTTGCCCATGGGAAGTGATGAATTAATTTTTTTTGGTTTTTCTTTGCTTGTGTGTGCACCTTTTGCTTTCCCTCTTAAACTGCTTTTCTCTCAACCTACAAGTTTCACTTTTCCTCGCCATTCCACCACATTGTGGGGAAGAAGGGTGTAGAGCAAACGGCTTTGTGGTGCTTTATTTCCAGCTGGGCTTAAACTACAGCACCCCCTTCAGTTTTTCCTTCTCCAAGCTAAGTTGTAGCTTTTTGTCTCTTTATGTAAGCAACTGCTCTATCTTTAATCATTTAGTTGCCCTTCTCTAGATCCATAGCTTCTTACCAGCTCAATAAACATGCATTGCCAGGCTACACAGCTCAGCTCAGCCTTGCTGTATTGGGCATCCCTGCCCTGTTTTAAAATGTGGTGTAGTCCTGTCACAGAAGTGTGGTTTTATATCCACTGACTGCAACAGTGACTGCCCTACATTCCCATCCCTGCGATTAAAATAGGAACAGTAGCTCACACTGCATGGGGCAAAGTATTTTTTCCTTTTAATTGAAAGAATAGGAATAGAAAAGGAAGCTATTTCATTATGTTTTTGAAAGGGATTTGGAGATGCTGGCAATCTCCAGAAAAGCTTCTTTTTACTGCATTTTGTGCCAAACCTGACAAAATTACTGTTTGGCTATGCATTGGCTGCATAATGCAGATTGTGCTTTGTGATTGCTTGGATTAAATCTAGTTTTAAAATATACTTTCCAAACAAAATACAAATTCTCAAGTTGTTTTTCATTTATAGAAGTAACAAAGTCCTTTTAACTTTTCAGTGCTCTTTAAAAACTGACGCTTCTAAAAATGTAAGAAATTTCTGTGTCTTAAAAGTAGGAAGATACTTAGAAGCTTTATTAAACAAAATTATTAACTTAAAGGGTTCAGAAGAAGGAAAGAAATGACCTGATTATTGACTTGTTTGACTAAGTGGGTGCTGCAACTCCATGCTGGGGCAGCTGATTAGTGACCTGGTTCTGGTACACAGCTTTTACAGCTGTGTTACCCAAGTGGCAGGGATATTATCTTGGCGTTCAAAATGCTTCCTGTCCTCTGCCACCAAATGCTGTGTGAATACACGCGTGCTACTCAACTCACAGATTTTTCTAGCAAAATTCCATTGGAATAAAGACCTTAAATCAATCTTTTAAAATTTATCCTTGTTTTCCCTAGGTCTCAAATCTGTGCCTATAGCAGAAGCATAGTATTACTATGCACATCAGCCCAAAGCATGGACGACCCAGGGTAGCTTCATGTCACTCAGTCTCATAGGTGAAAAATGTAGACATCTGTGTGGTGCAAACATCTTTCTGTTCAAACAGAGTATTAGGGTGTCTTCAGCCAGTGAGATGTGTGACCTATTTTATATTTATGCTGTCCTGTAACCCAGTTTCCTGTTTTTTTGCTGGATCATGATGAACCACATTGCTGAAGAAGGGCTCCTCTGGCCTCCTGGGGTGTCGTTAGAGTGAATCCAAGATACAGAGCCTGAGTGTGGCTCTGATAGCTCGTGGCATGTTCAGTCTCCATAGATTTGCAAACCTTGCCCTGCGGAGTGTACTGTCTTCCCTCAACCTCCTGGCAGGCCTCAGAGCATCCACCATATCCTCCCACTGTCCGTCTGTGAATACACTGCTTTGTGGGCCACTTCTTTTCAGGTGCTTCAAAGTGAAAGACATGAATACATGGATAGCCCCAGACATTTATCCACAACCACCTTGGGGCTGCAGTCAGAGTGCCAGAAGAGGTCTGTGGTGTGGGAGCTTACTCAGAAGGACAGGGACACAGGTCACTCTTCACTTCTGCCAGCCAGACAGTTTACAGCAGATTATTCTCTCCCATGCCCTCCTTGGGCATACTTGGGTGCTTTATGTAGGAGATTTAGTGATGCTTTAAAATGACAAGTAGGCCAAAGTGTTGGTGGTGTATGCATTTCTGGCTTTAATGTCCTGCATCTGTTTACCCAAGTCCTTTCCCCCAAAGCTGCTGTTCACTACAGTGTAATAGTTTTGATCCCTTCATACTGTCGCTGCTTCTTGGTGAAGCTTGAAAATATCACAAGGCTAAATGAGATTTTAGTTTACCTTAAAATAGACTCCAGCAGTTCTAAGACAAATGTAGTTTAAATATGGAGCAGAAAAAGGTCTCTCTGGAAAAAACACTTGGATCTCTGCCGGAGCCACTGCAGAGCTACCATTTCTCCATTAGTTCAATATTCAAATGCTAGACTGAAAATGACTCTTGCTCTTCCTCACAAGGACTACTTAAAAATGGAAATTACTCTAAATTGCCAGGCAATAATTTCTCTCAGGGGGTCTGCTACATTTTAATTCTACTTACTTCTCTCTTCTCTCCTATGTACACCATCCTTCAAATGTTCTATTTCCTTAAGGCTTTTTATACTACACCATGAAATTTCTGTGCTCTGTCTGCCAGCAAAAATAATCAAAAGTAGGTGATTGCAGAAACCAGAAGAGATGCCTGTCTTAGCTGGTGCACCTGGCTACAGCATTTATATCAGGTTGGGTAAATTGACCATATGTGAAAGTCCTACCATGGAGTAGGCACTATAGAGATTTTTCATGATCAGGATAAATAGTTGATTATTTCTCAGATCATAGGTGATATTTTACAACTGTTCTGAGTGAAATAGTGAAGTAGTGAATTTATAATAACCACTTGAATCTTGGAGAAAAAAACCCTCTATGTCCAGCAATGAAAGAGGCTGGAGAGACAAACACAGGTGAGGAGAGCCTGTGGAACGTGATGCTTTGAGAGTTTTCCTCTTGAAGCCCTCTATGACTGTCCTCCATGCAGGAAAGGTAAACCCTTTAATCTCTGTAACTTATGCAGTCTTGCTTTCATTTTGGTCTGCTACTAAATTATCTACCTATACACATATGCAGAACACAAGTGAGCCAAATCCTGTTGAAACTTGTACACCTTCAGGACGTGGTACAAAAGTGCCTTCAGAACTTGATACAAAAGTGCAAAACTTCAGTGGTTCCTTAAATCAAATGACTGGCATGAAAATATCTCTAACAGCTATATACTGGGGCACTAGAATTACTGAGAGTAGGAAGGGCAATTTCTTGTTTTTCTAGTTACTAGAAAACTTCAAGAGGGACGATGACATTTTCCATGAGGGAAGAAGGATCAGATCATCCTTTTCACCACTCCACATGGAAAATGGCCAGTGAACAATTCATTCTGTACTGAACCACAATTTCTTTTGCCACACATTCTGCAATGCTTGAAACCCATAACCTGGAAAGAGCCGCATCCAGCAGAAGCATGTCCTTCATATACTGCATCTCTTTGCATCCTTAAACCTTTCTGGTTTATCTTGATCCACTGAAGTCCAGAGAGTTTCTAGGAGTTGATGCTGAGGTGGATAAATCAAAAAGAGGAAAGGAGTACCAAATTTATGTGGAGCTGTAAGACATAAATCAGTGTCAATCAATATTCTGTGCGTTTGGAGACACTAATCAATAAGAGGGACAGTATTGCCAAGAATGCCTTAGTTTTCATTAATGTATGAAAAAAGTGAAGGGGGAGAAGGGTTTTTTCTGGTTTTTTGTTTGTTTGCTTTAGGTTGGTATGATGCATTGTCTCTCAGGGAGAAAATTGCAAGTTGTAAATTATGCAGAGCCAGGCAGAGGTGGTCTGTTATGCATTTTTTTCAGGGGAAGAACTAATTTCTTTTCCTTTCTGTTTCCTAAATGTCTGATTATTTAAAAACTGTGACAGGAAAACATTGATAGGGATTTTGTGCAGGATAAAAAGGAGTGACAAGAAGTAAAGTTGACTGTATAGAAGGTGCTGAATTTTAAGAATACTGAGATCTATATTTCTTTTCTGCTGTTTCAGGTAGCTGTTTGGCAGTTGTCATCCCTGAGGGTTTACTAGGACTGGCCTTATTCTTTTCTTACACTATGGTTAGATAGAGTAGGCAAAGACAATGTGTCAATTTGCAATTAATGACATTAAAACAAGGCTGGGCCAGACACGAAAGTTGTGTTTAGCCTTAAATTTTTGTAAAACTTGTTCAGATAATCTGACTTAAGTGTTGCTATTAGCACAGCTGAATTCATGGAGCATGTATTCAAAGCAGGCTTTGATATTGCAACTAAATTAAAATTGATTTTGTAATGGGAATATCTGGTATTTTTTCTTACTTAAAAATCTCACTTCAAACTAAGTGGCTTGTGTTTGACAAGTCAAGGAAATCAAATAATTTATATGTGATGGCAGGCGAGATCATAATGAAGATATATATGGACACAAAGTTATCGATAACAATAAAGAAAACATGTAGTACTCACCACATACTGTTCTTTCCTTTGCAGTTGTGCCATTGCTAGGCAACTGAAAATGGATGAATAATAGATTTCAGATGTATATCTGTACACTTATATTAGGCTTCATTTGCAGGCTCATAAAAGGGATTTGTGAAAAACGATCATCTTTCTGATCAGGGTCCAGTATGTCTTTACTGCCAATAAGGACAAGAAAATAGGTTATTTCTAACAGGAACAACTTTTGCTGATAAACAGCACAGTGTACATTCTTTTTTTTTAATGCGGTCTTCTGTTTAGTAACTGAGCATTTTTTCAATTTTTCATGCTTCAATTTTTTAGTCACCATATCGTGACATTGTACAAGCTATGCATCCCATAGTCAATTAAATCATCATTGGTGAATAATCAGTAACTACATTTAAAAATATTAGTAAAATTTCCTTCAGTAGGGATTATATGTAGTTCTAACAGGTGGAAACTCTTTACTAAAGTAAATAATCTTATGACCTCTGTCATTTAAAATCAAGTTACTCAATTCCAAATGCATTTTCTACATGCTTCAGCAAACACTTAAATTCTTATTTCTAGGTATGTTCAAAAATAAGGACAGAGAGACTGCTATAGGAGTATTAAAAGTAGCTGACAATTCATGTTTTCTCTGCAGCCTTCTGCTCCTTCAAAAAAGGGGAAAAAAGGAAAAAAAAATCTAGTCCCTTGATAATTAGTACCCTTTGTCAAAGCTTCAGTTACAGTTTGATGAAAAAATATTCCTAAATGTCAAGAACCATGCAGTCTGATAAATATGGATGACATTTAAAAAGCAGAGGAGGCTGTTTCTAGAAAAGCAGAAGAGGCAAAAAGAAATGTAATATGTATTTATGTTGAGAAATAATTTTTTTACCATGTATTCTCCTCATATATTGACTATTTTGTACTCCTAGTTCTATTTTTCGTGATGACTGTGATCCCTTTGTCTTACATCAAATGCCTAATCTGCATTTTGCAGTGTTTCTTCAGTGGAAAACTACATTTGAATGACCCAGGCCTTTCCACTTGTAATCACTCAGTATAATTGATTGAAAAGACAGAGTCAGAGAACCCTCCAAATATTTTAATTTTTCAGTGTCGCTTAAATTTAGCAAAAAAATGACACCCTGAGAAAATGAAATGGCATGTACTCATAAATTGCTAACTGTGTGATACAGATCAGTCACAGCCCTCAGTGATTACTTTTTAAACAAGTCTGTCTCACAAGCATATTCAAAGGAATTGACTTGCTGAATGTTAACAAACTGAAGGGGAAGATCTTTTGCTTCTAACAAGTTTGAAAACTTTCTTGTTGGGAAGTGTTTTTCAGCAGGTTGGAGCAGAAATCTGGTTCTCCTGATTACACGGGCTGGGTGCGACAGTACCTCCTACTACAGTCTTTGTCAGAACAACGCTCAGTAAGCAAGCTGTAACAGAATGGAAGATTGTCATGGAATAAATAGCTAATTGAAAAGTAATGTGCAATGAGAAAAGATGAAGTTCCCAAGCTTCTCAATGTCAGGGTTAGAAACATGCGTCAGTGTGTTGCAATGACAGAATGAGAGACGGGCTGTAATGAATTCACAATCTTCATTGCCTGGTTTATCATCCTGCCAGAGCCAAGACCATTAAGAATGTAAATGCAGTCAAACAGTAAGGCACCATTTCATCCTGCATTGACAGGATCCAGGTACTGTACCTCTTCTGACTTATTTTTCAAGAGATGGCAGTCAAAACAGCCAACAGGTCCCATCCAGACTCTTAGTGGTAGCATACCTGGACTACGCTGCCTGGTGACTACCTGTCACGGCAGCCCTTACTGCATGAGGCACCTGTGAGCTGCTCAACCAAATCTACTTTTATCAAACTTCAGTAGATACAAACAAAAAAAGTAGCCTACCATATTACAAAAATCTACTGAGAAATTTTATTTCTGGATCAATTTTATAATGTCCAAAACTGTGTTTGACTTATTTATGAATGTCAAATATGTGTCTTTCCTATTTAATTGCAATATATGATAATCTGAAAATAAATATCTCTCAGACTGTCTTAACAAGATCTGTCTTAACAGATCTTGACCCTTATAATATAGAGGTCTTGAGATAGCTTTCAGATGAAGTCAGCAATATAGAGCAAATTCATCTCAGATATCAAATTGCAACTTTCATATATGTTGAAATACCGTGAGTTTACATAGTAATCTGAGAGATTTTGAACAGCTCATTAAAATTGCTGTCCTTTAGCCAGCTCTATGGTTTCCATCTATTAGATTCGTTATCTCAGATATGTCTCCAACACTGACTGCTTGGACTCCATATTACTTTGCACTTCTGAACTAATATGATATAAATTCTACAGTAATGAGGACTGAGAGACCTGCACAAAAATTATGTACGAGATCTGCTATGTGAGCATCTGTATTCCATCCCTAAACCCTTGAGTAGCTCAATCCACTTGGTGCCAATATGCAGATCACAGAGGTTCCCCTTTTCTCAGCTTTTCAAGGCAAATGGATGGTTTTGAGCTTATTGCAAGACTGTATTTGTCCCCAGACTATCCTCACTGATGCATGCTGAAGGGAAAGAAGAGCTGTTGTCATAGTAGTGCTTCTCTTTGGACCGAGGGATACAGTCTGGCCTCAGCTAGAAAGATGATGCCCTACTAACAAACATCCTTTAAAAGAGGGATTAAAATTAAAGGGCACTGAAAAGGTGCACAAAACCCTATGAAATGAAAGATACACACACAGGTTTGTATTTTTTTAACTGACAAATGAGGAGAAAGATGCAGAAAGAGAAAAAATATTGGCAGTATTAAGTTTGTGGAAAGACACAAATCCTGAAACCCTCTCACCCAGCAGGTATCCAATAGTGGTTCTGTGTTTCTGAGAAAACACAGATGTTCTGCCAGCAGCCCACTAATGTACAGAGGTGTGACATTTTGCTGCAGTGCATGGCGTTTCATCACCTGCACTATGAGAAGGTCCTGAAATAAGGCCTTCAGCCACCAGTTTCAGCTGTGCTCCTAGTTACTATTCTGTCCTGTTTCTGGTGAAATCAGGGGAGCTATTGCCACTGTTTTCAGGGGTACCAGAATTAGGCCTTTTGTGACCCGTGTCCTGCAGTTAAACAATACATCTGTATATTCAGGTCATTTTGTTTTCAGGCTTAGTCACAGTATGGCTAACTTAAATGTCCTGCAGCACAGACAAAATAATTTTAGGCTGTCTATTAAAAGCAGTGATATATCTGCACTCATACACAACTGCTACAGCAGTTGTTCAGAATATATATACTGTATTTTAAGTCACAACCTTGCTTATAAAAATTTTCTCTGCCCTTGTGTAGTGTGTTGTGTTAGTTGTGGGCTTTTGTTTTCATTGTTGATTTCTCAAGTGAGCTTTCCTTCTTGCACTGGACTGTTTGATATGCACAGCACAGCAGTAGCTTTAACTGGGATGGTAGTTACACAGAGAGAAATGCGGTGTTGTCATCTCCCTTCCTTCTGGAAGGGCTTTGCAAAAATTGCTTTTCATGAAAAAAAACCATGGTATCTTCTTAAGGGTGTTGGAATTCAAGTAGCAAAACACTAGACTGAAGGTTATTTAAAATGTAATCCCTTTGTTTAAATATTCACATCCCTTAAAAAGAAAAATTCATAAAAGCAATGAATGGTTAAAAATTAATAAAATTTAGCTTTTTCAGGTGCCATAGATTCTGTTTCATAAAACTATGTATTTGAGAATGAAAGCCACCTGATATTTTTAGCATTGTCATTTTTTTCTAAGGCAAATGTAAGAATATCTTTGTCTTCAGGAATAGCACTTCAGCATGAACTTTGAATCCCAACCCCCAGCCATCAGCTTCTTCCTAGATTAGCTGAGTGCATTGGGTCTATTTAACCATTAGCTTTTATTGAAGGATAGATGAATATCAGTCCCTGAAGAATAGTGGATTAGCTACTGCCTTGTAGCAAAGCATTTTCTCTTTTCACTCCACAATAGGTCTGCTATAAGCACGGCTTTTCATGATACAACTAGCAAGTAAAGTGGCAGATCTGGAGAAGAAAATGGAAATCTTTTGGAAAAAAAGAGTCTTAATGTGCAAGGCTTTTGCTTTCATTTTAGTAACCGTAGAATAAGGTGATCTTTCGAGAATAGACTTTTATGATAAAAGGATTTGAATAATGCTTAACCGGTCAAAAGTATGTACTAGTGAGTTTTAAACAACATATGTTTAGTAGCATATAGAAAAGTCATAGCATCTCTTAGGAAAAAAAAGAAGACTCCA